>NC_090265.1:214061726-214371309 GCF_040414725.1 Anabrus simplex | reverse complement strand
ATCCGGTACTCTCTGAACCGAAGGCCAGTACGCTGACCATTCGGCCAACGAGTTGAACTTCAGTTAAGTATGATATATAAGTATCAGTAATATGAAATGGAAAATACATTTGCGTAATGCTGATAGTAAAATGAAAATGCATAAAATATAATAAAATTGTGTATTCATCTTAAACTGATATAGGGTAAAGCATAACAGAAAAAATATATTGATGAAAAATTATAATAAAAATAAAATAAGCAAAATTAATTCTGCCATGTTCATGAATCAGTGACACTGTTGAAGGAAATCATAGAACATACTGCACCTGAACATTTAGTTCTTTCAATCGCGTTCTCCTATCACTTAAAGTTAAATATCTTTCAGCATCTACAATCTTTTTTTTTTTTGCTAGTTGTTTAACGTCACACCGACACAGATAGGTCTTACGGCGACGATGGGACAGGAAAGGCCTAGGAGTGGAAAGGAAGTGGCCGTGGCCTTAATTAAGGTACAGCCCCAGCATTTGCCTGGTGTGAAAATGGGAAAACCACGGAAAACCATTTTCAGGGCTGCCGAGAGTGGGGTTCGAACCTACTATCTCCCGAATACTGGATACTGGCCGCACTTAAGCGACTGCAGCTATCGAGCTCGGTATCTACAATCTTGATAGGCCCCCAAATATATTGCAGAGCGGCTTGGACATATTCTATCTGAGATTAACAGCTAAGAGCATTTGCATACAGTTCAAAGGTCCACGACTCCTTGGTTTAAGTTTCCAGAGATAGAATAGAGAAAATTAAGACTTTATTTGAAAAGGTCATCGGTGTTACATTACTTCGCATTTTAGTACAAACTTCGCATTTTCGGTCAATTTCGCATTTTATCGCGTTTCAAAGCACATTAAAATTGATTTTAGGTCGCAAAATAGATAACATACAAAAGTGCAAGCCTTCATAACTGTTTTGCGTAATATTGTACTTACGAAAAATCATCACCATTACAAATATATTATCCGAAGTTATCAGCTATAAGTTTGCCAAATTTGAGCTCGATCGGTCGAGTAGTTCTTAAGTGAAACAAAAACAAATAGATAAACAGCCATATTAGTAAGATTTTCAAGAAACCGATTAACCGAATGGAGAATAATGCAGAATAAGATCACCAGTGCTAAGGTTGCCTCTTGAATATTGACTGACTGCAAAAATTCGACTCTGCAATTTTGAGTACACCATGCGAACATCTTGACAATTGTACCACATTAGATTCATCAGAAGCAGATAAACAAATTTGTACGATATCTTCTCTATTATTTAATACTTTCTTTCCGTTATATTTATTTATTTATTTATTTATTTATTTATTTATTTATTTAATTTATTTATTTATTTATCTGTTCGTTTGTTTCTTTGTTTGTTTTAAATGTTTGGTAAAGTTAGAATTTATCTGTTTCTAAAAAGACGGAAGGATCCATGTACCAGAGCACATCAAGTGCTGACCGACGTAACCTTGTCTGCAGTCACCCACAGGCATGTTCACCTCAAGCTCTAAAGGTAATTTCAAGAGCTCTGCTGCCAGTTTTATGGTTTATTAAACATCTGAGTTGTAACTTACCCAGTGACCTAGATAGTACACAGCTCCGCAACACTTATCTGAGAGTGTCATAGAAATCATGAATGATTTAAATGTTGTAAGTATTAGAGCCTAGAGGGCAATGCATTTATACCATTGTTAGTCAAGAAAACAGCTTCATATTTAATATTACCCTAGTCGAGGTGGCAAAGATGCGCTCGGTTCACCTCGATCCCACGACAGTAAGTCAAAAAGTTTAGAAACGAGGTTTTTGCTTCCGGAGAGGCACATGGCCCTAGGTTTACTCAACCTACACCAAAGTATCAGACTACAGTAATTCTTGAGGACAAAGGTGGTTAGGTATAGGTTCAACCACCTGTTCCACTTAGTACTGAGATTACAAACAGTGAAGTCTTTACCTTCCACTTCTCCAAGAGTTTTCATGGCCTATGCAGAGATAAATTTGCTGTATTTCTGCAGCAGAGCTATACATTTCAGATTTATAATTACTTTTCGGAGAAGCTGAGCAAATTGGTTCAGCCATTCATGAAGCATTTATTGACCGACATCGTGGAGTGCTTCTATTGATTAACGGTTAAGAGTAACCCTTAGTTAGGGTAAAAGTAAACGCCAATTTCGTTAACTTGTCATTGAAGAAATCAAATCTTGTATGTCGCAATGCTCTTCCTATCCACTATTTTCCTTAAGACTGGTCACACCTCCCAGCAACATATTGATATGCAGTCCAACACAACAAAGTTCGTTGTTTTCATTTTCCTATGAGAAGGTGTAAATGAAGATAAACTGCAAATACTGTACACTTTAGGAGAGCGTAGATACGTCACGCAAATATACATTCTTACAGTACGGTAAGGTTCATTTTCCTTTACACACAAACGAACAAGTTAATGTCATCAATCAACAGTTTCTGAATAGTCTGACAGATGAACAAATAACGTACATTGGTATTGTCTCCGTAGAGTGCGATGATGTCATATCAAGTTAATAAGCCTGGTTTTGCATCGGAACTGATTGACTGTGCTGAAACTTGACAAAAATATCGTTAATGCAGAAACTCATACGGGCTCAACTTCACGAAGAAAGTGATTTATTCCAAGGATAGATTTTGCGACTGTTAATACCAATATGTCATTCGTTCTTAAACGGGTTTAGCATTCTCTGTCAGAATGAATAATTCAGAAGGACACGCTTTATATAAATTTGGGATAAATCTCTCAACTCTGGTGTTTAGAATGGACAGGTGTATGTTGCTTTCTCAAGAGTACACAGATCCGTAGATGTCAAAGTACGATCCGTATACTTATCACGCACGATATGGTTTATAATGAAATACTACACTCCCTATTCTGATTCAGTTCAAATACCGCATATATAAAATGGAAATTGTAACTTTTATTCATAATGCCTATTAACAGCTTATTTACATTTTCCAATTATTTCTTAATAAATACGACTGTCGATCTTGTGTTTATTTTATTCATATGATACATTAAAATATGCATATAATACTTACATAGTAGGCCCTAATTTCGACTGTCGAAGAGAATCTTACGTACTAGTGTCTCATATATTGTATTTCCCTTATTTCGCGGAAACGCAAACATTTAGCAATTTCACATTTTATGGCGGATCAAAAAACACTATGATACCCTTAATTTCCTTGTAAATGTATATATTTACTTTTACAGCATTCGGACACATTGCCCATTTATCGGGGTTGCGAAAATCTCCCGTCTGATGAGTTCACCGCTGCCATTCCATGTTGACCTAAATTACCTGTGTGTATTGAGACTCCAGTTATAATTTGAATTTAACCTATCTACTAGATAGTCGACCTCTTGAATTTTTGCCGGCAATCTGATCCTCGACTATGAGGTACTTCTAGTCCACCATCGAGTTCTCTTAAGACTTATATGAGACTTCTTTACGGTTGTGGTCTACGGGATAGGAATACCACATTTCAAAAGAACCACTTTTCTTGTGGTCAGTTGCAGGAATTGTCCATGTTTCAGTGGCATGCATAAATGCAGAGCATACTAATACAAGCACGAAATATTGTCATTGTTGTATTTATGATGCCATTGACTTTCTAGAGTACAGTCTGGCCTTTCATAGCTGTCTTTATAGCCCCAATTCTTCGTCATTACTTTCCATAAAAGTCCCTCGCTCATGTGAGATAGTATACTTTTCATTAATGTCCCACCTGCTACCTATGGTACATGTGGACAGTTGTTGTTCTGTCAGTCGACAATTGTGACATTCGATTTACGGCGATTCAACAGTAAATATTTACGGCTACTAAGGATCTCAGCTCATTTGATTACCTCTGTTCGTTCGTTCGTAATCTGCTTACCCTCCAGGGTCGGTTTTTCCCTCGGACTCAGCGAGGGATCCCACCTCTACCGCCTCAAGGGCAGTGTCCTGGAGATTCAGACTTTGGGTCGGGGGATACAACCGGGGAGAATGACCAGTACCTCGCCCAAGCGGCCTCACCTGCTATGCTGAACAGGGGCCTTGTGAAGGGATGGGAAGATTGGATGGGACAGGCAAGGAAGAGGGAAGGAAGCGGCTGTGGCCTTAAGTTAGGTACCATCCCGGCATTTGCCTGGAGGAGAAGTGGGAAACCACGGAAAACCACTTCCAGGATGGCTGAGGTGGGAATCGAACCCACCTCTACTCAGTTGACCTCCCGAGGCTGAGTGGACCCCGTTCCAGCCCTCGCACCACTTTTCAAATTTCGTGGCAGACCCGTGAATCGAACCAGGACCTCCGGGGGTGGCAGCTAATCACGCTAACCACTACACCACAGAGGCGGACGATTACCTCTGTTAAGAAACTTAATTCAAACAAAAGAGGACAATTCTTCAAAGAAATGACTTGGACAAGGATCGTACTGAATTTAGTGACATTAGCCCAAGGTGTAAAGTATGTTGAAGCACGTTCTCAGGACAGGGGCGAAATATACAACATACAACAGTACATCTCCACGAAGAGGAAACCGTGATGGTCATCTTGTGATCACTCGGGAAAGTAGCAAGACTGTTGCCAAATAGACATTAAGACGTTCGCATAAAGTAGTAATCTGATATGTCATCACGGAACACATAGTGAAAGGAGTACATGCACATGTAAAGCACGTAATAGAGAATTATTGCCAAGGGAGGATAAGCTCAAGAACTTAAGAGACACGTCTACAACATTCTGAAGAGAAGCTATGGAAAAATGAAATGTGCAGGGGTACGCTTTCAGCAAGAAGGAATCCCAACCCTCCTTGGGGAAAAACTGTACAAGTGTCAATAATGTAATAAACGTTTTCGCGAATTGTTGATCTCGAAAAACACAATTACATCCACTCGGGGGTTAGACTACACAAGTGTACAACATGCAGAAACAAACTAGGAAATAACCTTAATAATGCTCTTCAGGACCTGCTCACCTAAAGAGTTAAACCGAGCACTGTCCCTGCATTACAGGAGGCCATAGCCCTTAGGGGATTCACAAGGCTATTTATTTATTTATTTATTTATTTATTTATTTATTTATTTATTTATTTATTTATTTATTTATTTATTTATTTAGCCCAAGAAAGGAAAAAAACATTATGTTAGAAATCATTACACTAACAGCTTGCGAAATCGAACGAATACATCACGATCACACAAAGTGTTGGAAGAATTAGAACTAAGATCTAGTTGCGTGAACTAGTCACGCCTACTAAACGTATAGTCGCTCGAGAAAATAATGGGCGCGTGTTATTCTGTTTTCTTAGTATTTAATATTTTATCAGACTTAATATTAATGATTATCAAAATCTTCCATGTAGATACAAATCATGTTGATAACCACAACAAACATTATATGCAATATTTTCTGATGAAAGTGTATCTGTGGGTGGGGGCGGTAGAATAACGCAGAGGTATCCTCTGCCTGTCGTAAGAGGCGACTAACAGGTGCCCCACGGGCTCCTAACTTGGGAGCGTGGGTTGGTGACTATGGCGCCCTTAGCTGAGTCCTGGTATTGCTTCCCCTTCCCTGTGCCAGTCTACCCTCTTTCATATATCCTATCTGACCTTATTTGATCAACTCTTGTTCTTTTCTGACCCCGACGGTATTAGGTTTGCGAATTCTACGGAGTCTTTCATTTTCATGCCCCTCGTTGCCCTTCTCTTTCTTTGACCAATACCTTCATTTTTCGAAGTATCGGACCCCTTCCATTCAATGCCTCTTTTACTGTTAATAGAAGAGAGTTTCCCACTTGTACTTCCTCTTAAAATAATAATTACCACCACCACGACTCATCCCATCCTTTAATTAAAGACTAATGGTTATGCTACCTCTGCACGGTCAAAATATCGCAGCTCTGAGAGAGGTAGGAGACAATGGTGACGAAGTTTCGACTCGGTTTTTAATGAATGTTAAGAAGTATAGAACTAACCTAGGTCATAGAGCTAGTTGAAAACAGGGGATCGTGGAGACGCTTAGGTAATTCACAGAGGCTTGCACAATGAACACCAGTCTTTCATGATGATGTATGCATAATATTATTTTAACTATTGACTTACTGTTGATATCGGCAGTTTTATTGAGCTCATTTTACACATAATACGAATTGACATGTTTTACGACTCAAATTGGAGCTGTGTAAATTGATCTAAGTCAATCAAAGCAGACTCACTTAATCGGAGAGAGTTTAAAAGCAGCCATTATCCCGGCTTTGTTTAGAGAGATAAAACCTCTTAGAAATATCATTTAGCCGTTCTTCTTGGGCTGTTTTATATTGTTCATTACTCAAGTTCGTTGTCAAATCTACTCTTCGTATTTCGTATTCACTATACAAATTATCCTTCATGCATAATGTATAAGCTTTTTATCTACTGCACATCCCTTCCTTTTTGTTGCGTCGGCTACAGAGTACAATAAATCTTAAGATTTGAAATCGCTTGTAGAGTAAGTAAAACAAATCCTATTGCGTGCACTAAGCCTAAGCCGTGTACTTCTCAGAGAAAGTTCCAATTCTGCAATTCCGTACAAGTCTTTAAATAGCTCTTTTGTACTTAGTACAGTTCTGTATGGTAAGCCAGATGAGGCACCTTCAGCGGTAACCAACGGATTACCATTGTCTTGTAGGTTGAAAGAAATCTAAACGTCTATTTTTTCTCTGTTTCTTTAAATACTGCCTTATAACGAAGGTAGTCAGTAATACTCAGTATTCACTCATAAGTATGTTAAAAATAGTTTAAAATACATAAATGAAAAATGGATAGCTATGCCATAGCTAGCTAAAATTATGGTCCAAGATTTGGCGTAACTTTTTCAGTAAAGAAGTACAATTTCATTTCTTACATTAATGGGTGAGCCGAAACGCTTCCTAAATTCATCAGAGAATTTTGAAATAGTTACTCATACCCAACGCGGCCAGATTTTACTTCTCCTTGAAGTATGGAATGGTGGGGTTATAAACGATCTTTTCATTGTCCAGATCAGGTTTATCGCAACCTAGTTCGCAATGAATTGTTGGATCGAAAATAAAACCCCTGCCTAGTTTTGTTAATGTAGGCTAGAATATCAACACGAACTTATCCATTCTCAGCAACACAGGAGCATTCCTTTAACAACTTCCCAAGCTTTAGTTTTTCGAGCTGCAACAGGCTTAGATCGTACAATAAAATGCTGGGCATTTCGCAGGAGTATTCCACGGCCACATTGTCCCAAGACGTGTCCAAGGGCCAAATTCATAGTCAGCACTTATTCATAAGTGGAACCCTTAAGTAATAAAGGATCACTTATAATAAGTATTCACCGGGCGAGTTGGCCGTGCGCGTAGAGGCGCGCGGCTGTGAGCTTGCATCCGGGAGATAGTAGGTTCGAATCCCACTATCGGCAGCCCTGAAAATGGTTTTCCGTGGTTTCCCATTTTCACACCAGGCAAATGCTGGGGCTGTACCTTAATTAAGGCCACGGCCGCTTCCTTCCAACTCCTTGTCCTTTCCTATCCCATCGTCGCCATAAGACCTATCTGTGTCGGTGCGACGTAAAGCCCCTACCAAAAAAAAATAAGTATTCACTTATATGAGTTTAAATTTCATAGACAGCATTTAAAGAGCACACTAATTGATACAGTAAGTATCACTGGAGATGTGGCAATGCTGTATATTATGCCCATGCTTCCTGGATCGTGCAGTTCTGGCTACTGAATAGTGGGATGGTCTATTGTGCTTTGTTTATCGAAGGACATCGCACGACCGCGCGCGTAATATTTGAGGTTAAAAGATCGTCTATATTGTATTTGGTTATCAGAATGGAGGTGAGCGAGGTGAGACGACACCTGCAAGAACTTGCGCATAGTATAGAACAAGCAGACCGACGCAGTTTCTCATCAGAATATGAATGACGTGGAAACAACTTGTTATCGACAATGCAAACTACGAAAATGCCCAGAGTCTAATTTTCTTCTTAATATGTTTATAGTTATCCAGGTACTCGAACCTACACAAATATCCATCGAAATGTAGAATATCTAGCCTTACATCGCTTTTAATGATTTGACAAGTATATCCGTAGCCGTAACGTTGTAATAGGCCTAATTGCTTCCCTAATAAATTGCAAATAGTATGTTTTGATGCCATAATTTCAGAAACTTCTGATATAATCTGGCAAACAATTCGTTGACTAACCTGATGTAATTAGCACAGATCAACCTTAAAATAAATGGTGGTATAGTGCAACACGTTCATTTTTCTTATAACTCAGTACAGCTCTTTACTATTCCGTAGGCCTACAGTCTTCATAACTTATCAACTTGTAACACGTTTCCAATTAATTAAGCGGAATACCGGTAATGATGATGGTGATGATGATAATAATAACAATACCGGGCGAGTTAGCCGTGCGCGTAGAGGCGCGCGGCTGTGAGCTTGCATCCGGGAGATAGTAGGTTCGAATCCCACTATCGGCAGCCCTGAAGATGGTTTTCCGTGGTTTCCCATTTTCACACCAGGCAAATGCTGGGCCTGTACCTTAATTAAGGCCACGGCCGCTTCCTTCCAACTCCTAGGCCTTTCCTATCCCATCGTCGCCATAAGACCTATCTGTGTCGGTGCGACGTAAAGCCCCTAGCAAAATAATAATAATAATAATAATAATAATAATAATAATAACAATAACCTGAAATTAAGAGGTGGCATAAAATCTCAAAACAATATCTTCATTAATGGTGAGATAGTGAGTTCTCTAGAGGTTATGTTCACTCTCTCAATCAAGGAACAAGAATATTCATAACTCTCACTTTACTAAAACGAAACCTTCATTAAATTGTTGGTCACAGTACATTTCGACAGAATTTTCCATCTCTACTGTGTGCACGGAAAGCATTCTGTGAATGAAATGCAACATATTCAGCAAAATCATTATCCTCCATCTTGCTCCAACATAAGTGAGACACTTAAGTGTGTGTGTGGGAGGTCCACTTATAGCAAAAAAGTGGGACACTTAAGTAGGTGCTATGAAATGGAACCTGGTTTATAAGGGGCACTTATGTATAAGTGCTGTCTATGAATTCGGCCCCAAGTGTTTCTCTCTCCGGGCAGCCATATCTGCACCGGGTACCGTCTTCAGACCTTCCGGACATAGCTCCAACTGCGGCAAGATTCGCATTTATGTTCACACTTGTAATTCATTCAGATATAGATAATCCACTCTTATTCGTGTTGCCTCTCGTGACTTCCGTGAGCAATTCCACTCCCTTTCCTCTTCCAGGTAAAGACTTCCAGGTTTCAGACTCACGTCTCCACAGTTCCTTTCGGAAGTTCTTCACTGTAGATTTCGTTAATTCAGTCGAAGATAGGGTATGGCAGTTGCATGAAATGAAATGAAATGAAATGAAATGAAATGAAATGAAATGAAATGGCGTATGGCTTTTAGTGCCGGGAGTGTCCGAGGACATATTCGGCTCGCCAGATGCAGGTCTTTTGACTTGACGCCTGTAGGCGACCTGCGTGCCATGATGAGGATGAAATAATGATGATGAAGACGACACATACACCCAGCCTCCGTGCCAGCGAAATTAACCAATTATTGTTAAAATTCCCGACACTGCCGGTAATCGAACCCGGGACCCTGTGACCAAAGGCCAGCACGCTAACCATTTATCCATGGAGTCGGACAGATGCATGAAGATTTATATTCACAGTCTAGCGGTTTTACTGCATTTATGTAAGCATTGTCAGATCTCATCAACGGTATGCAAATATTGAAGTGGTTACAGAATTGCTTTCCATGAGGTTTGAACTGCTCAAAACCTCTGAACACTTTCTTGGCAGGAAGATAATTTCTTTGACAGAACTACGGTTGATTTTATCGATATCTTGCAGATAATTTGCCGGTAGCTGATGCAAAGGAGCTACTCGCAACGGATAAATAAGTTTGGGCCAGATGCGAGTATACTGATTTGCCATATTGAGTTTCTGGTCTAGGCGTAACACTGGAGTAAGTCTTTCCGTAAGAAGATCATAATGCCTTAAAAGTCGAATCTGAGGCTGTCATTGAATGCAGCTGCTAGATATTTTATATTTTCCTCTTGAGCAATTGACTTTATACAGGATTTTTGATCAAAGAATAGGTCTTTTGCTATAAGGCGTTAGTTAATTATATTAATTGTAACTGTGTTTGTGATGTTTAATTAAAGGTTTTTCTCAAGTTGACTTCTGTTCATTGCTACTAATTCCCGCGCTGCCTCTATGGACTTGACAGTTAATTCTAAATCATCTGAAAAAACTGCCACGGTAACGTTTTCTAAGTCGGGAGTAATTTCTAAACCAAAACCGAAAATCGAAGATCTCGGAAAAAAATTACATACAATTATCTTATGATTTACTTTATTTATTATAGTGTTAAAAACGTAAGTGCAACGACAGTTACAAGAATTCTTAAAAAATCATTGTTTACCAGAGCCTGGCCACATCCAGTGTATTTTCTGAGGCCTAATGTAAGTTGTCTTACATGCATGCATAAAGTTGGACACAGTCGGCACTGATATTTGACATTATCATCTTATCAGTTTCCCCTGGATTTGAACTCAGTCTTGTTCAAACACTTTCATACTGACTATCCCTCGTCGTGGCCAGGTAATAAACCAACAATACACGGGGCCGCGGTTCTGCGTAGTGTTCAGAATGTCATGGCGAACAATACCAGAGTTTACCGCGGCGAATAGCGTTGGCCGCGCACCGGCGCCGTTTGGCGGCAGCCAGTGCGTTGTCTTTCATACTTGTCTACACAAATTGATATCCGCTCGACCGCCAACCGTCGCGGCATGCGACCAGTGCGTCGTTGCCCTCAGCACTAGTTTCCAACGAGATGGGAGGGGTTCTTTGTTGTCCAGAGCTGCAGCCTGGACTTTTCAGCTGGGATTTAAGTTTGTTCCTATGATGTTTTTAAGAAGCTCTTCCTGGACTTAAGCATTTGCAGAGGGAATTTATATCCGTGTAAGAGGTGGGTACTCTCATGTTCCACTTTTATCCTTGCATCGTTCACTGTTACTTCTCATCGATCAGAAAGTGGTACTTCTCCTACGAGGGGATAAAGCCATTCGACTGGCGTAGACTTAAGACAGTCTGTTATCAACCTGAAAATGTCGGTGTAATATAAATTGTACTAGACAGGACAAGCGTACTCTACACTAGAATAGCATGGTGCCAATGCCGAAGTTCGCATAGTTTGTGGTTGACTACCTCACAGCGATCCGACTAGTTTTCGTAGCAGATTGTTCCTGATGAAAACAACTTGATTCATTCAGTGCTTAACGAATGTGAGAGATCTGTTGAGGCCACTCATATGTATTTTGAAGTGTCGCGGAGCAAATATTAATTTATAGGACGAGGAGTACCGAGATGGAAAAATTATCAAAGATACATTTCCAAGTTCTTTGAAAAAGTTCAAGAAAAAGCTAGGGAAACTGACACCTGGGCGACAACCCTAAATGCAGATCATTGATTGATTGATTGATTGATTGATTGATTGATTGATTGATTGATTGATTGATTGATTGATTTTGATACTATCATTGGATCATTAGTAGAGGTAGAAGAATTAAAATAATCCGATTATGTACCTATATCGCAATCTAACAAATAGTTCCACAAAGAACTTTACAAATCTACATCCAACTGCTATTGTTTCCTTGTTGAACTTATTGGAGCAGTTGGTCAGTTGTTGTCTTCCTGGTTTCGGCTAATATCGGTGGCATTTCGGGGTGTTTAAATGCGACAACTTGTGATTGTCGGATAACACGATAAAGAATGCCCTCAGGACAAAACTCCCGCATCCAAGAATCTCTTGAAATGTATAGCAATTGAAGGAATTATAAACTATTATTATTATTATTATTATTATTATTATTATTATTATTATTATTATTATTATTATTATTATTATTATTATTTAGATTTCGTGTTAACACTGCCTCTCAACAGAAGCATCCCTAAGCACTCGGTATACTTGCCTACAATATTGCAGTTATCATTGAATGGAAAGCCATATTTTACGTAACCGCACACTCAGAAGATTACAACAGACGTACTGAGTGTAGTTTAACAGACAGAACCAAGAATCGTGAAGAGAAACATATTTCGTTTCCAAAATCTTTTCAGTGAACTCTGTAATGTCTTTGACGTATTTATATTGAGTCGTGCTAAAGTGAGTGTGAATGTGAATAAGAGACGTATAACAACAACTTTTACATTTCCAGCATTTATGTAACCATGTGGAGATCATTATATCAATTTGTGATTTACATAAAAAATTTGACAAAGAAAACGTCTATAGTGAAAATAATAAGCCGCTTCACCTCGCTTTTCTGGATCTTGAGAAGGCCTTTGATCGGGTACCACATGACCAAATCTGGTTAGTGCTATGAGAACATAACACCTTCTTAAGTGGGTACAGATGCTCTACGTAGAACCAAGGAGTTATGTTCAAGCTGCCGCAGGAGCGGCCGATGATTTCCGCGTCATTATAAGAGTCCATCAAGGCTCTGCCTTATCACCACTGCTGTTCATTCTTGAGATGGACACTTTTACATCAGACCTGCACAAGCCAATACCATGGACTCTTCTCTATGCTGGTAATGTCATGTTGGCTGCTGAGAATAAGCTTGATCTCCAGCGCCAAACAGAAGAGTGGAACAACCGACTAGCGCAATACGGCCTGCGCGTTAACAAAAAGAAGACAGAATACATGACATTAGATCCTCGAGACGTTGGAACCATCCGCGTTGACGGTGGAGATCTGCCACGAGTAGAGAAATTTAAATATCTTGGCTCCACAATCTCTAACGATGGCCGGCTTACTGACGAGGTCAACACAAGGATACACGCAACCTGGCTGAAGAGGCGAATGACAACTGGTGTCACCTGCGACCGTCGGATGAAGGGCCATGTGAAATCTAAGATCTACTGCACCGAGTGTTAGCCAGCTACAAAGGAGGTAGAACGTCCAGTAAGCGTCATGGAGACGAAGATGCTTAGGTAGACAGCTGGCATCACTAGACTGGATCATATTTCAAACGAGGATATTAGGAAATGTTTTGCCATTGCACCCATCCAGAAGAAAATGCAGAAAAAACGTCTGCGCTCGTTTGAGAATGTGTTGCGTGCAGAAGACAATGCATTGGCAAAAGTCAGCGTATACATTACAAGTCGCTGGAAAGGGGTCCAAGGGACGACCGAGACAGCGATGGACCGATACAGTGCACAACAACCTGAAAGCTGTAAGACTACATCCAGACATGGCCTGAGACCGAATTGAATGGAGACAACGAATCCACACAGAGGCCCGTGCCACCAGGGGGAACAAACGGTAACGAAGAAGAAGAATACATCTATAGTTTAAATTTGTCGAATACCTCTATAGCCTCGGAGCAGTACCTGGGCCGGTGTGTATTACAAAGAGAAGATAAAATTTCTCCGCTTCACAGAAAAGTAAGGCTTCATGGATACGTTTTTGGGCTTAGATGACGAGAGAGAGAGTTCGTATCCACATATCTGTGCTGCTCTGTGTAACGGAGAAAATGTGCGAGTGTCTCTAATAGAGTGGGCGGCATCTGCCATGTGTAGGTAACTGCGTGTTATTGTAGTGGAAGATAGTGTTATGTGTGGTGTGTGAGTTGCAGGGATGTTGGGGACAGCAGAAACACCCAGCCCCCGGGCCACTGGAATTAACCAATGAAGGTTAAAATCACCGACAGGGCCGGGAATCAAACCCGGGACCCTCTGAACTGAAGGCCAGTACGCTGACCATTCAGCCGACGAGTCGGACGTCAAATCGAAGTCATACCTTATCTGAATCGGTCGCCTTCCTGGGCAACATTTGGCATGTACTGCTCACATTGTCGTCTCCATACACGTTGTCGTCCATCACGGTGTGTCAGGAGAAATATG
The DNA here is from genome assembly GCF_040414725.1 of Anabrus simplex. Taxonomy (NCBI): domain Eukaryota; kingdom Metazoa; phylum Arthropoda; class Insecta; order Orthoptera; family Tettigoniidae; genus Anabrus; species Anabrus simplex. The sequence goes on along the minus strand of NC_090265.1, from coordinate 214,357,303 downwards.
GCCTCGTCTGTGAACAACAGAGGTCTCCGTTGGTGAAGTTGCCAGTTGACGTGGGTACGGGCAAACAGAAGGCGAGCTGCGCGATGTTGCTGCGTTAAACGGGGCACTCGAACAGGACGTCTGGGTCGTTCCTTACTGTTCCTTACTGTCTGGTCAGACACCGTGACTCCAGTGACCCTTATGAGGTCTTGTTGCAGTTCTCTAGCAGTTGCTGAACGACGCCGCAACGCACAGATAGTGAGATATCGGTCATCCTGTGGGGTTGCCATGCGTCCACGATCTTGTCCAACCCTCCGTGTGAACTGGCCTATCTCATTGTAGCGATTCCACAAGCGGTGAATAACTGACGGAGAGACACTGAGATCCACAGCAACACGTCGAAAAGTCCATCCTTCCTGGATCAAAGTGACGGCTCTTGCACTTGAACCTCGTTAAGATGTCTCGTGGGATGTGCTGGTTGACGTAGAGTGTAGAGGTTCAATTAAGTATACAATACTGATGGTATGAAACAAAATTGTTGTTTTACACGTTAATGTACAGACATAGGTCTGGGTATATAAAATGTCGAGAAGTTGCTGAATGGTATGGATGAAGTCTTGGGTAAGGAGTACAAGATGAAAATAACAAAACAAAAGTAATGGAGTGCAGTCAAACGAAGACCGGTGATGCAGGTAATATAAGATTAAAAGTCTTGAAGTAGATGAATGTTGTTACTTGGGTAGTAAAATAACTAACGATGTCAGAAGTAAGCAGATCATAAAATGCAGACAAGCACAAGCAAGGAAGAGATTTCTTTAAGAAAATAAATTTGCTCACTTCGAATATTGATATAGGAATTACTGTAGAACCTGAGGACTTTCATCCGGAGCGTGGCATTGTATGAAAGTGAAACATGGACGATAACTAGCTCAAAAAGAGATAGAAGCTTTTGAAATGTGGTGTTACAGAAGAATGCTGAAGGTGAGATGGATAGATCGAATCACAAATGAAGACATACTGAATCGAATTGGCGAGAGGAGATCGATTTGGCTAAATTTGACGAGAAGAGATAGAATGATAGGACACATCTTAAGACACCCAGGACTTGTTCAGTTGGTTCTTAAAGGAAGTGTAGCCGGTGAGAACGGTAGGGGTAGACCAAGGTATGAATATGACAAGCAGATTGGAGCAGATGTAGGATGCAATAGTTACGTAGAAATGAAAAAGTTAGCATCGGATAGGGTGGCATGGAGAGCTGTATCAAACCACTCTATGGACTGATGACGAAGTGTGTCATTAGTTACACTCAGTAATGGACAGTGACAGGAAAAGTACGAAACGTACTATTGGGTTCTTAAGTGGTTTACGTGGCGACTGAATATAGCATTGTTGCACGTACGTATATTACTCCCCGTAGTGGAAGACGTTGGGTTTAATTCGAGAGTGAAGGTATCACGCATAAAGGAGAGAGACTTTTGACCAGGTGCTGACTTCGGGTCGATGTTCAAATCACCACCAAGTACGATAGATAGTAAATGGAACTCGTTCTCAAAAAGGTTGCATTCCTAGAGCAACGTGTAGATGACACGACTGACCTGCCATACATAGATGTCCGAATTAGGTGGGTCAAAGGAATTACGCTGTTGCCAAGGTTGTAACTGAATACGTCATTCCGGAGTGAGAGGCCGTTTGTTCTCTCCGAAGCTCCTGATGTTACCTCCTACAATGTTGCAAAACAAATTATACTACCTGCTTCAGGAAAGACAGCTGATTTCAGTGGTATGTATACTATTTTTCATATAACCCAGTTAAAATAATTATTAAGAATAAAAACCTGAGCAAGTCAATTTAAATCCCTAAAATTATGTATTGAAATTTTCAGTGAGCTGTCACTTTTTTGTTTCTTCAGCCAATAAAATGCTTTCTGCAAGAACAATGTAGAAAATCGTCTAGTTAAATTTCGTATCTGAAACCTGTTCCCATGTTTGTTAGTTTTTAATGGCCCGGAAAGTGGCCATATAAATGTCGCTAGCTGAGGTTGTTCGGATCGCGCGCGCCAGCGTAGGACACAGGACACGGTAAGTACTTATTTCGTATTAATCTGTATCGGTTTTATTAATATATTTTTATTTGTTAATGGTTTGCAATATAACTTTAAATACCTGAATACTATACTGAACTGCGTAATATAGAAAAGAGGACTACTGAACAGAATACGTCAACCTGGATACTAAAGAAGTATTAAAATTTACCTATGACAACAATGACATTCACAGTAAGATACAACATTTGAAAACTCGAAAAACGGCTGGAATTGATAAGGTTTAGGGGGATATACTAAAGGCAAAGGGTTGGGATATAGATATATTACTATATCTGAAGTACTTGTTTGATTATTGTTTGGTCGAAGGAGCTATACCAAATGAATGGAGAGTTGCTATAGTAGCCCTTGCGTATAAAGGAAAGGGTGATAGATATAAAGCTGAAAATTACAGGCCAGTCAGTTTGACATTCATTGCATGTAAGCTTTGGGAAAGCATTATTTCTGATTATATTAGACATGTTTGCAAAATTAATAACTGGTTTGATAGAAGGCAGTTTGGCTCAACTTGCAGGATTCCAGCAAGATATAGCAGATATCCTGGATTCTGGAGGTCAAATGGACTGTATCGCGATTGGCCTGTTAAAAGCATTTGATAGGGGGGATCATGGGAGACTACTGGCAAAAATGAGTGCAATTGGACTTGACAAAAAAGTGACTGAATGGGTGGCTGTGTTTCTAGAAAATAGAACTCAAAGAATTAGAGTAGGCGAAGCTTTATCTGTCCCTGTAATAATTAAGAGGGGAATTCCTCAAGGCAGTATTGTTCTACCTTTATGTTTTTATATATATATATCAATGATATGTGTAAAAAAGTGGAATCAGAGATAAGGCTTTTTGCAGATGATGTTATTCTGTACAGAGTAGTAAATAAGTTACAAGATTGTGAGCAACTGAAAAATGACCTCGATAATGTTGTGAGATGGACAGTAGGCAACGGTATGATGATAAACGGGGTTAAAAGTCAGGTTGTGAGTTTCACAAATAGGAAAAGTCCTCTCAGTTTTAATTACTGCATTGATGGGGTGAAAGTTCCCTTCGGGGATCATTGTAAATACCTAGGTATTAATATAAGGAAAGTTCGTCATTGGTGTAATCACATAAATATGATTGTAAATAAAGGGTACAGATCTCTGCACATGGTTATGAGGATATTTAGGGGTTGCAGTAAGGATGTAAAGGAGAGGACATATAAGTCTCTGGCAAGACGCCAACTAGAGTATGGTTCCAGTGTATGGGACCCTCACCAGGATTACTTAATTCAAGAACTGGAAAAAAATCCAAAGAAAAGCAGCTCGATTTGTTCTGGGCGATTTCCGACAAAAGATTAGCGTTACATAAATGTTGCAAAGTTTGCGCTGGGAAGACCTGGGAGAAAGGAGACGAGCTGCTCGACTAAGTGGTATGTTCCAAGCTGTCAGTGGAGAGATGGCATGGGAGGACATCAGTAGACGAATAAGTTTGAGTGGTGCCTTTAAAAGTAGGAAAGATCACGATATTGAACCCATGACCTTTGTGCCATAAGAATTTTAAGTATGAAAATTATTACGGGAGTCCCCATGTCAATTGTAATAGGAAGCTCGAAATTTTATATATATCAAGGGAGTGACACGTGGCAAGGAGGTAGCTACTTTCCGTCCCACGCTCTGAGATGTGACGTCATCCGCACGTATCGAATGTGGAAGGATACAGAAGAAAGTTTATGTTGAATAAATAAAATTAGATGAAAGAATTAGTGGTGAATGCAATATAATGGGGGTCCAGTATTTATCTATAAGACGATTGGTCTTTAGTAAGACGGATTTGAGACTGCTAAGCCATTTCTGGGGATTATTTCAGATGGACGCGCGTGTCTAGCTTACCAACGCTAAGTCGACAAAAAAGTAGTGCCTATCTAATGAGGTCATTTAACCAGTTAATTTAATAGGAATAAATTTAAAATGTCCAGGAACACTACTGTTAGCAATGTAGCAAGTATGTGGTTACATCAAAAACTCTTTTAAATACAGTTCATTTAAGTCGCAAAAGTTACGCAAATTTTCTTGGCGACAAAGGGAAAATGCCTGGAGAGAGGGGGTACTGTCTATAAATATATAAGGGACGCCGTGTTGAAACCCCTGCATTTTGTATCGTAAGGCTGAAGGTAGAGGGTTGCTCTGTAAATCGATCGACAAGTAGACTAAGTTCAACCAACAGATTTTAGCCGATGTGGCTGGGGTCTTGACTCCATGTGGAGATAGTTTTTCTTTGAGCAGAAGTAATTGTATAAAAAGGACGGTCAAGATACCGAAGAAGATTTTATAAATCTGTGTGTGGTAAGGAAAGAAATTCGTGTGCGGTTAACAAATACTATCAGTCGAGTGCGATTAAACGAAACGACACGTGAAGGGCATTTCTTCTTTTATGCTTTATTTCCAGGAAAAAGGAAAAAAATGCAATGTAGAGCCAAAAATGTAAAAATGGCTAAATAAACGAAAAAGGGCCGCGGGTGAGCCCAAAGATGAACGCTGGCGTGACTTAAGGTAGGTGACATGCCATCTTAACGCCTACTATATCTTGTTAATCCTATATGTATTTGAAGTGGGTATTTATGACGCAGTTGGTCACCCATATTGTTTCTTTGTGAATGTCAGAATATGACGAAAAAGGTAATCTGTTTTATTTTCTGCTTGGATAAATTTTTAAAGTATTGCAAGTGCCGTGTAATGTTGTAAAATTTACTAATGAGGGTTTCGACGTGATATCACGTCCAAAGTAGATTGTCATTTCCGTGTATTTTATTGCTTATATCTTGTGAAGTCAAATTAAGATGTTTATTCGACGTAAAATTTTCAGTTGAAATTTTATGGAATTGGTGCGAAAGGAATCCGCGGTTACCCATTTTCAATCGGGTGGGAGCGTTGTGTGTAGTGTTGAGTAATGCAGATCGGTGAATTTTGTCACGAAGTGTAACGTATTCTATGTCCGTTTAAACCGTGTCTGAGTGACAATAATAACAGTAAATTTGTCAGTCATTTTCGTGAAAATGCAGTTTTAAAATACGAGATCATTTTATGCGAAGTTGTTCATTATTAAAGTATTGTGCGTTATTAGGCGTCGTGGCTTCTAGTAAGGATTTTAATTCCAGTTCTTTTGTCAGTGAGAGTCGTTGAGTTTGAGAACAGAGATCAGATTTGTCGTACGAGTTGAAATAGGATTTGCGAATCAGGTGACTGGAAGCCTGTAGATGAAGCCGGGACTTTGTGGGAGCCCGAGGAAGATTTTATAATGTTTGGGATGGAAGATAGAATGCGAGAATCCACGAAGGTATCAATTTGCGACGTGTACAATTATGGTAGGACATTTAAAAGTTCATGTTTGTGGGTTACTGTAGTCACGTCCTAGTTCGTGAACCATGGGCAACGGCTGAGTGGCCTAGTAAGTGGTCCTGCGAGTCGGGATACCAGTTGCTATGGAATGGGAGTGGGCATCTCGGACATATTCTGAGTCGTGGTCCTCCTTGTGCACAGGCGGCTAGGACTATACAATCCACCGATGGTCCATAACCCGTTAGAGGAGAGATCCTCACTTGGACTATGTGCAAGTAGGGCAGCATCCTGCTTCATGAATTAACCGAGCTCAGAACACTTTAAGCAAGCCTCGGACCTATGGGAGTAATGGAGTCCCACTCCCATTTGACAGGCGAGGGACTCCTTGGAAACAACTTGGCGAACGAAATGGAATTCGATGAGGAGCTATCAATATTAATGGGGCTTATGGAAGAAAGAAAGTAGAACTGGCTGAGTCAGCAAAGAGGATGCATCTGGATGTACTAGGAGTAAGTGATATTCGGGTAAGGGGAGATAACGAGGAAGAGATAGGAGATTATAAAGTGTACTTGACGGGTGTTAGAAAGGGAAGGGCAGAGTCTGGGGTAGGGCTCTTTATCAGGAATACCATTGCACGGAACATAGTTTCTGTTAGGCACGTAAATGAGCGAATGATGTGGGTAGATTTGTCAGTTGGAGGTACTAGGACTAGAATTGTGTCCGTGTATTCACCATGTGAGGGTGCAGATGAGGATGAAGTTGACAAGTTTTATGAAGCATTGAGTGACATCGTAGTCAGGGTAAACAGCAAGGATAGAATAGTGCTAATGGGCGATTTCAATGCGAGAGTTGGGAATAGAACTGAAGGATACGAAAGGGTGATTGGTAAATGAGGGGAAGATATGGAAGCTAATGGGAATGGGAAGCATTTGCTGGACTTCTGTGCTAGTATGGGTTTAGCTGTTACAAATACATTCTTCAAGCATAAGGCTATTCACCGCTACACGTGGGAGGCTACGGGTACCAGATCCATAATAGACTATATCTTAACAGACTTTGAATTCAGGAAATCTTTTAGGAATGTACGAGTTTTCCGGGGATTTTTCGATGATACAGACCACTATCTGATCTGTAGTGAACTAAGTATCTCTAGGCCTAAGGTAGAGAAAGTAAAATCTGTCTGCAAACGAATAAGGGTAGAAAATCTCCAGGACGAGGAAATTAGACGGAAGTACATGGATATGATTAGTGAGAAGATTCGAACAGTAGACATTAAGCAGGTTCAGGATATAGAAAGTGAATGGGTGGCATATAGGGATGCTGTAGTAGAAACAGCCAGGGAATGCCTTGGAACAACTGTGTGTAAAGACGGGAAAAGGCGAACATCTTGGTGGAATGATGAAGTGATAGCAGCTTGTAAACGTAAAAAGAACGCTTATAAGAAATGGCTCCAGACAAGGGCCGAGGCAGATAGGGAGTTGTATGTAGATGAAAGAAACAGAGCGAAACAAATAATTGTTGAATCCAAAAAGAAGTCATGGGAAGATTTTGGTAATAACCTGGAAAGGCTAGGTCAAGCAGCAGGGAAAGCTTTCTGGACAGTAATAAAGAATCTTAGGAAGGGAGGGAAAAAGGAAATGAACAGTGTTTTGAGCAATTCAGGTGAACTCACAATAGATCCCAGGGAATCACTGGAGAGGTGGAGGGAATATTTTGAACATCTTCTCAATGTAAACGGAAATCATCCTGGTGGTGTTGTGAACAGCGAAGCTCAAGGGGAGGAGGAAAATGATATTGGTGAAATTATGCTTGAGGAAGTGGAAAGGATGGTGAATAAACTCCATTGTCATAAAGCAGCAGGAATAGATGAAATTAGACCAGAAATGGTGAAGTATAGTGGAAAGGCAGGGATGAAATGGCTTCATAGAGTAGTAAAATTAGCGTGGAGTGTTGGTAAGGTACGTTCAGATTTGGCAAAAGCAGTAATTGCCCCTATCTATAAGCAAGGGAACAGGAAGGATTGCAACAACTATCGAGGTATCTCACTGATTAGTATACCAGGCAAAGTATTCACTGGCATCTTGGAAGGGAAGGTGCGATCAGTCGTTGAAAGGAAGTTGGATGAAAACCAGTGTGGTTTCAGACCACAGAGAGGCTGTCAGGATCAGATTTTCAGTATGCGCCAGGTAATTGAAAAATGCTACGAGAGGAATAGGCAGTTGTGTTTATGTTTCGTAGATCTAGAGAAAGCATATGACAGGGTACCGAGGGAAAAGATGTTCGCCATACTGGGGGACTATGGAATTAAAGGCAGATTATTAAAAGCAATCAAAGGCATTTATGTTGACAATTGGGCTTCAGTGAGAATTGATGGCAGAATGAGTTCTTGGTTCACGGTACTTACAGGGGTTAGACAAGGCTGTAATCTTTCACCTTTGCTGTTTGTAGTTTACATGGATCATCTGCTGAAAGGTATAAAATGGCAGGGAGGGATTCAATTAGGTGGAAATGTAGTAAGCAGTCTGGCCTATGCTGACGACTTGGTCTTAATGGCAGATTGTGCCGAAAGCCTACAGTCTAATATCGTGGAACTTGAAAATAGGTGCAATGAGTATGGTATGAAAATTAGCCTCTCGAAGACTAAATTGATGTCAGTAGGTAAGAAATTCAACAGAATTGAATGTCAGATTGGTGATACAAAGCTAGAACAGGTCGATAATTTCAAGTATTTAGGTTGTGTGTTCTCCCAGGATGGTAATATAGTAAGTGAGATTGAATCAAGTTGCCGTAAAGCTAATGCAGTGAGCTCGCAGCTGCGATCGACTGTATTCTGTAAGAAGGAAGTCAGCTCCCAGACGAAACTATCTTTACATCGGTCTGTTTTCAGACGAACTTTGCTTTACGGGAGCGAAAGCTGGGTGGACTCAGGATATCTTATTCATAAGTTAGAAGTAACAGACATGAAAGTAGCAAGAATGATTGCTGGTACAAACAGGTGGGAACAATGGCAGGAGGGCACTCGGAATGAAGAAATAAAGGCTAATTTAGGAATGAACTCGATGGATGAAGCTGTACGCATAAACCGGCTTCGGTGGTGGGGTCATGTGAGGCGAATGGAGGAGGATAGATTACCTAGGAGAATAATGGACTCTGCTATGGAGGGTAAGAGAAGTAGAGGTAGACCAAGACGACGATGGTTAGACTCGGTTTCTAACGATTTAAAGATAAGAGGTATAGAACTAAATGAGGCCACAACACTAGTTGCAAATCGAGGATTTTGGCGACGTTTAGTAAATTCTCAGAGGCTTGCAGACTGAACGCTGAAAGGCATAACAGTCTATAATGATAATGTATGTATGTATGTATGTATGTATGTATGTATGTATGTATGTATTTAAAAGTAAATCTATGTGCATATTTGTTTGGTCAGAATATCGTATTTTGTTCTATTTTGCGAAGTCAAAGGGGTTCATTTTTTGAAGCCAGTCATGTATGACGATGACCTGTGTTTCATGTTGAAACTGACAGACAGAAGAGGGTCGTCTGTTTCAAGCCGCCAGCTGTCCGAGAGGGGACAGTTTTTGTACAACGGAAGGTTTGTAGAGAGTTACGTATTGAAACGAGATTGCATTCTTGGCAGTGGGGAGCATTAACTACGGGGTCTAGTTGAAATTTTCATTCGGGAATAACGTGTAGGTTATTAGATACTGTGAATTTGTTTAATTGAGATTGTAATGTATATCTGAAACCCTAAAGTTAGAGTATAATGAGCGAGGTTAGCCAATTTCAGGGTTGTCCAAAATATAGAGTGGTGGTGGTGGTGGTGGTGGTGATTGTTTTGTTTGTGAGGGAGCACAAAATTTATGAAATGTTATGACAAGATATGACATCGTATTCGGCTTACATTATACGCCGAGTTACTTTTGGTTTGTACTAGATTATTAGGGTTATCCAAGTATTAATAATGGCTATGGTCAGGTTATATTTAAAGTGTGATGTCATGAAACAAGATATAATACTGGAAATCAATGATGTAAAAATTTCCAGCTACAAAATAATGCCAGATGATAAACATTAAACATGAATTGAATATAACTGCGTCAAACGTTCAGTAGAGAATTGTGAAAAAAACATTCGTCCGTGGAGATAGAATTTGTTTTCCATTAAGATTTCATTAAATCATTTTTTTTAAATTATTAAATTCAGTGGAATCGTATTTGTGAAATAACTTTAAAGCAAGAGAATAACTTGGAGATACATTCTGGAAATCGTAGTTTATTGTTCTGGGAATATTTAAGTGTTAACGTAATGATTAAGGGGACATATCCGAAGGTAATGGATTTTACTGCCACAAAGTATTGTGACCGTTGTTGTTGTTGTTGGATTATTTGACTTTGATTGATTGAGCAGTAAATTTGCTGGGGTTAGTAAAGTGGAAACTTTGGTCATCAACCAATGTAACTTAATTGAGTTCAGCCTTCAGCTTAGAAACTTGGATGGTCATGGGGTCATCAACCTCAGGGACTTAGATCAGGGCCACATGCCACTGTAGCATCATTTCCCTTGCGGTCATCATCCACAATGATTTTAAAGTAACTTACAAGTTTAGAGGTCGGTCCATGACATAGTCGCAGGTCACATCGATTCAATTAAGGGTCCATGCCGTATAACCACTGTGTGGCAGACCCAGAGTCCAGAGGTCGTGTTACGAGGGCTGGACCATCAAGAATCATTATGATGGTACACGTAGTCTCACATGGAAGCCGAATTTAAGGATTTCCACACTTTCCTTTCTTTCTTTAATAATTGAGACAATGGTTTCTAGTAAGTGTGCCCATCAGGCAGTTAAGTCAAAGGCTCAAACCAGCGTTCGGCCCCTCTGTGTAAAAATGATTGTGGTGTTAAGTGGACAAGAGAGAGTCCGAATTATACATGGATTTCAAATTATTAGGCTTTTTTTCAGTATTTTTTTCCAAAATAAAATACAAATATTTTATGAATAGATCTTTCATTTGAGTAGATAGATTAGGATTACTGAACCCTACCTTTACCTCAGCAAGTGACGAAGAACACGATACGACCCAAGAGACAGATCTCATGAAGTTTTGCTGATAGGTAAGGAAGGTAGGAATCCTTCAGAGTGGACCAATGAAGATAAAGTTGGAATTCAAGAGGACAAATTGGGGAATATATTCGTTTATAGGAAGGGGAGGTAGGGATTGGAATAACTTACCAAGGGCGATGTTCAATAAATTTCCAATTTCTTTGCAATCATTTAAAGAAAAGGCTAGGAAAACAAAATATAGGAAATCTGCTACCTGAGCGACTGCCCTAAATGCAGATCAGTATTGATTGATTGATTGATTGATTGATTGATTGATTGATTGATTGATTGATTGATTGATTGATTGATTGATTGATTGATTGATTGATTGATTGGAGCAGACTGGCTTCCACTAGACAACACTGCACGATCAGCGATGCCAAACCGAGCTCAGAGGTAAGCGACTCTTGACCATCTGTCGCTTTGCTATTCCCATATCTGACAACAGCGCAGTTTGCCTCACCCGCCTAATTCTGCGGCCGCAGGTTCGGTTGCCATGAGGTTACAATGGTGTCGTGAAATTGTTGACGCTAATTGCAGATAGACCTCAATCCAAAAAACACATCCATGTCAACATCAAAGTTTTAACATCGAAATAACTTATACACAAGACGGTGACGACAGTGTATAATATCTCTATGTGTGTGTGTTTTTTACAATTTGCTTACGCCGCACTGACACAGTTAGGCGATGATGGGATAGGAAAGGGCTATGAATGGGAAGGAAGCAGCCATGGCCTTAATTAAGGTACAGCCCCAGCATTTGCCTGGTGTTAAAATTGGAAACTACGGAAAACCATCTTCAGGGCTGCCGACATTGGGGTTCGAACCGACTACCTCCCGGATGCAAGCTCACAGCTGCACGCACCTAACAGTACGACCAACTCGCCCGGTATATATCTCATTTTAAGCAGAAAGGATCATTGTATCCAGCAACCAGAGTCTGACCACGGTATGAAGTCATCGGGAGATGTAACTGTTCTGCCATCTTGAAGTAGACCTACTAAAATCGCCGAACCGAGTGGCTAACAGTTAGTGTATCTCTAGACTCAGGTATGGTAGCATGTCGTGTGAGATGACGTTACATTCATCTCAGTAGTTTTTACAAATACACAGCAAACAAAAAAAATTAAATTGTAAATATGAGAAAACTATGGTGCGAAGAAGTGTGAAATCTTTCTTTCTTTCTTTCTTTCTACTTTCTTTCCTTCCTTATTTCGCAAAATGTAGTGATATATGGGCAACGAATGGCTTCAAAATGATCTAAAAAGCATTCGAGAGAATTTAAAGGGTTTTTCATAATTCCAGTAGTCTAAAATCGCCATGTCGAGCGTCAGCACTTACCTGGAGCATCTCAAAGTTAAGATGGCGGAGCGTCATGAGCCCCAGCCGAACATACCTTCTGGATCAGTGACGTAAATATACAGTTCAAAAGATTAGGGTAACATGTTTTGTAACGTCAGGTATGTGAACGTTAATTTGGTAGATGGAATTCCAACAGTCGTACAGCATACCTTGACACCTTAGCTACTCAGGATATGTCAAATCGAAGTCATACTACATCTGTCGTAGCCATGCATTTAACTGTCAGGTGACCCCTCAAAACAAAGTGAATTAGCGGTGCGTCCGTGTGTCGTTGTGAGGTACACAGACTACTGCGGTCATTTGAGCACGTTGTAGGTCAACCAGCACATCCCATGAAACATCTTAACGAGGTTCAAGTCGCAAAGGCCGTCACTTTGATCCAGGAAGGATGGACGTTTCGTCGTGTTGCTGTGGATCTCAATGTCTCTCCTTCAGTTATTCACCGCTTGTGGAATCGCTACAGTTAGACAGGCCAGTTCACAAGGAGGATTGGACAAGATCGTGGACGCGTGACAACCTCACAGGATGACCGATATCTGACCATCTGTGCGTTGCGGCGTCGTTCAGCAACTACCAGAGAACTGCAACAAGACCTCAGGAGGGTCACTGGAGTCACGGTACTGGTCCTCCTTTCCAGTTTTATCCTCCAGACCAGACAGTAAGGAACAGGTTAAGATAAGTGTTCTTACGACCCAGACGTTCGAGTGCCCCGTTTAACGCAACAACATCGCCACGTAGGTGCCAAGCTGCGATAAAAGCTCGTGGAAGACATACACCAACTGTGATAAAAATCCACCCTGGAGGACTGTTATCACTTTGTTTTCGCCCCTATTTGGATATTTCCGTTTGTGTTCTGAAAATGAACCTGAATCCATCGATGTTCTTTTGTATACTTCAGCAGTAAAGAATAAAGGTTTAGTTGGTAATATGTCTGGGTGTGAGGTATTGTTTTGTGGAGCATGGCATACGTTGAAAAACATGTTCGCCTAGTTTTTTGAACTGTGTAGTTATCAGCTCACGGTCTTGAAGATGTGTAAATTGTTTAGAATCAAAAATAAAATGTCAACAGTATAATTTCAAGTCCACCTCTAAGTGTAGTGGTTACTGTGATTAGCTTCCACTCCCGGAGGCCCGGGTTCGCTTCCCGGCTATGCCACGAAATTTGGAAAGTGGTACGAGGGCTGAAACCGGGTTCACTTAGCATTGGGAGGTCAACTGAGTAGAGGAGCGTTCGATTCCCTCCTCAGCCATCCTCGAGGTATTTTCTGTGGTTTTTCACTTCTCCTCCAGGCAAATACCGGGATGGTACCCAAGTTAAAGCCACGGCCGCTTCCTTTCCGTTTCCTTGTCTATCCCTTCCATTCTTACCATTCCCCACAAGACCCCTGTTAGCAAAGCAGATGAGGCCGCCTGGACGAGGTACTGGTCCTCCTTCCCATTTGTATCCTGCTGACCCAAAATTTCTCCCCACTGTCGACAGCCATGAGTATGGTTTTCCGTGGTTTCCCATTCCCACACCAAGCAAATGCTAGGGCTGTACCTTAGTGAAGGCCACGGCTGCTTCTTTCCCACCCCTAGCCCTTTCCTATCCTATCGTCGCCATAAGACCTATCTGTGTCGGTGCTCCAGGACACTCCCCTGGAGGTGGGATACCTCGCCGAGTCCGAGGGAAAAGCCAACCCCGGAGGATAAACGGATTAAGAAAATTTCAAACTCATACTGACTAGTTACATTATTTCAACACTGCATATTACGCGGTACGTTTTTTTACGTCAAAACTGGTCCCGACACAGCTCAAGGTTTTAGCCTTAAGAATAGATAGAAATAAACCTACTGTTTCCAGGAAAAAATAATTACGAGTAGAGTTATGTAGACAGCCTAACTTATTCGAGTGATGACGGCTAGACGTACTTTATATCCAAGGGCTACGTAATACAAATAGTGGGGGCAGCTTTAATACATGTTATATTGCTGAAACTATACATAATAGGATGAGAGCTTCATTCACTCCACGTGGAGGAGTTAAATTGCTTCACTGTCTGGAGCGCAGTACAGCGAACGTGTGATCAATGTACTGTCTAATTGGAGCAGACAGAGTCGGAGGATAAGCTGACACGGACTGTATGTCACAGAGCTTCATTATTCTTCGAAAGTAACGCTCATTCATCAAGTCTCTATAGGTTCGAATAATATTAACATGGATCATATCAAAGCCGATGACAATGTTCCTGTTTTCAATAATGATATTGCTCATTAGGAAGTTATTCTGAAGTATGACAAGAAACCGATCCAAGAACACATTTTCACGATAGATGTTATGCCTGTCAGTGCTAATTATCCAATGAACGGGGAAAAACAAGACTGTAATCTTTTACCCTTATTGTTCATACTTTACGTGGCTCGTTTACTGAAGCGTAAAATGACAGGGAGGAATTCCTTTGGGTGGAAATAGGAAATGTAGCAAGCACCGACTAATTGGTTTAAATGGCAGACTGTGCTGAAATCCTGTAATCCAACACCTTAGAACATGAAAAGACATGCAGCAATTATGATATGAATATTAGGATTTTAAATATTAAAGTGATGTCAGTAGGGAGAAACTTAATACGACTGAATATCAAATAGGGAATATGAACCTGAAACAGTTGGGTCATTTCCAAGTACTCAGGCTGTGTTGTACCCACTCGACCCTCGAACAATGAGTATGCAATAAATCAGATGTATTCATTTAATCAAGTGATGTTGATAATAAATGGAGAAGATATAATTCAAATAATTCGTGGAGTAGAAATGTGAGACAAAATCGAAATGTATTCACAATAATAACCTTGCTACCTGGTGATTGTGGAGAATGATCATTACGTTACCTCCTAATTTTAACAATAATATGTTCGAAACAGTCTCATAAATTTACTAAAGCAGTATACTGAAGCAGGATGGGTGGATAAAATCAAAGTCTCTACATTTTGCTAACAAATAGTTCAAATATATGTAATCTTCAGCAATGAACATTAAAACCGAATTCCAAATGTAATGAAAATGAAGAATCGTCTGAACTTTCCCTCTTGAATTACGTCCTATTACAGTAAATGTTAGGAAGCTTGTAAATGTAAAGACTTGTAAAGTACATGCAGAACGATTGCATGAGGTACCAGCTGCCTTTTCATTTTATTCAGATTTTATAGCTGAGTGGTTAACGTAATTTCTATTTACGAGTCAGTTTTCTTGCTTTAGCCTCGTATATTTTTGATTTGTTTTCCTTTGATGTTTGAGACGCAGTGAACGTCTCGGGGCTTAAAATTAAATGTAAAAGAATTTAAATTAAAATCAGAAAGGACTAGATTCATTTGTTAATGGGAGTTCAATGTGTACTAAAATATGCTGTCACGTTTTCTTGGATTTATTGCGTGAAGTGTGAATGAGAAAGAGTGAGGTGGTGGAGTTTGGATCCACGAATTTTGGTAACGTCATCTTCATGATTATTTGAATATAAAGATGAGTGTGAATTAGTGAGTGATTCACGAGGTCCTCGAACGTAGTTTCGTATTCCAGGTTGCGAATATTAGAATCAGTTCCATTTAAATATTATTATTATTATTATTATTATTATTATTATTATTATTATTATTAATGTGATTTTCTCGAGTTGTTAGGAGAAGATATTTCCGTAACTTTCATATTTTCAGACTTGATCTATTGTCTATGTGGTAATTTCTAAGTTTCAAGTTATGGTGTTAGTACAGAGTTGGTCACTTTATTATTCAAGTTTAACTTTACGAGAGCGAGTGCTTTGATTTATGACCAGTGCGGTGTTGTTTATTTTCTTGAGGGCGAATGTTAGACGACGTCTTTCATATTTGTATCAGTTTTTGGCAACTTTAGGACATGTCATATTTTGTGTGATAATAAGTAAGAGGACGCGTTCCTCATTTGAAAGACCTGCATTTTTATGTTTGTGTAACTTGCCTCGGGTAGACTTGTGAGCAGAGTGTGTTAAGGATTTGTATGGTTTTGATATTTGCCGCACTGTTTTGGAAGACTGCATGTCCGCTGTGAGTCATTCTGCCGTGTGGTTTGCGAGGATGACATGTACGTCTACCGAGGAGAGTTTTATTTTAGTGGCTTATATTTGCTTGTTGATTTTATTGGTTTTTGTCCATGTCACTACGGTTGTTCCAGTGGACGAGATTTTTATATCGCGACGTTTAGTTTTGATTTTCTTTTATGAAATAACCGCGGTAAGGAATATTTTTGTTATGTAATATTTTTCAGAGCCCAACGTTGAATTATGTGTTGAAAGTTAAAGCCTACTATGTTATTTTCAGGAATTTGCGTCATGTTAATTTATTTCAGGAATCCACGTTGATTTATGTGTGACGTTGTAAAGTCCACCAATTGACTGATTTTGTGTCATGTAATTTATTTCAGAAACCTACGTTGAATAGGAAGCGTTTGCTTAAAGTGTAAATTTATTTCCTTATATTTTCCATCAAGACTGTGAGTGAGTGAGGGTTGCGTAAATGCAGCATGCTTTTTCTTGAAGAGGCCTGGAAAATATAACATCATGTTTTTACTTCTCTGATTGTGTATATTTGCTGTTTATGTGATTTTATTATGTGTGGGTTTTTTTTTGCTATTTTGTTTTACGTCGCACCGACACAGATATGTCTTATAGCGACGATGGGAGAGGAAAGGCCTAGGAAGTGGAAGGAAGCGGCTGTGACCTTAATTAAGGTATTAAAATGTGTTAAAATGGGAAACCACGGAAAACCATCTTCAGGGCTGCCGACAGTGGGGCTCGAACCCACTATCTCCCGATTACTGGATACTGGCCGCACTTAAGCGACTGCAGCTATCGAGCTCGGTTTTTATTATGTGTGGTTTCGATTCACAGTGGTTCGTTGTGCTCATGAGGTTACTCATGATTGAGGTGTATATATTAGTAGGATATTCTACCCCTCAGCGTAGTTTTTAGATTGTACAGTTACATTAGTTATGCAACCCCTCCCCCCCCCCCCCATACGCGCATTATAACTCGTCTTTTCTTAAGGTTAAGGGACCGCCACTCAATGTCAAATGTG
The DNA here is from genome assembly GCF_040414725.1 of Anabrus simplex. Taxonomy (NCBI): domain Eukaryota; kingdom Metazoa; phylum Arthropoda; class Insecta; order Orthoptera; family Tettigoniidae; genus Anabrus; species Anabrus simplex. The sequence continues at coordinate 214,340,366 of NC_090265.1, read as the reverse complement.
CAGGAAAGGGGAAATATACTCATCTAGAATTGAAAGAATTAACAAAAACGAAGCCAGGAGCGTGGTGCGAGCACGCTAGCCAAAGTGTTAAAGTAATAAAATTCCAGTATTTTCCTTTGCAATGTTAAGTATGCGTGTCGGCATACGCTTGTAAATATGTATTTTATTTTTGATTCTCATGATGAATGCTATTGAGATGAGTGAATGATCTGAGTCATGTAATATTTGATCAGCCCAAGTAGGCCAATTCACATGACAATAAGTGTCACGCAAAGTATTATTTTATACGCACGGAAATGAATTTCAAGGGAAAATGCCTGTGAAATGATACGCCACTTCCCTTTATAAACCTCTCTATGTAGCCATAAGCTGAATAGGAGACTGGCATTTTCCTTCAGAGAAGTATATACTTCAGTTATCGGGAAGGTCCAGTAGTGACAGTGCCAAACAATCCAGCTTTTGACAAAGATGTCGATTCCCATAGGAAACCTGAAATATTTGTTTCGAATTTATAATAGCAATATATATTTTCCACCTAGCTCATTCCTGGATGCCAGCGTTTCGCCCCAGTGTGCTAAGTTGGGCTGATAAGTTGGTAAATAGCACACCTACCAAGACGCATAGCTAGTGCATGCCGTGGAAGCCAAACAAACAAACAAACAAACAAATAGTTATGTCATTCCCACCTCCAGTACTATGGAGGCGGGTGGGTCACCCCCTAAACACGTAGCGCTTCGGCCGGTGAATTGAATTTTGATTTTAATTGAATTGATCGTCATAGGAAGTATTTATTGTACATACGGATAAAGAGGAAAGGGAGTGGCGCAGAAGTCACCGCAGCCCGCAAGGGTCACCTCCAGAGCAGACCCGCCCTACACCCGCCATAGTTGGCCCCTGTTAGTACCCCGTTTATTGGTCTTCAAAACAAATACAGAGACAAAGACATACGTAGCAAGCGATACATAATAGACTATACATAAATAAAAACAATTAAAAATGATTTCAAGAAAGATTTTGGAGTTCGTTGTTCTGGTATGGTGTTAATGCACTGATCACTTTTCTTGAGGCGTGGGTAATAACAACAAGTTGTTTGGAGCACTGATACAGGAAATTAAACAGCACTGAACATGGAATTCTAAAGAGAGATGGACACCTTAACACAAAATAGAAAGCACATGGGTGCAATGACGAAATGTTCAACTAGGTGACCGTTATATAACACCACAAACATTAAAAACAAAACGAGTATCGCACCACACTCAGTGCTTGGGGTTCACATCTCCGTGATATAACTAACAAACGAGTGCTCGATCTGTGTTGAGAAAATGTAATAGCACAACGTAAAGGAATTAATACTACAATTAATAACAATAATAACACAAAACTAAGATAATAATATTAACAATAATAATAACAATAAAATACGAATAAGAATAAGGATAATAATATTAATAACAATAAGAATACCAGAGAAATATAGTAATAATGAAGAAGAGTAATAATAATAATAATAATAATAATAAGATAGTGATATGGATAGTAATAATAATAAGAGAAACAATGATGATAATAATAATAGTAATAATACGATATATAATAGATGAATGAGAAAATAGCAGTGTTGAGCGAGAAATGCTACATACAATATATGTTGATGAACGATGATGGCCGAGCTCGATAGCTGCAGTCGCTTAAGTGCGACCAGTATCCAGTATTCGGGAGATAGTAGGTTCGAAGCCTACTGTCGGCAGCCCTGAAGATGGTTTTCCGTGGTTTCCCATTTTCACACCAAGCAAATGCTGGAGCTGTACATTAATTAAAGCCACGGCCCCTTCCTTCCCACTCCTAGCCCTTCCCTGTCCCATCGTCGCCATAAGACCTATCTGTGTCGGTGCGACGTAAAAGCCAAAAAAAAAGATGATGAATAAGAATGATGATCATGAGGGAATGAGAAAATGACAAGTGAAGGTGACATGAAATACATTGTGATAGCACTTGCGGTGCTGTAAACACAGTACATGACATTGGACCTGAAGCGCACCACTGCAGCCAGGAGCATTCCAATTACAAGTAAAAGTAAAAGCAAGATAAAGGAGAGAGGGGAGGGGGTGCAGTGGTGAAATGAAAAGTAGACGTTACGTGATTGGAGGAGGGAAGATATAGGCTCTGGTAGGGGTACGGGTGTCATTGAGAATATTAGAAGCGAGGGAGAGAGGGAGAGAGTTTCTGTGACACTAGAGTTATTATGGGTGGTTCCTTTCGTGAGGTAGTTAAGTTGTGGACATGAGTGAGAATGGTAGGAAATGAGTAGAGAGGGGTAAAATTAGCAGAGGGGGTGTCGAAAGGAACGGGGTGGGCAATACGTACGGCGTGTCTCGGCAGTTAACCAGGTCAAGGAAGCGTAAGTAATAACTGGTCTTATGAAGGTTTTGTGAACATTGGGGATTTGGGAGGGTTTGAGTCCCCACGTTTTTCCGGTGAGGACTCGAAACCGTTGAAGGGCTTTTTCATAAACAGAGGTAAGATGATGATTCCACTTTAGATTATTTTGGAACTGAATGCCTAGGTAGGTTAGTAGGTTAGTTTCGGTGAGTGGGGAGTTATACATTGTTAGTGAGACGCAACAGCGCGGACGGCAGAGGCGGGATCGTTTCCGGAATACTATGAATTGGGTTTTAGAGGGATTAACGGAAATATGCCAGGAGTTAAGCCAGGTTTCTATAGTGTTGAGGGAGGTTTGGATTTTCTTTTTAAGGGCGACAACAGTGGGAGTAAGGGCTAGGATGGCTAAATGGTCGGTATATTGGTAGAGGCGTAATGATGGATCTGGATGGAGAATGACGTAGGTATAAAGAATGTATAAAAGAGGGGAAAGAGGGGAGCCTTGTGGAAGACCGGCGGTTAAAGGGAAGGTATAGGAGGCTTTTTTTTTTTTGCTAGTTGCTTTACGTCGCACTGACACAGATAGGTCTTATGGCGACGATGGGACAGGAGAGGGCTAGGAGTGGGAAGGAAGCGTCCATGGCCTTAATTAAGGTACAGCCCCAGCATTTGCCTGGTGTGAAAATGGGAAACCACGGAAAACCATCTTCAGGGCTGTCGACAGTGGGGTTCGAACCCACTATCTCCCGAATACTGGATACTGGCCGCACTTACGCGACCGCAGCTATCGAGCTCGGTAATATAGGAAGCTATACCATGTATGATGATTAGCACAGTTCGATGTTGGAGAAAACCTATATATGTAAAATAACTTGTCCTGGCTGACTGACTGACTGACTGACTGACTGACTGACTGACTGACTGACTGACTGACTGACTGACTGACTGACTGACTGACTGACTGACTGACTGACTGACTGACTGATTCATCACCGCCGAGCCAAAACTACTGGACATAATGAAATGAAATTTTGTGGATACATTTATAGTACAATATAGGTGCTCGCTAAGGGAGGATTTCTAGATATTCCGTCGCTAAGGGGGTGAAAAGAGGGGTGAAATTTTAAAATGAATGTAGACTATCTATATCTCAAAACTTAAAAGTTTACAGATGTAAAAATTGGTATTTAGAATCTCCTTTAAAAATAAAGAAACACGTATTTTTTGTTTGCGGAAAATCCCAACAGGAGGGGTGAAAAAGGGTGAAAAGTGTGAAAAAGGCGTTTAATGCCTTTAATGAGGATACTAATATCTCAGAAAATGAAGATATTACAGACCTGAAATTTGGTATTTGGGATCTCCTTTGAAGATAAAGAAAAATGTACTTTTTGGTTTTTGAAAATACAAGTAATGGGAGGGTAAAAGGGGGGTTAATTTTTAAAATGAGTGTATCTATAGCACAAAACTTTAAAAGTTTATAGATGCACAAATTGGTATTTAGAATCTCCTTTAAAAATAAAGAAACACGTGTTTTTTGTCTTGGGAAAATCCCAATAGGAGGGGTGAAAAGGGGAGAATGATGACGAATGCCTTTAATAAGGACACTTATTTCTCAGTAACTGAAGACGTTACAGACCTGAAAATTGGTATTTCGGATCTTCTTTAGAAATATAGAAACATGTACTTTTTTTGTTTTTGGAAAATCCAGTTAATGGGGGTTGAAAAGGGGGATAAATTTTGCATCTATATCTCAAAACTTTTAAAGTTTACGGATTTAAGAATTGGTATTTAGAATCTCCTTTAAAGAAATAAGGAAACACGTATTTTTTGTTTTCGGAAACTCCCAATAGGCTAGGTGAAAAAGGGTGAAAAATGGGTTCAATGCCTTTCATGAGGATACTTATATCTCAGAAACTGAAGATATTACAGACCTGAAAATTCGTATTCGGGATCTCCTTTAAAAATTAAGGAACACGTATTTTTTTTTTGGAAAATCCAATTAATGGGGGATGAAAAGGGGGGGTGAATTTTAAAAATGAGTGTGTCTATAATCAAAACTTTTAAAGTTTACAAATGTAAAAATCGGTTTCTACAATCCCCTTTACAAGTAAAGAAACATATTTTTTCGGAAAACCCCGATAGGAGGGGTGAAAAAGGGGGTTGAATGCCTTAAATGAGGATACTTTTATCTCAGAAACAAAAGATATTACTGACCTGAAATTTGGTATTTTGAGATCTCCTTTGAGAATTAAGAAACACGTATTCTTTGTTTTTGGAAAATCCCAATAGGAGGGGTGAAAAGGGGTGAAGAAAGGGGTTGAATGCCTTTCATGAGGACACATATCTCAGAAGCTGAAGATATTACAGACGTGAAAATTGGTATTTGGGATCTCCTTTAAAAATAAAGAAACATGCATTTTTTGTGTTTGGAAAATCGAATTAATGGGGGGTGAAAAGGGGGTGAATTTTTAAAATGAGTGTATCTATATCTCAAAACATTTAAAGTTTACAGATGTAAAAACTGATATTTAGGATCCCCTTTAAAAGTAAAGAAATGTATTTTTCTGTTTTCGAAAAATCCCAATAGGAGGGGTGAAAAAGGGTTGAATGCCTTAAATGAGAATATTTATATCTCATAAACAGAAGTTATTGCAAACCTAAAAATTAATATTTAGAAACTCCTTATAAAGAAACACGTTTTTTTTTTGGAAAATCCAATTAATGGGGGTTAAACAGAAGTGACAAATTGGGGTGAATTTTTAGAAAGACTATATCTACAGTATATCTCAGAAACATAAAATGTTACAGACGTAAAAATTAGTATTTGGAATCTTCTGTAAAAGTAAAGAAACATAGGTGATTTGTTTTTGGAAACTCCACTTAAGGGAAACTAAAAATTTTAAAATGAGCATTTCTACAATATATCTAAAAAAACTTAACATGCTACCGAAATAAAAAATTGCATTTTTATCTCTATTAAAATAAAAAACATGTATTTTTTGTTTTCTGAAAAACCGCTTGGGTGGAGGGGTAAAAGTGACTGAAAATGGGGTTGAATTATTTTAATAAGGATACTGATATCTCAAAAGCTGAAGATGTTACAGACGTGAAATTTGGTATTTGGAATCTCTCTAAAAAATAAAGGAATACGTATTTTTTGTTTTCGGAATTGGGGGTTGGGGAATTGAAATATTAGTTGAATTATTTGTATCATGATACTATTATCTCAAAAACGAAAGGTTTTGCAGACGTGAAAATTAGTATTTGGAACCTGCTTTAAAATTAAAGAAACACGTATTCTTCGAAAATCCAATGAAGGGGGGGGGTGTGAAAGAATTGAAAAATTAATTTAATTGTATGAGAATACTTACACCTAATAAAAGCTTAAGTTGTTACAGACGTGAAAACTGGTATTTGGATCTCCTTTAAAAACAAAGAAAAAGGCGTTTTTTGGGGGAAATTCATCTTGGGGGCGGGGGTGAAAAGGAGTTAAATTCCTTTTATGAGGACACATTTCTCAATAACTAAAGATGTTAGAGTCGTGATAATTGGTTTTAGAAGTATTTTTTGCTGGAAAATTCACCTGGGCGAGGGGAGTGTGAAAGGAAGTGAAAAGAGTGAATTCTTTCTATGACGATACTTATATCTCAGAACTGAAGGTAACAGACGTGAACATTGGTATTTGGAATCTCTTTTAAACATAAATAATAATAATGATGGAGTATGGCTTTTAGTGCCGGGAGTGTCCGAGAACATGTTCGGCTCGCCAGGTGCAGGTCTTTCGATTTGACTCCCGTAGGCGACCTGCGCATTGTGATGATGATGATGATGAGGAGGAGGAGGAGGAGGAGATGATGATGAAGACGACACACACATACAACCCCCATGCCAGAGAATAACCAATGGTGGTTAAAACTTCCGACCCTGCCAGGAATCGAACCCGGGACCCTTGTGACCAAAGACCTGCACGCTAACCATTTAGCCATGGAGTCGGACTTAAACATAAAGAAACACGCCTTCTTTTGTTTGGGGGGTGGGAGGTAAATCAACTTAACGGCGGTGGGGTGAAAAAGGAGTTGAGACTAATTGATTTTACTGTTCATAATATACTCATTCTGATCATAAACTGATCATTTTTAATCTTTCCTGGGTTCGTTTTCAAGAGTCATCTTTTCCTTTGGAGAACACAAAGTTAGATTAAATAAAAATTTTAACACATTTGAGATAAACGATAGGAATGACATTGACCGTGCAATTGTTCACCTCTATAATAAGATCAATAATGCACGCATGTATATCATTCGTGTTGCCAGAAATCTCGCGCACTTGCCTACGCGCGACGATGGTGCTGGTCCCATTGTCAGCAATGACAATGGCAGTAGATGTAATTTACCGCCAAGTAGCGGTCTTGCTGTGGGGTCCAGGCCATCAATAATAATAATAGTAATAATAATAATAATAATAATAATAATAATAATAATAATAATGTTCTGGACCGTCGTCAAAATGTGCCGACCGCGCTGGAAACTGGTCCTGGCCGGGTAATGACTACGAATGCAATCCGGCCGCGGGTTCAGTACCGCCAAGGCACCCAAGACGTCACCACGCCGGATCTCCTCAAGGATTTGATCCATATTAAAAATGCTTACAGCAAAAGATGGCAAAGATTTAGGGGCCTATCTGACCGGGTGGAATACCTGGACCTAGCCCGTTAAGTACGAAATCGATTGCTGTAAAGAAAGATTGAAAAATGGGAGGAATTTCGCCGTAATCTCTCAGAAAACGAGTCAGATCGCGAATTTTTGTGGATTATATATAAAAAGTTAAGCATTCAATTATAAATGTCAGTATAATACCGTAGCGAAGCACGGGTATCTTGCTAGTTATAAGATGGATGATGGTGATGGGAAGCGGGAGGTGGCGGATCTCAAAAATAAGGCCTGAATGCCAGACCGAGTCGAAGGCTCGGTCCACACCCAGGCACACCAACGCGGCTGTTTTACGTGGACGGAGGTAGGAATGGAAGGGGGCGGAAATATGAAATAGATGATCTTGTGTGGAGTGACGGGAGTAGAAGCCAATTTGAGAAGGAGGTAGGAGGTCGAGGGAATTGAGGTAGGTGGGCATCCTCCTACTCAAAATTCCCTCGAGGATTTTGGATAAGGAGACTAATAGGGTGATGGGAATTTAAGGCGGGTAAAAACCAGTGTATAGGATGAAAGTATAGACCAGACTTAGGAGATGGAAGAGGATAGGCGGAGCTTCTTAGATATGGCGATATGAGATATGATCAGAATCAGGTGAGGTATTTTTATTTCAGATATTGAGATATTTCGTCAGAAGCAATAGGAGAGTTTAGGAGGTGAATATAATCTACTTGGGGAAGGTGAAGAAAGGAGGGTTGCAGTTCAAGAAGGGCTGGATTTGTGTAATCGGTGATGGTCGTTTAGTCAGGATGGACGAGGTGGTGAGATCCAGTGGAGGGAGAAAAGAGTTCTTTTTTATAACAATCTGCGAAGAGGTCAGCTTTGGCTTTGGGAGCTGCGGGAGGATTAGGATGGTTGAGAATGGGGTAGGTAGGAAGAGGTTTGGAGGTCTTTGTGAGTCGGCAAAAAGTAGTCCAGAATTATTTAGCGTCATGATAGTCATTGATTTCGGTACATTTGTCATTCAAGTGTTTTCTTTTAATCGCTTTAATGTAAGAGCGAGCGTGTCTTAGTGTACCTCTATGTTGTTGTAAGGTGGTAGGGTCTTTATTTCGAGCGTAAGAGTAATAATAGTCATGGGCTAGTTTAAGAAGTCGAAGGGCCTTGGGAGGGATGGGAGGTTTAGTTGAGTGGTATGAGTGACGTAGTATGTTCAGGTTATCGGCTGTTATAATAGTTTCTTTGATTTTAGTAATTAGGGTAAGGAGGTTGGGGATTGAGGAAGGAGGGGGTGTGTCCTTGAGTAAGTCTGTTATAGTAGTACAATTTTCGTCCCAGTCATCGTGTGTAAAAGGTCGGGTAGGCGGAGGTCGGTGAGGGGGTTGTCGTCTATGAGGGAGGAAGCTGGGGAAGTTAAGAATAGCAGGGGCATGATCACTGCCGATCGAAACGGATTTTTGAATTGTAGGGGAAGTTGCTAGTGTTGAAGAGAGGATAAGGTCATCAGGTGTGGAATTGTGTAAGGGGAGGGTAGAGAAGGGAAAGTGGTAGCGCATGCCCCGGAGATGATCGCAAAGATGAGTAAGTGCGGTGAGTTGAGGCAGGATGTAAGACGTAACATTAATATCGGCGATAATAACATATTCTTCAAAATTAGTATTAATGAATTTAATAAAGTCTAGGGGAATGTGAGTGTTGTCAGTAAGATATAAGGTAGCAAGTGTAAGTGAATTATGAGGAGTAAGAACTTCTACGATTAAATATTCATGAAAATGATCTGATGCGGACGAGGCTGGTCGGTCCTTCGGCATTCCGGATCCTGACGACCCTGTAGATCTGGTATCCGTCCATTTGAAGCTGGGTGGCCACCTCGTCCTCAGTGAAGTCTCTGTCCACTCCATACGCGATGACAGAAAGAATCGTCACCGAGCGAGATGGTGGTTCTGATCGCCGGGCTGGGCGCTACTGGGTCAAGTTGGACGCCTTGGAGTGCGGTCCCAGTTGGTGAGCCCCGATGTTTGAAAAAGATAAAAGGTCTGCAGGTATTAATGTTGTAGCCTCCATCTCTGGTGCGTTGCAGTTCTAGTTTATAATCCTGGAGGTTGGGAGTATATCGGGCTATTAGCCGATAAATATGGCGAGTGTTGGCTTTCGCTGGATCGATGTTGGTGAGTTTCGTGATGTAGAACGGTGGTGGAGTTGTGATGGATGAGTTGGCGTCACGACGCTGCGATTGCGGATATTTAGTGGAAGTGCCAGATTGCAAGCCACCTGAGCATGTAGCAGTCAGGCGCTGAAGATGGGCCAGCAACCTGGAAGTCAGAAGTGACGTTTCCCAGTGATGAAAAGCCCAGGACGTGGGGTGTAGCACCGGAATCACGGGCTGGGGCCTGTGAAATTTCGCTAGAGTCCGTGTAAACTGATCTTGAGCTGACAGATGGGATGACACGGCGCTTCTTAGTCCCCCTTGTGGACTAGGAAACGCCACCTCTTCACGGCGCCTGGGTTGCTTGGTGGAGTCGAATTCATAATAATCTGCTGGTGATGTAGGCGGTGAACAGCGTGTAGAACCTTCCTGAGACATCTCAAAAGATCTAGAAGAAAGCGAAGGTCTGCAGTCGTAACTTCCGGGACGTAGAATTTCCGGCCGAATCGATCTCATGTACAGGAGGCCACTGTATAGGCTACTTGGAGCCACCGGCAGTGCCAATGCACTATGAGACACTTAGTCTCATTTTCAGAAATTGATGCCTGACTGGCCATCAGATGACAAACATGTCGATTTCCTTAGGAAATCTGAAATATTTGTTCCGAATGAGGAAATTTATAATACCAATATAGTTGGCCCGTTATTGGACATTATAAATTTTCCAGCTAACTCATACCGAGCTCGATAGCTGCAGTCGCTTAAGTGCAGCCAGTATCCAATAATCGGGAGATAGTGGGTTCGGACCCCACTGTCGGCAGCCCTGAAGATGGTTTTCCGTGGTTTCCCATTTTCACACCAGGCAAATGCCGTAACTTAATTAAGGCCACGGCTGCTTCCTTCCACTTTCTAAGCCTTTCCTATCCCTTCGTCGCCATAAGACCTATCTGTGTCGGTGCGACGTATAACAAATAGCAAAAAAAAAAAAAAAAGAAAGAAATAAAAGCTAACTCATTCCTGGTTGCCAGCGTTTTACCCCAATATGCTAAGTTGGGCTCATAAATTGGTAAATAACACACCTTCAATGAGCTCTCGCTTGAAACCACTTGAAGTCGCAGACGGCGGTGGTTTAGGGTAAGCTGAATGCACGCCGCAGGGCGCTTGGCTCGGAGTTGTCCATTCAAGTGACCGATTTCGAACAGTTCGTTGTGTCACTGCGGTGCCAACTGCCGCTCGAATTGCTGCTGCAGACGCAGTCCGCTGCGCCACAGACATACGCCGAATACGGCGACATACGACTTTCGTGGTGCCACGGGGACGTCCGGAGTCCGGTCTTCTTGCGAGCGTACCTTCTCGTGACCACTTCTACCAGCACGCATGCATAGTGGAAGTCGTTCTGCAATGTCGCGGAGGGAAAATCCACCTCCACGTAGCCTTGTTATGCGGCCTCGTTTAACCGCAGTGAACTGTTGATATTGGTCTCTTTATCGTTGTAAAGGCATTCTTGACCCACTCATAGTCACTCCGCCCAATCTCACAGGTAATTAACGCTCTGGCACAGTACAGCCCCCACTTAAATCAAACCTGATGTTCAACGTCATGGGGCCGCTACTGACGCCACGCTAATGCGATTTGCGGGAAATTTAAATCAACGTCATCTTTCAGATGTACAAACACGCCCACCAACTTTCGTTAATCTAGCAAAATCCCTTCTTGGTGTTTGGAGATATCTTTCCGCCAGTGTACTTGAGAAAGAAATAACTTACAGTAATAAAAATTAATTAAACATGACATTCTATTTTCATTAGGTTGTTCCTTTTTTCAAATATAATACTTTTACCATATTTTTTCAGGTAGTTTATAAATGTAATATTCAAAATTAGTTTCGCAGACCAAAGAACCTAAGCTTAAAAATGAAAGGTTGTTAGTTCCGCCTCTGTGGTGTAGTGGTTAGTGTGAGGCCCGGGTTCGATTCCCGGCTCTGCCACTAAATTTGAAAAGTGGTATGAGGGAAGAACAGCATCCACTCAGTCTGTAGAGGTCAACTGAATAGAGGGGGGTTCGTTTCACACTTCAGCCATCCTCGAAGTGGTTTTCCGTGGTTTCCCACTTCTCCTCCAAGGAAACGCCGGGATGGTACCTAACTTAACGTCACGGCTGCTTTCTTCCCTTTTCCTTGTCTATCCCTTCCAATCTTACCATCACCCCTCTCCCCCGACAAAGCCCCTGTTCAGCATAGCAGGTGAGGTCGCCTGGGTGAGGCACTGGTCCTCCTCCCCAGTTTTATCCCCGACCCAAAGTCTCACTGCCCTTGAGGTGATAGAGGTGGGATCCCTCGCTGAGTTCGAGGAACAAAACAGCCTGGAGGATAAACGGATTAAGGAGAAGAAGAAGAAGAATTGTTAATCGATCTAAACTCAAACTTAGAAGAATTCTTTATCAAATTTAAATTAATTTCATTGTATAGCCACTTAACGAGGGATAGTTGAGAAGTTATCTACAAGAATCTAGAGGAAACTTTCTGCTTAGAATGACAAAGGTCCCAGAGCAGTGTGTGTAAGTTATCAAGTTTCACAACTGCCCGTAGCAGTTGATGCAGTGATGAGAAACTGGGATGGGAGTGGGAGCGCCTGTAATGTATATAACCAATTATCGAACTGACTATTTACGATACCAATAATGTTTCGGAATTCGAAAGTGACATGCGTACACAAGAAACGTACAGAGTATATGGCTATTGGTTTGTGACACTCGGAAATTGTTTCAGGCTCATGTGGAAAAGAACACATAAAGTGGTAACATGAATCACTTTGATTGTAAACCATCGAGCTTTCCACCCATTCTTTCTTCTTTCCTTCTTATATATACAACTAGCATAAATCGAAGACAGTTCAGTTCATAATGGAGTTTCAGACTAAAACACGAAACAGAACAGACAAAATGGAAATTAAAACAATAAACTTTCAAGACAAACATGCAGTCGCTTCTTTAAAGGCTTTCCAATTAACTGCGTAACGCACACACCCTCGACAGTACTCTTTTAGACGTACATAAAGCGTCTGACTATCTAATACAACAGCTATTATTACAGCGTTTCTAAAGGGTGGATCTGCCGTGAACCACGCAATTTGTAGGCATGTGCTTTCCAAATGATTCACCTGTGTTCAAGGGTTACGCACTAGCGAAACGCAATATCTTGCAAGTGTTGCTTTGGATCCGTGCAATTCTAAGCTGCGTTTCCACTTTTTTTTCCCCTTGACAACTCCGCGATTGCCCCTTGTTGGCAGTGACACGTCGTTCATCGCTGTAACAGCCGTTGGCACCCTCTCCTTGCTCTGCCTGATGTCTGCAGCATAATTTACTCTTATGTTAAATAACCCTTTTCAACGCAAAATACCGACACCATGCCGTCTCTTAACACATCTATCAGTTACAAAAGCGTCAAATAAGAAAGAGTTCATGAGGAGATCGACGATTCGCTGTTGTGAATATCGTCCTGCTGCTGAATACCGTTGACCTGTTGCTGTTAGGGTCTCGCAGCTGTGAGCTTGCATTCGGGAGATAGTGGGTTAGAACCCCACTGCCGACAGCCTTGAAGATGGTTTTCCGCTGTTTCTCATTTTCACACTAGGCTGTACCTTCATTAAGACCATGGTTCCTTCCTTTCAACTCCTAGCTCTTTCCTAACCCACCGTCCGGCTCCATGGATAAATGGTTAGCGTGCTGGCCTTTGGTCACAGGGATCCCGGGTTCGATTCCCGGCAGGGTCAGGAATTTTAACCATCATTGGTTAATTTCGCTGGCACGGAGGCTGGGTATATGTGCCGTCTTTATCATCATTTCATCCTCATCACGACGCGCAGGTCACCTACGGGTGTCAAATAGAAAGACCTGCACCTGGCGAGCTGAACCTATCCTCGGACACTCCCGGCACTAAAAGCCATATGCCATTTCATTTTTTTCCTAACCCACCGTCACCATAAGACCTATCTCGGTCGAGTTTAATTGTAGGGGAAGAAAATGTATTGTTTGAACCGCGAGCGACTGATGCACGATCAGTATTAATATGCGTCCGGTTGGCCTGTTTACAACCTGAGAAACATGGTTCAACCAGTAGAGAACGTTTTGTTTCTTATTTAAACCAATGAAAGAACTTATGTTGTTCTTATCCACGTGTCGTTAGCTGTACAGTAAAAACAGGGAAAACTGCTCCCTCTACACCACTTTTAAAATCGCAGGTGAATGTCAGTCTAAATTTACAATGTTCTGATATTCCGACCTGAAGTCGAGTTTGGGAACCACATCAGGTAAGTTCTCGATTCACCTGTATGACCTGAGGCTAACAGCAACCCTTTCAAGTCACTCAGACTTTCATAGGCTATACTAGGAGTCGAAGGCGGGCTAATCGGAAGAGAAGCAACTATGCTAACGCCTAAACCATGTCGGTAGACTGGTTCAGTGAAATGTTCTCATAGATCTACCGGGTTCTCCGGTCTGTCCCCTGCGATGCTCTATCAATGGCGAAAACAATACAAAAGGCATTACAAACAACGGAAGCAATCCCTTTGAGAGCTGTGACAATAAAACGTAGAGGCTCCAGAGTGTGTTGGCCAGAAGAGCTGGAACTCCAGTCAATCAATACTGCGAAAATAAAAGAACGCAAATACAGAGAATAAAATCAACTGAAAATATCGGCAGACTAGTTTAAAAACCGGCCCAAATAATGCACTCGTCAGCTTCTCTACAGCATAGTGAATGGCTATTTGCAGCAGGGCGGCTGTAAGTTACTCACTTTGTCATTTTCACATGAATGGTATGTAACATTGACATTTGAGTATTTTCAGAACAACCGGAGGACAGTGAATATCAGCCTAGGTGATATCAGTCTCGCCTGGCAAGGAACATCCGCGTGAACTTCCAACCGTCAGAGTCTGGTGAATTTTGAAATGAGGGTGGCAAGGCAGAGAAGTGATTTTCGCCTATTTCTAGTTTTGAGAGAACATATTGGGGCGGGGGCATAGTTTTAAACTTATAATGTGTCAGAACGACTGTGAAAACCCATCTTTACGGTCACGACAACAAAGTTTACGAGAGTGGCATTGAAGTTCCACGGTTAGACAAATGCCTCAGTCACCATCAGAACTATGTGGAAAAATGAAGTACTCGGTGAATAAGATTGTACATAGCGTGTTATGTTCAAACTACTGAAAAACGTGCATTATTACCTTCCTTTTGGGACACCCGTCGTAGATGCAAGTACGATAGAGGATTTTGAAGCCAATGATAAAACAGTTGTATGCATACACCATTCTGAAGATAAGTTTGTGGTTAAGGAAGATGTTTCTCCAATTATAAATGGATAACCTATTCGTGTTGTCCGGCTCCATGGCTAAGTGGTTAGCGTGCTGGCCTATGGTCACAGGGGTCCAGGGTTCGATTCCCAGCAGGGTCAAGAATATTAACCATCATTGGTTAATTTCTCTGGCACGGGGGCTGGGTGTATGTGTCGTCTTCATCATCATTTTATCCTCATCACGACGCGTAGGTCTCCTACGGGAGTCAAATTGAAAGACCTGCTGCACCTGGCGAGCCGAACATGTCCTCGGACTCTCCCGGCACTAAAAGCCATACGCCATTTCATTTACCTATTCGTGTTCCACGAAAATATCCAAAACTAAGTAATGATGCCCTAATCAACCATTATATCTAACAGTGAGGCTTAGTAAAGGAAGAGAAGATCCTGAACAACGTGTGCAGCAGATATTACAGAGAGATGAGGAGAATGTTAATGAATTGCAAGAACAGGATTCTATTGCAAATTAAGAATAGGTAAGTAAATCCATTCACATCGATTGTGAAGGAAGTGAACGTTAGTTTCTTTAAAATAGATTATAATGGATATCGAGATATTCCATCAATGTCTATGTGCTTCAAAGTGTCCAGCGGCTTAGATGTAAGTTTATTTTAAAATAATCTTTGCTTGCCTGTGGAAAAGTTTGCCTATCTCTTGGAATGTAATGGAGACAGAACCTACAAGTGTGATCGATGGAGCAAGCTGGAGAATGTGGTGAGTTGTATTGCTAATTATAACGAGGAAAATGTATCTCTCTCTGAAGGAGTAATTTCATTGATAAATGCTACAAAGGAGGGGTTGCTACTCCATGCTGACATGAATGTAGACAGGAAAGATAAAGTTTGCATTAGAATAGTTGGAACTTGCTTTGGTTGTCAAATTGAATATTCACCATATCTTTTAATATGGGCTGCAAGTATTTCACACTCGCATTCAGGGGCTTATCAATCTTTCAGAAAAACAACATAATGGCACTACCTCGCCATGTATATCTGACACAATTCTTGTCCAAACTAGGGCCAAACCGTTCTGGTATCGGCCCTTTGCAAAAATAATTTTAAGATGAAAAAAGTAAGCTCCTGAATGATGATGAGAAAGTTGTCACTGTTTTGCTCGATGAGATGTATATCAATACCAAACTCACTTATAAAGCAGGGAAAATAATTGGGATGGCAAAAAATGGCACAGGAGAAGACTCTGCCACTACCATTCCTGGTTTCACATTTTCCTCTTTACATTCAGACACTAAAGATATAATAGGTCTTTTCCCTGTGAGAAGCATGAATGCAAAAACTCTATGGACTCTAACTATTGACGTCTTAATCTTCATGGACGAGCTTCTGTGCGATGTAGTCTGGTTGATATCAGATAACCACAGCATGAACGGCAAGATGTTTGAGCTCTTGGGTGGTGATATTTTAAAATCCTGCATTTCAAATCCGGCTAATCTTCCCAGGTCACTATTTCTTCTGTTCGACAGTGTACATCTGCTGAAATGTGTAAGAAACAATTGGTTAAATCAACCCAGTCAAACTTTCATCATTCCTAACACTGAGCTAACAATCCCTAAAATAGAAAGCATGCTACATTCTACTGCAAACCAATCTACTTTTCAGCGCACAGATGTTGAGGAAAAGTAATCTGATATTAGAGACCTATTCCATTCTGAAAAATAAATATGATATAAAAATGGCAATAAACTTATCAAGAAAGGCACTGTATCCAACCGCTATAGAGAGAGAGAATGTTGCCCTTGCTATGAGTATATTTGATACCAAAAACACAGTGGTACTGGATATGCTTAAAAGTGAGGTGTTGGTATTTCTGATGGGACTGTCCAGTTTTTGAAATTAGTTTGTAAGTGATGGACAATTTCTCATTTTCAGCACCCAATGAAAGGAAAATACACCCAAAATGACAATATATATAAGTGGTCCTACATTCTGACAGGTAGGCTACAGACGGACAGTCTAGAGGGCATATTCGGAGCGTACAGAAGGTTAAGCGACTGCACGTATAATGTTTCAGTAGAACAAGTGCTAGAATATGAACGAAGACTCAATGTGTTAAGTTTGTTAAAACTTCATTCTGCAAAGTTGGAGGAATTTACTCTCGAGGACCTGACGGTTACTTTTAGTCAAGGTAAAGTAGTTGATAACTTGGAGAAATTTCAGTCTGCCTTGGATGAAACACCTTTAGTGTCGATTTCGTTTGCTAGAGGCACTAAAAATAATTGTATGTATTTCACGTTGCACGAGCATGAAGGTTTTGTGGAAAGTGCACATAGTATAAGCAAGTATTACAATCTGAAGACGACTTAATCATCAATTCTGACAAGGAGAAACTTCTGTCTTACTTCAGTGAACTTAACAGGGGTGGATTGAAGTGTCCTTCATCTTTTTTGGTGTGTTTATGCTGTGACATTTATAGACTTGTTCAGGTACTCATTAGCAGCAGATTTGAACCTGAATTTTTAAATTTTGAAAATCAGAGGGATGCTGAGATTACATTAGTGATTCAGTTTGTAGAGAGCAATTTACGCAATGTAAGTGATGAATGCAGTTGTGGTGGCCTTTGATAAAAATTGATAAGAAATGTGTGAAAGTGTCTGCAAACATATTTGTTAATAACTATTCCAAAGTACTGCATGATAAAAAAGTGTCCAGGGAATTGCCAAAGAAACTTGAGAACCAAGCACTAAAAAGGAAATTTACTGTAGTGAGGAACTTGAAGTTAAAGTGAACAAACACAAGGAGTTAAAACTCAGCAGTAAGTAAGATAGGCCTAAATCATATTTTACATTCATTTATTGTTCTGTAGAATTTGCACCCATTTCCCTTGGCTGGCCTGATTACCCCATTCACCTTCAGACCCTAGCTTGACTCATTCCAGGAATATTCCATCCTGATCTTCTCACCAATTCACTCTGCTCTGCAATATTCTTGTTATAAAGTTTGACTCCCTCAGAGCAAAAGGTAACAAGCTAGGCTTTCATAGCTCTCATGCATATGAATAAATTGAGAAATGTTGCACCACAATTGATTTTTAAATGTTCAAAATGATGTTATAAAACATATTTAAAAACTTTTATAATCTTTTCCGATTATCCTGTGAAGAGAAATTGAAGAGACAATGTTATTTGACTAAGTGAAATTTCTAAATAATCAGTTTGCTGTTCCTTTTTACTTCGGGGTTATCCATTTATTGTAGTAGAATATAATTAAATCTAGTTGGTTATATCATATGTGATGGGTAGTTGTTAAATTACCGCCATTGTACGTGAATGGTGTCAAACTCAACAATTTGAGCTACGCAGATGACACAATTGTCTTTGCAGATAAGATGGAAGGACTACATGAGTTTATGAACAACATTTCTGAAACAAGCAAGAGATATGGTCTGGACATCAACACCAATAAAAATTATGATCATCACTAAGAAGAACATCCGAGGCGTGAATCTGTTCCTCAATGGAGCAAGTATAGAGAGAGTTTCACAATATCCGTACCTGGGTACCATAATTCACAAAACATGGGACAATTCGCAAGAGATAAAGTGTCACATTGGAAAAGCGAGGAGTGTTTTCAACTCAATGAGCTCAACATTCAAGAATCACAACCTTACCATGGATACCAAAATGCGGTTCCTTAGGTGCTACGTGTTTTCAGTTCTCTTTTATGGTGTGGAAACATGGACCCTTACAAAATCCATCACTGCTAGACTGGAAGCATTTCAACTCTGGCTATACAGAAGAATTTTGAGAATATCATGGACTCAGAAAGCTAAAAACGTTGAGATTCTAAGCCGAGCTAACAAGAAACCAGAGCTGATCAACACCATCAAGTGTCATAAACTACAATATTTTGGACACATCATGAGGAATCTGAAAATATATGAGCTGCTACAACTTATTCTGCAAGGAAAAATAGAAGGAAAATGATCTCCTGGGCGAAGAAGAATTTCCTGGCTTGACAACCTTAAAACCTGGCTCAACAAAACATCTGCAGAACTGTTCCGAATTGCAATGGATAAAGCCAGAATATCCATGATGATCGCCAACGTCCGAGACGGACAAGCACGCTAAGAAGAAGAAGTACGTGATATCTTCGTGTTAGCCAATCCCAGCAATCCAGCTACTTCGGCCGCCAAGTTTTTTTTTAATACTACGGTCTGAGGATTGGACTCGGTTTTGTTACGACAGTGTTTTGTTGGGTGGGCGACTTGTGAACCTTTTCCTGTACAAGCATCGTAACTGCAGTTACGATTTTAATTGTGCTATTACTCTCCCAGGAGAAACATCGCAACATAAGTTACGATTCTTTTGATCTGTGAATGTGTTCCTTATACGACTTACAATATTCATAATATACGTATTGATGCTAAGTTTGGGGGCTTGGAGATATGATTTTTATACAGGGGAAATATACTGAAGTAACTGTTTTGGCGATGATCGTAACTCATTTTGGCTGTTTTTGGACATACGATGTTAATACTTGGAGCCATTGATATGTATGTATGCACGTATGTATGTATGTATGTACGAATACTGCCTACACATATGCCATTATTTTCTCTTTCAAAATTTCTACGACTTCTTTACCAAAAGCAGTCTCCTATAGGAAAACATGCTGCCTCTCAATTGCTGTAAAATATATTATTTTACTGGTGAAGTTATATTTAATACTATATTATCCTCTGAAAGGAATGGTTTTTACGAGTCGGAAAATTTGGAGTAGATATTGGTGTAAAGACAAGACGTTTTTCCAATAGAAATAAGTTTGAACAGTAGCCCTATTGAGTGTTAAGTTCCTGCCATAACAGACAGCCCAGAAGATAAATTGATTTGATAAAAGAGTAGAAGTGAATAAAGAAGTTAACTAGACGAGTAAACTTCGGAGCAAGTTAGGAGTTACAAACCAAGGAGGAAAGTTAGTTATTGTCCAATATCTTCCTACTTCTCCGCACACCAGGTTTTATATGTAAGCCCACGCGAAATCATGTTATATTGCGGCAGACTGAAATATGCTCTAGAAGTTTTAACTGTACTCGCTGCGTGCTGGGAAGGTCCCAGGACAGCACCCTCTGTCAGCATTGCCACAGAGAGCACGAAACTCTCGCCCATGTCCTGGGTGCCTGTATTCACGGGGAGGTATTGAGAAATTCCCGCCATCATTCGATATGGCACATGATCGCGAACTCGCTGAGAGATCACGGGTTCACAGTGCACGAAGAGGTTTCTAGCATAGCTTCTGATGGGAGTAACAAGCGTATTGGCATGATAGCCTTTCAACCAACTAGCAAGCAAGGACTGGTCTTATATCCCTCAGTACGCATCGAGTAAAGCCTGAAAAGGTAGACGCCGAGAATAAGTCGATTTACCAGCCAAACGTAAACTATTGTAAAAGCAAATATCACCTAAACAACATTTCCTTCCATGAACTCATGATCGGTACTCGAGGCACAATCCGTAGATTTCTTGTACAGCAGTGGGAATCTCTTGGTCTCAAACGGACGCTACTTCACGACATCGCTATCCCCGCAATACGAGGTTCAATAACCATACGCCGCAATTAGGCCTATCTATATAGCATCTGACGAACCGTACACCATGCTATATCTATTTCCGAGCCTTGTGATTGTTGTTATTACTATCTGGCACATTCTAGCAAATTCACCAATGACTTGAAGTCATAATTAATTTGTACCTGATATACTTTGTCCTTGTGGCAGCCTCCGCAAAATAAATAATAAAACCGACCTTAGTAGTGGAGTCGTAATCCTTTGTTGCCAAGGAATAGAGTTCGATACCAGATGAGGTCAACAGCATTTGAAATTAAAAAGGATTAAACTCCTAATCGTGAAGTCATGTGAGCAAAATTCCAAGACTTCTGCGTCTTCTTAAATTCTTACTGAATGAATGTTAAATAAGTATTATTATTATTATTATTATTATTATTATTATTATTATTATTATTATTATCTGATGCCACATAGCCTACTTGCGCGTCAATTTCGACGTTCCATTTTCACTCTACCAGACGGCAGAGTAAATCAGATCCCTTGCTTGTTATTGCTTGTTGTTTGAAGGGGCTTAACATCTAGGTATAGGCCCAATCACATCACTCTCGGGCGATCTACGGTTGATTTTTTGCTAGTGGCTTTACGTCGCACCGACACAGATAGGTCTTCTGGCGACGATGGGAGAGGAAAGTCCTAGGAGTTGGAAGGAAGCGGCCGTGGCCTTAATTAAGGTACAGCCCCAGCATTTGCCTGGTGTGAAAATGGGGAACCACGGAAAACCATCTTCAGGGCTGCCGACAGTGGGATTCGAACCCATTATCTCCCGGATGCAAGCACGCAGCCGTGCGCCTCTAACTGCACGGCCAACTGATCTACGGTTGAATATGAATTCATTTTGTCAGGTGAACTCCAAGTGTGTCACCAGAGATCTTTTACATACCGGCATCGCACGACGTGGAGTGGAGTGTCGAATAGATAATAAAGTCCGACTACCTCCGCAGGGTTTGAACTGCGATCTTGGGGTTCGGAACTCCCTGTGGCTGTAGGCTGTAGAATAACATCCATGGTATCCCCTGCCTGTCGTAAGAGGCGACTGAAAGGGGCCCCAGGGGCTCTCAACTCAGGAGCGTGGATTGGCGACAACAAGGTCCTTGCCCGAGTCCTGAAATTGCTTCCACTTACCTGTGCCAGGTTCCTCACTTTCATCTATCCTATCTGACCTTCCTTGGTCAACTCTTGTTCTCTTCCGACCCTGACGGTATTAGAGCACTGGAGGCCTAGGGAGGTTTTCAATTTCACGCTCTTCCTGGCCCTTGTCTTTCTTTGGCCGATGTCTTCATTTCTGAAAGTATCGGATCCCTTCCATTTTTTTCCTCTCTTATTAGTGTTATATAGAGTTGTAGGCTACTTCCTCTTAAAATAATAATCACCACCTCTTGGGTTCGGAGGCCGACACTCTACCACTGATCGACACAAGGAGCCATTCATGCATCATTCACACCTGTCCTAATTCCATCAACTTCTGCTATTGTGATAAATGTCTGGCTCCATGGCTAAATGGTTAGCGTGCTGGCCTTTGATCACAGGGGTCCCGGGTTCGATTCCCGGCAGGGTCGGGAATTTTAACCATAATTGGTTAATTTCGCTGGCACGGGAGCTGGGTGTTTGTGTCGTCTTCATCATTTCATCCTCATCACGACGCGCAGGTCGCCTACGGGAGTCAAATAAAAAGACCTGCATCTAGTGAGCCGAACTTGTCCTCGGACACTCCCGGCACTAAAAGTCATACCGCATTTCATTTTCATTGTGATAAATAAAGTAGGCAATGACGAAAATGGAAAGTTGCTATCCCTAAAGAAGTTTCGTGTGTTCTCCGTTGTATGTGCCCTCCTATTTTTGGCGAGATATGATCTGGGGATTGACTTGCATCAATGGGACATCTGCTGAGAATGTCACTAGCATAGTAGACGAGCAGACAGACCATTCCAAGTGGGTATCCCCTGTGTTTGGTCCGTGGCAGACTTGGGCTCTCAAGGTAGAGAGGTTGCTTTTTTCTTACAATTGGCTTTACGTCGCACCGACACATATAGGTCTTATGGGGACGATGCGATAGGAAAGGCTAGGAGTGGGAAGGAAGCGGTCGTGGCCTCAATTAAGATACAGTCCAGCATTTGCCTGAAATCCCGTTCTTTTCTACATCTTCTGTGCGCTTATCTTTCCTCTCATCTTTAGTTCGTTTCATACAGAATAATATCTATTTGTCCATTATAGTTGACATTTGTTATTCAGTCACCATTGATCTGGATTTAAGGCTGTCGCCCAGTTTATAGATTCCCTGTCAATTGTTTACCTAATATTTTCTTAAATGATTTCAAAAGTGTCCGATGTAGTGGTTTGTGTGATTAGCTGCGACCCCCGGAGGCCCGGGTTCGATTCCCAGCAATGCCACGAAATTTGAAAAGTGGTACGAGGGCTGGAACGAGGTCCACTCAGCCTCGGGAGGTCAACTGAGTAAAGGTTGGTTCGATTCCCACCTCAGCCATCCCGGAAGTGGTTTTTCGTGGTTTCCCACTTCTCCTCCAGGCAAATGCCGGGATGGTACCTAACATAAGGCCAAGGCCGCTTCCTTCCCTTTTCCTTGTCTATCCCTTCCAATCTTCCCATACCCCCACAAGGTCGCTGTTCAGCATAGCAGATGAGGCCGCCTGGGCGAGGTACTGGTCATCCTCCCCAGTTGTATCCCCCGACCCAGGGTCTGAAGCTCCAGGACACTGCCCTTGAGGCAGTAGAGGTGGGATCCCTCGCAGAGTCCGAGGGAAAGGCCGACCCTGGAGGGTAAGCAGATTAAGAAAGAAATAAAGATTCCCCTCTTCATTACACCCGGTCAAGAGGCACGACACATTAACATAGTTACATCGTCAAAGCATGTTTTGCGAGCGGACGAGGGGCCGATGACCTTCGATGTTAGGCCCCTTTAAACAACAAGCAAGCAGCGAACGGACGATATAACCTGCCGGTGGGGTTCAGAATCGTGTGCAAAATGTGCTCACTGAACATTAGTACCATGCAGTACGCCTGCAGGGGAATAGCCACATCATAACCATACCGCACGTTGGCTGGGTTGCAGAAAACTACATTGGAAGGGGCGGCTGAATCACACGGTTTAAGAGGACTGTCAGAAGGCAGTAGAATTTAGTCAGTATTATGTGTAGGCACAACATACAAACGGAAGGCTCCGGTCACCAGAACAAGTGGAAAGGTTGATTTGGCTGATCGGGTAGCACCAAAGCCGCCTCTGTGGTGTAGTGGTTAGTGTGATTAGCTGCCACCACCCGAAGGCCCGGGTTCGATTCCCGGCTTTGCCACGAAATTTGAAAAGTGATACGAAGGCTGGAACGGGGTCCACTCAGCCTCGGGAGGTCAACTGAGTAGAGGTGGGTCCGATTCCCACCTCAGCCATCCTGGAAGTGGTTTTCCGTGGTTTCCCACTTCTCCTCCAGGCAAATGCCTGGATGGTACCTAACTTAAGGCCACGGCCGCTTCCTTCCCACTTCCTTGTCTATCCCTTCCAATCTTCCCATCCCCCCGCAAGGCCCTTGTTCAGCATAGCAGGTGAGGCCGCCTGGGCGAGGTACTGGTCACCCTCCTCAGTTGTATCCACCGACCCAGAGTCTGAATCTCTAGGACACTGCCCTTGAGGCGGTAGAGGTGGGATCCCTCACTGAGTCCGAGGGAAAAACCGACCCTGGAGGGTAAACAGATTAAGAAGAAGAAGAAGAAGAAGAAGAAGAAGAAGAAGAAGAAGAAGGGTAGCACCATCTGACTAACTAGTGAAATTTACCAAAGATAACAAAGATATTTACAAAAGTATACGAAAGTTGATAGCAAGAAAAGCAATTGTAATTGTTATTACTGGTGATATACAAATACTAAAGACAATGGGTTACTACCTACATAGCATCATATTTGAAGTACTTATTACTGTTTGGATGAAGGAGCTATATCGAATGAATGGAGAATTGCTATAGCAGCCCCAATGCACAAAAGAGAGGGGCGATAAACATAAAACGGGTAATTTCAGGCCAGTCAAACTGACATGTTTGCATGTAAGTGTTGGGAAGTTATTGGTAACAGATTCTAATGCGGATTTCTCTCCTGATGTTCATATTATTTTGTATGCATATAGCTAATAGTCTGCACAGTCTGCTAGTTCAGGCGGTTTGACAACCGAATATAAATAATGTTTATTTTGTCGTTACCGAGCTCGATAGCTGCAGTGGCTTAAGTGCGGCCAGTATCCAGTAATCGGGAGATAGTGGGTTCGAGCCCCACTGTCGGCAGTCCTGAAGATGGTTTTCCGTGGTTTCCTATTTTCACACCAGACAAATGCCGGGGCTGCACCTCAATTAAGGCCACGGCCGCTTCCTTCCACTTCCTAGGCCTTTCCTATGCCATCGTCGCCATAAGACGGTGCGACGTAAAGCAAATAGCAATATATATATATATATATATATATATATATTGTCGTTTGAACCTGCTTATTAAACGTTTAACACAAATTATTTTAATTTTACTTTCCCATCCCTATTCGAGGTACAGTAATCTGTGAACCTTGAATACTGATTTATAAACGTACTGTATGTACTTTATGAATAAACAGATCCATATCAGTTTAAATTTGTAGGGCGTAGCGCGTCCGTCACAGCCAGAATCCGTATCGAGTGGCACGAAGAAGGGCACAACGTACAAAGAGAAGGTTCTGACCACCAGAACAAGTGGAAAGGTTGATTTGGCCGATCGGGTAGCACCATCTGAGGTATTAGCACACTGTCACACATTTCCTCGTGTCAGTTGTTACCGTCTGGTTATCTCCCAGACATCTTAAATGGGTGACAAATGGATGATTTACGCTTGGATTGAGTGCACATCGCTCCCTCATTAGGCTACTCCTAACACTTCAGCACGTGGATACTGGTGCCATGAAAAGCGTCATGGCATGACAAATTACACAGAATTGTCTTTTCTCACAAATATTTTCTTTTTGTTTAGGTGGAAATGATGCCAGGATCTGTATTTCCAAAATTCATAGTAGAAAGGTCCGGTGAATAGACCGACCACTTGGCTAAATGGTCCCCGGCAGGGTCGGGTTTTTAATGGCGTCTGGTCGATTCCTCTGACTCGGGGACAAGATGTTTGTATTTATGTTTGTCCCAACACTCTCCTCTCCATACACACAACACAAATCTCAATAGTAACCACCAAATAAACACGTAGTAGTGAATACATCTCTTGTATAACAACTAGTAGGATGTGGCAGTGGTGATCATTGTTTTAAGAGGTAGTACAACTAAGCAACCATCCTCTATATAATAATAATAATCGGCGATAAAAAATGGAAGGGTCCGACACGTCGATAAATGAAGATATCGGCCAAAGAAAGACAAGGGCCACGAAGGGCAAACCTAATGCCGTCGGGGTTGGAAAAGGACAAGAGTTGACCAAGGAAGGTCAGATAGGATAGATGAAAGTGAGGAGCCTGGCACAAGTAATTGGAAGCAACGCCAGCACTCAAGTAAGTGCCCCGTTCTCGCCAACCCATGCTCTAAAGTTCAGAGCCCCTGGGGCCCCTTTTAGGGGACTCTTACGACAGGCAGGGGATACCGTGGGTGTTATTCTACCGCCCCCACCCACAGAGGGATAACATCTAGGACAAGAGTGTGTTCCTTTGTAGAATGGGTAACGAAACACTATCAGGTTTAAGTAGTCTATAATAATAAAAGGACGAGAGAGAGAGAGAGAGAGAGAGAGAGAGAGTGTGTGTGTGTGTCCAGCGATGACCAGATAAGTCTACGGCACGCAGAGATCTGAAATGTATCACATAGGCGTATTCTTAGATGAATCCTTATACATTAATTACTTATATAACTTGTAATCGTTTGAATTACTCATTTAGTTATATTTCTTATTTACCCGACATTCATTTCATTCGCTTAAAATTTGTTCATAAGATAATAATAAACAAAGAATAGTAATACAAATACCAGTCAAGGCTTAGGAAGCTATTTTCGTTCAGTCCGATATGACCGGAAGTATTTGTCTTGTGTGTATGCCTGCGATACCTAGCCAATTCACCGGTACGCAGAGATATTATATTATTTAACATACGGGGCACAACAGCATTTTACCGATCACGTATGGCAGTGTCAAAGAGCAATTCTTGTTCCAACAAATGAAGCTATCAATGTCATCCACAAGCAGCTTTTACCGCATATGCTGGGGCTGTACCTTAATAAGGCCACGACCGCTTCCTTCCCACTCTAGGCCTTTCCTATCCCGTCGTCCCCATGTGACCTGTTTGTGTCGGTGCGACGGAAAACAAATTGTTTAAAAAATCAGTTTCATTCAGATCAGTATAATAGCTACCCGGTGATCTAAAAATGTACAAGTCTATCGACACGACATGGCCACCATCATGATTGGACGTAATAATAATGTTACTGGCTTTACGTCCCACTAACTACTTTCACGGTTTTCGGAGACACCGAGCTGCCGGAATTTAGTCCCACGGGAGTTCGTTTACGTGCCAGTAAATCTAGCGACACGAGGCTGAAGTATTTGAGCACCTTCAAATACCACCGGACTGAGCTGGGATCGAACCTGTCAAGTTGGGGTCGGAAGGCGAGCACCTCAACCGTCTGAACCACTCAACCCGGCCATGATTCGACATGCCGCGGGCGAAGTAGTATTCATTCCTCGGATTCAAATCATTCCGTACCGGGCGAGTTGGCCGTACGCGTAGAGGCATGCGGCTGTGAGCTTGCATCCGGGAGATCGTGGGTTCGAATCCCACTGTTGGCAGCCCTGAAGATAGTTTTCCGTGGTTTCCCATTTTCACACCAGGCAAATGCTGGGGCTGTACCAATTCCGTCGGATTTACTGTTTCAGTTTAGACGTCTGCATTTCCCCCTTGGAGTTTCGCTGTGTGTATCGACAAGGCACAAGGACAATCGCTTAAAGTTGTAGGACTCGATCTTCGGAAACGGTACTTCTTCCATCGTCAACTGTACGTGGGTTGTCAAGAGTTGAAAAGTCAAACACACTATACATCTTGGCTCCAAATGGAAGGTCACTAATATAGTTTATTTGGAAGCTTTATAAGGAAAAATTAGGTTTTTATATATAATATGGTATTTTATATTGTTTTAATATTATTCGTAGCAACCACCAACCTGGTGTCTTAAACATGAAAGCAACAATATAATTAAAATCAGATAACGTATTTCATGCAATTTATGTAAAAAATATGTGTGTTAATAAATATAATTCTTATTGTTCCGGGGTTTGTGTGGAACGCAGAGATGGTGAAAGAAGGTGCGGGCTTGAATGGGTCTATCTACAATATCAAAATTAATTTAAAACTTGAACTGAAAGTTATATTTCTTTTAGAACTTCAAACTTAACAATTTTTCATAACAATGAAACATCTGGTACAATGACAATCTGGAAACAAGACTAGGAAAGTCCAAAATTAGTGATTTTTACAGATTCTGAGCTTCAAGCCCCTAGTTTTACAATTCCAGAGATACCGGATCCAGTTTACAAAACTTTAATTAAAAATGAGGAATCCTTTAGTCAAGGGCAGAAATCCCCTAATTCAAGAGCACTTGCTCCCAAAATACAATATCTAGCCTTCCAGAGGCACTCGTTACTATTACAAAACTTCGAAAAGAGCTTACAGGCTCTCAGTTTCTTCCAGCGTACTCAAGCCAACATCAACTTACAAATTGAAAATAATTTTATACAGTGGTATCTAGTTACCCAACCTACAGGGCCATTGCAAAAAAGAACAGGTTAAATAAACGGCCCGAACACAACCTGAATGGAGGCGTACACTGAGCTCCCAGATAATGAAAAATTAAAACCTACAGGGCTCTCGGCCGATGAAACAGGGGCTAATCCCAAGCTACTTGAGGTGGCGCGCATGGAAATAACGGTAAAACATTACAGAAAAAAAGGGCAGCTAAATCGCAGACACCTCAAATCCAGATGAAGGGGAGCTCGAGAGGGTAACTCACTCTCTATCCCCGATTTACAATTAAAGATTTTATGAAGTTTTTACATTAGCCGAAAGAAAAGTTACATTTTAGCAAAGTACGGTTACATAATTAAAGATTCGGACCTTCCTCTCGAATAAAGCTGCGGAGGTAGCAAAAAATATAAAGTTTACGTGGCTATTACCTTATAGATGTTCTGCTGACCGAAGAAAGAGGCGGCCCCGCCTCCTGCCTTAATACGCACACACTTATCAAGACGGTGATCAATTGACAAGGAAGCATGAAAATCCGCAGTTTATATACCCTCAGGGAAGGTTCGAGAGCGTTCAAGATTAATCAGGACACACCCTCTTAACTTTTATTGGTTAACACAAAGTGAACAACAAATGCGGGATTGGTTGATAATTAATTACAAAAATTCGTGATTAGCTAGATTCAAAACTGTGGAAAGGAAAGGAAGTATTGCCAACCCAAAAATAAATGAACATAGATCAGTTATGGAAAACCTAGGAATACAAAACTTCTTTAAGTTATAAGTTCTTTCACTTTGCTCCAGAGTGCAGGATCAGAGTTTTTTCGGTAGTGTCATCTGTAGAAAAATGTCCAAAATTCTTGATGTATAGCAGAACAAAACAAAGAGAATTTCAATCAGTTTAGGAAACTGCACAGTAACAAAATTACTTAATATTTCAGTGGTGACATCTTCTGATTAAAGTTCCAAGTTCGTGTAGTATCAGTTCCACCCTTTGATCAATAGAGGAGATTCTTAAGGCGCTGATTTTGAATGCGCGGTGTTGAGGTGTACCTCCCGGTACACTTATTTTGCTAAAAATATCTCACGGTTGAAGTAATAAACGCGGGCGAAGCTGCGGATACATGGTAATAATAGATAAAATATTTGTAGTAAGGAAAATCAAATGCATGTATAAAAATGCATTGCAATAAATGAATAAGGTCTGCCTCTGTGGTGTAGTGCTGTGATTAGCTGCCATCCCCGGATGCCCGGGTTCGATTCCCGGCTCTGCCACGAAATTTGAATAGTGGTACGAGGCCTGGAACGGGGTCCACTCAGCCTCGCGAAGTCAGCTGAGTAGAGGTAAGTTCAATTCCCACCTCAGTCATCCTGGAAGTGGTTTTCCGTGGTTTCCCACTTCTCCTCCAGGCAAATGCAAATGCCGGGATGGTACCTAACTTAAGGCCACGGTCGCTTCCTTCCCTCTTCTTTGTCTGTTTCTTACAATCTTCCCATCCCTCCACAAGGCCTCTGTTCAGCACAGGAGGTGAGGCCGCCTGGGCGAAGTACTGGTCCTACTCCCCATTTGTATCCCCGACCCAAAGTCTCACGCTCCAACACACTGCTCTAGAGACGGTAGAGGTGGGATCCCTCGCTGAGTCCGAAGGAAAACCTACCCTGGAGTGTAAACAGATTAAGAAAGAAAGAAAGAAAGAATATCTTCCCAATTTCAAGTTTACCGGGACTAGGGAAAGGGAGAATTATATTCTGAATACTTCCCTTCATATAGCGTTCTTCTTTGAAAGATCATCCCATAAGACTGTAAAGCAGGAACAAGTCTACATATGTTATTCAGTTTGCACCCGCGATCCCAACAGGGTGTGGGAAAAGCTATAGTAGTAGTAGTAGTAGTAGTGGTAGTAGAAGAAGAAGAAGAAGAAGAAGTCTGGTAGAGCGTACCCACATCAGGCATGCTGGTCCAGGGAACCATCGGGTATAACAGTAGATCAGCTCTTGTACGAATCAGTATTATCGTAAATAATGCAATTTACGGTAACACTTCTTGCAGCCGGTCCTTTTCCACATTTTCAAGGCATCCGCAATCATGCAGAGTGATCAGATATGCTTTACTTTCGCACACGTTGTGTTTTTCCTCAGGGCGAGCTCCTGCCTGGTAAAGAGATGGTGTGGTGTGCCATGGTATGTTCCCTGAATCCGGACTTTGTTTTGTGTGCTCGCGCATCCGTGTTAGCTGATTTTGTACATGCGTTCGATGTCACGGTCGTATTTCAGCTCTTCTCAAGTATGAGCTGTGAATTTGTTCTTTTGTTAATTCTGTAATTTGTCTCAGAGGGTATAAAGGCTCGTTCGTTTTCAATGGCACAGCGCGTCTTTAAGTACGATTCATATGTGTTAACTCAATCAGATCGCTAGTTGCTTTACGTCACACCGACACAGATAGGTCTTATGGCGACGATTGGACAGGAAAGGCCTAGGCATGGGAAGGAAGAGGCCGTGGCCTTAATTAAGGTGTAGCCCCAGCAATCAGATCGTGAAATTCAAACGTGGTTCAAGAAAGACTCCCGAGTCAAGACGTTCCAAGTAGTACAACAGTCCATAATCTGTACAATACATTTCAGGAAACTGGATGTATCCTGCTCAAGGAACCAAAAAGCATCGTAGGGTTCTCACCGAAGAAAAATTCGATGACATTGGACATCGTTTGGAAAATTCTCAAAAAAATTATTTCTCGTTTTTGACAACAAGTGCTAATTTCATATGGGTCTAAATGATTACACTTAAAGCCATACGAAATAACGGTGGCATGTGCTCTTCAACCACGTGACCCCGTACGTACACGCAATTTTGTGAGTGGAGTCTGGAAAATGTATGCAGTAGACAAATAGGCCCATTGTTAATATCATTCTAGGACAAGGCCTGGTTCCACCTCCATGGTTATGTGCGTATATCCCCTTCTTCTTCTTCTTCTTCTTCTTCTTCTTCTTCCTTTTCTTTTCTTCATGGGGCCTCTAAATATTAGTTCCCAATTAGCATCGACCTCTAAGATCTTTTGCTACCATATGTTTCCTTCATTCCCTCGTAGATACACTTGCTCCCTTCACAAAGCTGCAGTTTGTTCTTATTGGGTCTTCTTGGATTTTTTCTCTCCGTTCACCTGGTAGTCCTAGAGTGGAGAGTCTGATTCTGCCTATGTGTGTACATAAAACAGTTGTTACTGGAGTGCTGTTAAACCAGACTTCGTACATTAAATGCCCCTCCATCACACAAACATCGGTGCATGGCGTGATGAAAAATATAGGACCATTTTTATTTTTAAAATACGGTTGATTCTGTCACTCTTTCTGAAAATTAACTCACAGGAAGAGTGATTTTCAAGTTTTTCCAACAGGACTCGGTCATTGCCCATACTGCGAATAATTCCATGAGCGAAGAACAGAGTTCTTAGTAGAGATGCCCCCATTTATCCGCATGCGATTGTTACTGTATCTCTAGGGTAAATTGAAAAGTGTTGTGTACAAGACGAACCAGCACATCATATAAGAAATGAAACATATATTACTCGTCAGGAAGTTTTTGGGATTCCCCAACATGAACTATGGGGATTGATGAAAGATTTCCTAACAAGGTGCAAATATACGTGTGGAAAATTAAGGTGGGCAGTTTCAACACCTCTTATCGTAATTTGGTAAGTTATTAACATCTTAAAATTGTTTGCGATTCTGCTGTATATTTAACGTCCCGCTTCTGATATCGACCCGCAGGCGGCAAACGAGCGTGTGCTCGCCCGTAGCGCTGGTAGCAAGCTCCGGCACGGCAAACGAGCGTGTGCTCGTCCGTAGCGCTTGTAGCAAACTCCGGCTCGGCAAACGAGCGTGTGCTCGCCCGTAGCGCCGGTAGCAAGGTCCGGCACTGTAGTTTCTTTCAATCAATCAAGCAAGCAATCACTACTGATCTGCATTTAGGGCAGTCGCCCTTGTGGCATATTCCCTATCTGATGATTTCCTACCCTTTTCTTAAATGATTGCAAAG
Source organism: Anabrus simplex (assembly GCF_040414725.1). Taxonomy (NCBI): domain Eukaryota; kingdom Metazoa; phylum Arthropoda; class Insecta; order Orthoptera; family Tettigoniidae; genus Anabrus; species Anabrus simplex. Next base: position 214,308,481 of record NC_090265.1, on the reverse strand, counting down.
AATTTCGAAATTAATTGAACATCTTCCTTGGCAAATTATTCCAATCCCTAACTCTCCTTCCTATAAACGAATATTTGCCCCAGTTTGTCCTCTTGAATTCCAAATTTATTTTCATAGTGTGGTCTTTCCTACTTTTAAAAACACCACTCAAACGTATTCGTCTACTAATGTATTTCCACTCCATCTCCCCCCCGACATCTCGGAACATATCACTTACTCGAGCAGCTCGTCTCCTTTCTCCCAAGTCCTTCCAGCCCAAATTTTGCAACATGTTTGTAACGCTACTCTTTTGTCAGAAATAACCCACAACAAATCGAGTTGACTTTTTCCAGTTATCTAATCAAGTAAGCCTATGAAGGTCTCATACACTGGAACCAGACTCTAGGTGTTTTGTTTTACAATTGGTTTTACGTTGCACCAACACAGATAGGTCTTATGGCGACGATGGGATAGGAAAGGTCTAGGGTTGGGAAGGAAGCGGCCGTGGCCTTAATTAAGGTACAGCCCCAGCATTTGCCTGGTGTGAAAATAGGAAACCACAGAAAACCATCTTCAGGGCTGTGGACAGTGGGGTTAGAACCCACTATCTCCCGGATGCAAGCTCACAGCTGCGCGGCCATAACCGCACGGCCAACTCGCCCGGTATACTCTACTTCAGGTCTTACCAGAGACTTAAATGACCTCTCCTTTACATCCTTATTACAAATCTTAAATACTCTCATAACCATGCGCAGAGACCTGTACCCTTTATTTACAATCCCATTTATGTGATTACCCCAATGAAGATCTTTCCTTATATTAACACCCAGGTACTTACAGTGATCCCCATAAGGAATTTTCACCCCATCAACGTAGTAATTAAAAATGACAGAACTTTTCCTATTAGTGAAACTTGCAACCTGACATTTAAACCCATTTATCATCATGCCATCGCCTGCTATCCATCTCACAACATTATCGAGGTCATTTTGCAGTTGCTCACAATCTTGTAACTTATTTATTACTCCCTACAGAATAGCATCTGCAAAAAGCCATTTCTCTGATTCCACTTCTTTACTCATATCATGTATATATATGAGAACATAAATGTCCAATAATACTGCCTTGAGGAATTCCCCTTTTAATTATTACAGGGTCAGATAAAACTTCGCCCACTCTAATTCTCTGAGGTCTATTTTCTAGAAATATAGAACCCATTCAGTCACTCTTTTATCTAGTCTCATTGCCCTCATTTATGTTAGTAATCTCTCACAATCTACCTTATCAAATGCCTTAGATAGGTCAATCGCGATACAGCACATTTGACTTCCTGAATCCAAGATACCTGCTAGGGTAGCGTACTGGAATCCTACAAGTTGAGCTTCAGTGGAATAATATTTCCTAAACCCGAACTGCCTTCTATCGAACCAGTTATTAATTTCGCAAACATGTCTAATATAATCAGAAAGAATGCTTTCCCAAAGATTACAGCTGCTCGCATAAGTATTCGTCTACGTACGTCATGTGAGGACAACAGCCAATAACACCAATATCATAAAGAAGTTAATTATAAATAAATAATAGTATGTTTTATTTGTCATCTGAATAGCTGAGGACATAATGTATAGGACTGTAAGCACGACACTTGGAAAAAAATATAAAACAATCGCACTGCTTGCAGAAAAGTCACGTTGCAAAAGTATTCGTCCATAGTAATAACTCGAGGAATGTACAGTCATTTCATAAGTATCAGTAGTGCATCGAACGTCCTTTGGAAGCAATGACGGCTTGAAGGATTTTCATCATGGATTTCACCAGTTTTTCTGTCACTTCCGGGCCTATTTTGTTCCATTCGTCCATGAAGCTTCAGAGCTTCTTTAATTGTAATACGCTGCTTGCTCAGTTTACATTTTAATTCCGCCCATAAATGTCTGGGGACTGGAGAGGTGTCTGCAGCACATGAGGTGTATTGTCGAGAAGCCATTCCCTAACAATCCAAGCAGTGTGCTTAGGGTCATATTATGCTGGAAGATGTACCCACTATCAAGATCTAATTTTGCTACGTTGGGTGATATGTGTTGCTTTAAAATAATAAAATACAGCATCTTATCAATCCGTTCAGGTATTATACGGCAGTTACCTACCCCAGCCGCCACATCCACCCCCGTACCATAATGGAACGTGGTTTCCCATTTTCACACCAGGAAAATGCTGGGGTTGTACCATAATTAAGGCCACGGCCGCTTCCTTCCAACTCCTAGGCCTTTCCTATCCTACCGTCGCCATAAGACCTATCTGTGTCGGTGTGACGTAAATCTACCAGCAAGCATAATGGAACCTTCTCCATATTTTACGGTTGGCCGCAGATTTTGATTTTGAAGCTCGGAGTTCTTCTTTCTCTTTTCAGAGCAGTCATACAGAATTTGCTCTCCTCAGTAAACAACACTGGTTTCCAAAACGCCGGTGGCTTCCTAGCGTACCCTTTGGCGAATGTCAGCCTCTTCTTACGGTTCACCTCACTCATCCAGGGGCTTCTTCTGTCTTGTACAGCCCTGCAAAACAGCTCTGTAACACACGTCGTACGGTGTTTGTGCTGATGTTCTTCCCAGTGAAAGTTTGTACATCTGTTCTTAGCACAGCTCTTCTCGTGCTGTCAGCTTTCTTGGCCGCCCAGTTCTTGTTCTGTTGAGTAGAGTTACACTGCTCTTATATCGCTGAATGAAACTTGTGACTGTAGTTCGCGGTATTCCTATTTTCTCAGCAATTACTCTCTAAGAATCATCAATTTGGTGGGGTTGGATAATTCGTTCGTGTTCAACAACAGTTCGTTTCCTGATCTTACTCATTGTACTCGGGTCATATACCAGATGTTCACTTACTGACACTGTCCGTATGACTGACTGGCTGAGCTTGGTGATGTGACTGACTTCCTCAATGCTGTGATCGTTTGTAATGTATTTTTGGTGTTCAATACATGAAAAGGGCAGACGGAAGAATAGGCCTACTTATGCGAGCGGCTGTACATGTCAAATTGACTGGCCTGTAATGTTCGGCTTTACGTTTATCATCTTTACCTTTATACACAGAGGCTACTATGGCAACTCTCCATTCGTTTGGTATAGGTTCTTCATGTAAACAATATTCAAATAAGTACTTCAGATATGCTACTATATCCCAACCCATTGTCTTTAGTATATCCCCATAAATCTTATCAATTCCAGCTGCTTTTCTAGCTTTCAACTTTTATACCTTATTGCAAATGTCATTTTTATCATTTGTAAATTTTAATACTTCATTAGCATACTTCATTCACCTCCTCTATCTGGATATTATCCTTGTAACCAACAATACATACTGCTGACTGAATACTTCTGCCTTTAGAAGATCCTCACATATTCCCCCCACCCCCACCCTTGTTCATTAATGATTCCTGGAATGTCCTTCTTGGAACCTGTTTCTGCCTTAAGATACCTATGCATACACTTCCATTTTTCACTAAAATTTGTATGACTGCCAATTATGCTTGCCATCAAGTTATCCTTAGCTGACTTCTTTGCTAGATTCATTTCCTACTAAGTTCAATCAATTTCTCCTTACTTCCACAGCCATTTCTAATTCTTTTTCTTTCCGATCACCACTTTTCTCGAAAAGTATGAATACTGTGGAAATTTAAAGTCCGGCACAGCAGAGAAATAATCTCCCGCACGTACTATTTGTTTACAAGTTAGCGCTGCCTTCGTGTTCATACCGCGTAAGCAGGAAACACGCTGAGTCATTTGCATTGGTTTACTAGTTGGCAATGAGTTACTTACGCCATGAACGTGATCTGCTCTGTTATGATTAGTCAAAATGGGAAAAATCTCATGGTTGTCAACGGGTATAAATGTTATTTTAAATATGAAGCAAGGGATGGTTAGTGCCATTGGCACTGTATTAAAAAGTTGTGCTCTAGCAAAGTGTGAAAATGAAAACCTACAACCTGTTTTCCAGTCATTGACCAGGTCAGGGATAGATGAATGAAGCCCCCATCTTGCCGTGAGGATAGGAATTGTGCCGGCTGACGAGGCCTGTCGCACTCCTCTGGGGCAATGATTAATGAATGACAGATGAAATGAAATGATAATGGAGAGTGTTGCTGGAATGAAAGATGACAGGAAAAAACCTGTCCTACCTCCGCTTTGTCCAGCACAAATCTCACATGGAGTGACCGAGATTTGAACCACGGAACCCAGTGGTGAGAGGCCGACGCGCTTGCAAAGTGTATACTTATGGAATTTCAAGTCTGGATATAGAATGTTCTAAATCTAATTTCGAACACAACCATGATTCAGATGGTACGTTGAACCACCAAAGTGTTTCTAAAGGGCTAAAATGAAAAAATGAGAGAGACGATTCTATACTACTGAACATGACACACCTTCTAAAGTGATAATACATTAAATCTTTCAAGATGAAATTGAACCATCGTTAACAATAACAATAGATGTTAACTCGCATTCGACGAACGAACTATCGTTAACAACAACAAAATGTTTCCCGCATTCGACTCAACGTAGGCCTACAGAACGTGAAGCAAGCTGCATGTCCATCATTACCGAAGATGTTATCTGATGTGCATGAAGCTGGCAATACCTATAACCTTAAAACTAAACGAAACGAGGATTTTCTACTTCACAACTTTGACATAAGTAACACTATTATGTTTTCTTGTGACAAAAATAGGGGCTGCCTGGCCGAGGCGGTAAAGGCGTGCTCGGTTCGCCCGGAAGGACGTGGGTTCGAATCCCCGTCAGGAAGTCGTAAAATTTAAGAAACGAGATTTCCACTTCTGAATGTGCATATGGCCCTGAGGTTCACTCAGCCTATACCAAAAATGAGTACCAGGTTAATTCGTGGGGGCAACGGCGGCCGGGCGTAGAGCTAACCACTCTACCCCATCACGTGCCGCGGTTAACAATGGTGGAAGCCTTTACCTTCCACTCCTCCAAGGGCCTTCATGGCCTATATGGAGGTGACTTTGCTTTGCTTTGCTTTGCTTTGCTTTGTGACAAAAATTTACAATTTCTCTGTTCGTGTGACAAAATGTATGTCGATGGAACTTTTCAATATGCCCTGCTTTCTTTCTTCATATGTTCTCCTTCCATGGCTACCGAAACGGACATTACATGCCACTTACGTATTCTTTATCGCCTAATAAACCTAGAGATATGTATTTACTAACATTGAAGACATTTGTAAACTAAAGGGCTTACATTTTTTTACCGAAAGACATCGTCTCTCATTTTGAACAATCTTCTGTATGCATAGCGCTGTACGTAAGGTCTTCCCCCTTTGTACCAGTTGTTGTTGTATTTTCCACTTATGCCAAAACTGGTAGCGACAAATACAGGAACTTGGACTATGTAAAGTGTTCTCTGCACAGTGTTCAGAAGCGGGGGAAATTCTTATATATTTCTTTGACCTTGTTTTTCTGAAGATCGAAGACATAAACGACTCTTTCACATATGAATTAATGGCTTCGAAGTCTAATTGTGACAAGTTGGATGAATTTCGTGACTACATCTGTGATAATTACATCTCTGACGAAGCTCCATTTCCCCTCTGCATTATGGGGATACCAGAAAGTTGACAAATTACAAGAAACCACGAATGCAGTTGAAAAATTCACTCCAGATTCAATTCCTCCTTCTATAACACTCATTTGAACATTTTCAAGTTCATAAGTACCATATTACAGTTTCAAGTGCTAACGTGCATAGAGATCCGAAGCAATCAATAACAAATTCCAATCATAAATAATGCAAGGACAGCAGCTAAACATCATCATACTTCACACTTGTGTCAGCAATACGTCCTTAAGGAAATATCTAGGTTTAAATTCGTTAAAAGATCAGCATATTTGAATAAAATAACAAAGCGAAATTTTAAATTTAGACTTCTCAACTAATGGAGAGGAGAAGTGGCCAAATATTTTTAACAAAGAAAAATTTTAAATTTTGGCTTCTCAGTTAAAATAATGGAGAGTGGAAGTGTCCAAACATATTAAACCACCCCTATGCATTTCGCATAGACAGTCGTCAGTCTGGTACAGTGGGAATGAAAATATTTGAGTTGTCTCCGTGAGGAAGTCTACACAATCTCTGAGAGGGAGTTTGCATAGTCTCTGTGAGGGAGTTTACGTTACTTGAATGCGGCTGTTACTTGACCGTGCCAGAATTTACCATCCGGGACCCGCAGTCAAAATACCGCCCACCGGAGTAAAGCATATTTGATCACCCTGCATTTCATCAGAACAACAACAGACTGCATATTACATCATCAAACCGTGCCTACTTCCATGTGAGCAACATACCAATCATTTGTCTGTAAGATCTTCCAATCTTTTACCCATTGAAAATGCCTGTGAATTATTCAAAACTACAGGATCTTCCACCAGAAAATTTTGATGAACTTTGAAAGGTGTTGAATAGAGCCTGATGATGATGATGATGCTTGTTGTTTAAAGGGGCCTAACATCGAGGTCATCGGCCCATAATGGTACGAAATGAAATGACTACAAAAAAATCAAAATCATCCACTGACCAAACGAAAAACAATCGTCATGAAGAAGGATTGGGTGGACATGAAGCAAAAAAACAACAAAAAACAAGCAAACAAAAAATTAGTGGATTCAACTAAAAAAGGATCATATATAATTTATTACTGACCAAGGGACCACTCATAAAGCAGAATCCTGAATCGAGGATGCTTGATGTCTAAAGGGGTGCAAAATCTACGTCTAAGGCCCACAGAATGGTACATGTCGCGAGTAAAGTAGAACCTTGCTATTTGTCATGTTGGGGTACTAAATCAAAAGTAGCGAAGACTCACAGTGTTCCACACAAGATGGTACTAATCACAAGTATTGTATTTCGTACAGGTAATGCAGACCTATGGTGTTTCTCACACAATGGCGCCACTCATAGCCAACGCAAACCGATGAGTTTCCTCACCTAGGTGTACTAGGCACGAGTGCCGGTCCCACGGGCCCCGTGGTGTTCCTCACATAGTGGGTACTAATCACAGGCAACGCAGACCCACGGTGTCGCTCATATAGTGGTACAACTCACAGGCAACGCCCAGACCCGTGGTGTTTCTCACAATGGTACTAATCACGGGTACTGGAAACCCACAGGGGAACCACTCTCTGCTGCTACTAATCACAAACCTATTGTGTACCAAATATAGTGGTAGTACTCGTAAGTAAAGGCGACCCATGGTGTTCCCCGCGTGATGGTACTAATCAATAGTAGTTTCATGGTTCTAATACCAGCATCCCTTGGTCGCCCCTTTTAGTCGCCTCTTACGACAGGCAGGGGATACCGCGGGTGTATTCTACATGTGCGTCCCCCATCCGCAAGGGATAGTGTGTTTGGTCCGCGAGAGATATTTTATTTCCCTCAAGTCCTCCGGCAAGCCGGTTAGGAACCCCTATCCGCCACCTGGGACGCGCCACGTGGGAGTATCACCTCTCCCCCTGCTACGCCAGGGTAGCAGGTTCGTGGGAATAGAGCCTGGTAGGCTATATCACAAGCACCTACAGTACTCCATCACCATAGTGCGTATGACCGGTGAAATGTGACCATACTATTTATTGATTGTTATGAAACACTAATGGCGTAAGACACGTGAATTCTGTTCAGTTTAGTATTGTCCACTGTAATGTGCTTGCTCTATGGAAATAAACGCCATAGTACAACTTATTTCAGGCGTATCGGACTGAATGACTTAGTCAATAGAGCGCAAATTGCTCAGTCCAGTGGTATTTGAAGGTGATCAAAGACGTCATTATCGTGTCGGTCGACTTACTGGCCACGTAAAATAACACTTGTAGGAGAAAATTGCGGCTCCTTTGCATTTTCAAAAATCGCAAGAGTAGTTAGAGCGACATAAAACTAATAAAATGCATTATTTTAGGTGTTCAGACTTGGGTGAACGGTTATGTACACACACAGGCATACCGAACTCTGTATTTAAAAAATTCTCCATATACTCTGAGGAATCATTTCTATACTTTGTCAAGATTCTCTATCTTTCCTCTTTCCACAGCATAAAATTCAAAACGCTAAAGCCACTGCCCACTTTACGACCTCGCTGAAATGTCAGCACTCTGTTTATGGCGCCTTCCTGGGTGATAAAACACATTGCAGTGTTTTACGGAGGTAATCATAAAGAATAGAAAGATATGTCTCCACAATCTCGAGAAATTCACGCAGCACTCAGATATCAACAAGCTTTATAGCTTAGGTTATAATTAAGACATTTCCTGACGTACGTTCCATTATAACGAAATAACCGATTTTTACAAGTTATAAATGTAAGCACAGGAAATTACAGACTCATCATACAAGAATGCAGAACGTGGACAAATGAGACTCGTAAATATTACACTTAGGAATGGTTTGATAGGATTTATCTTCAAGGAATAGTTCATGAATAAGGAAAAACGAAAACGATATACATTCTGAGGACAAGAAACATAATCCTTCAAGATACCAGAACGTTCGCTACCTAAGATTCACTTTCTTCAATGTGTCATGGATTTATGAACTGACTCGTGTACACACTACTTACGCCTTGATGACCGACGACTCGGAGAATATAGAATATATATTTCGGATTGGCTCCTAACTCCCAGCGTTTCACCGGAAACTGAACCCAGCTTTTGTAACGGTACACGTTTTCCAAAGGTCAGTAATCCAGGAACACAACTCGATCACAGCCAACCAACCCAGATGTTTTCTATTTTCATTTACTCGTGAACGGTTTCTACCCGGTGTTCTACTTTAAAACCAATTGTAATTATTTTTTTCAACCCACTGAATTTCCGATATTATAACCTAAGTTGATATCCGTACAAGTAAACACTTAATGTAAACCCATTTCATATTAGTCAGTCAGTCAGTCAGTCAGTCAGTCAGTCAGTCAGTCAGTCAGTTAGTTAGTTAGTTAGTTAGTTAGTTTTACCCGCCAGGGCCATTTTTTGTCCCGGACTCAGAGAGGGATCCCACCGCTACCGCCTCATGGGCAGTGTCCTGGAGCGTAAGACGTTGGGTCGGGGATACAATGGGTAGGTGCAGTCATATGCCTGGAAAAGAAGTGGAAAATCACGTAAAACCACTTCAAGGATGGCTGAGGTGGGAACCGAATACCCTCTCCTCAGTTGGCCGCCAGAGGCTAAGTGGACCCCGTTCAAGTCCTCATACCACTTAACAAACCCGGACCTCCAGGGGTGGCAGATAATCACACTAACCACTACACCACAGAGGTAGGCACCTATTTTATATTTAAAATGTAATTTAGGTGGTATATTTAGTATATGTTTAGGTTTATATCCAGTCTTACGTAGATGTACACTCATGTTCATAAAAACCAGAATACCTTGAAAGACTAGAGATAGTAAGTTCACATTTACAGGACATGTGCATTAGTATGTTCTGAAGAAATGATTAGCATTTGAATCACGTCGGCCCTCAGGTTCAAGGTACACATCGAAATTTCGGCGCACCACCACCGACTGATAAAATGTGCCTGCAGCACTCGTTATCACTATAAACCGAAGGTAATGGATACATGTGACTTGAGCACACGTGCAGGATGCCTCGCAGACGTATGCGAAAACCGTACAGTCAAATGAGTGAGTTTGAAAGAGGGCGCATTATTGGCATGGGAGAACGTGATGCATCCATCCGAGAAATTGCTGCTCGTGTGCCATGAAGTGTATCGGCAGTGCAACGGGTGTATACAGAATGGTTCACAGAAGGCCGCAGAACACGACGAGATGGACCTAGTCGCACTATCCAGACCACCCTCCGAGAAGATCGATACCTTATCCGAATGGCATTGCAGGACAGATCTGCGTCCTCGTCGGCTCTGACACAACAGTGGAACAGTGTAACATTTCGTACACTATCAGGAGTGACAGTCCGTCGCCGTTTATTACGGTCTGGGTTACCGGCGTATCGTTCACTTCTCCGCCTACCTTTGACTAATGTGCATAAATATGCTAGACTGCAATGGTGTATGGAACAATGTCACTGGGGGCAAGAATGGCAGCAGATAGTGTTTTCGGACGAATTCAGGTTCTGTTTGTTTGAAAATGATGGCCGCTTTTTGATTCGCCGCAGACAGGGGGAGAGGCATCACACTAACTGCATTCGCACAAGACATACAGATCCAACTCAAGGCCTTATGGTGTGGGGTGCTATTGGATACAACCACAAATCACAGTTGGTGCGTGTCCAGGGCACTGTGACCAGTTTGACCTTTGTGAATGACATCCTGCGACCCGTAGCCATACTCTTTCTGCACGACACCCCAGACGCCATATGTCAGCAGGACAATGCGCGACCACATGTTGCTGCACGAACACGAGCCTTCTTGTTGTCACAGGATGTCAGACTGTTGCCCTGGCCCGCCCGACCACCGGACTTGTCGCCAATCGAAAATGTGTAGTATACGGTGAAACGACGGGGCGGCGCTGTGACCCAATGCCAACCATCAAAGATGAACTGTGGAACCAGGTGAATGCAGCGTGGATGGTTATAATCCAGGACGCCATTCGTACCTTATACGCGTCGATGCCATCACGCATGGAACAAGTTATCAGTGCCCATGGAGGATCCAGTGCCTTGCTAGGCAACAGGACATGTGATGAACCTAGGTGACTGAAATACTAATCGTTTCTACAGAACATACTAATGAATAAGTCCTGTGAATATGAACTTCCTATCTCTAGCCTTTCAGTGTGTTCTGTTCTTTATGAACATAAATGTATAAAGGGACTGCTAGCCGCTGTAGCAAGTACGTACAATAATTAGGCCTAACATTAAACTCAATACAGCTCAATTTAGATCTCTCCCTCTCTCTCTCTCACGCGCTCGCGTGCTTTGTGTTGTTGTTGTTGTTGTTGTTGTTGTTGTTGTGAGTGTAAAAAGGAAACTACGAGTTCGACTCCACTTCTCACTGATACGGTATTTAGGGGTGTACACTTCCGCAAAAAAACATGCATCATCCTCAAGAACAAGGTCATTTTATTCACAAGCGATGTGACAGGTAGTTCATCACAGAAGGATTTTATGATTACACATTCAGACCAAATGAAGCACTCATGTCACAGCAAAGGGTTCCCCTAACAGTCGCATCAATACATTGTGTATCTCTTCTGGTGGCAATGCAGGTGTGTATTCGCCTATATTCACGTGTATTCGTTTATCATAAAGGTGCCGGATGGCATCCTACGATTGATTTCCCCAAGCATCTTGCACCTTCTGATGTAATTCGGCAATGGTTCCTGCAGGCTCTGGAGAACGCGTAAGTTCCCGCTACATCATGTCCCGTAAGTGTTCAATTGGCGAGAGATCCGGTGATCTTGCTGGCAAGGCAGTTGTTGTATACCATGTAGAGCACGTTGCGTCCAGCAGCTGTATGTGGACGTGCATTGTCCTGCTGAAAAACCGCATCCCCTTCCTGCCAAATAAATTACAGTAGCGCGAGACAACAACCTGTGGTTGAGGCGCTGGCTTTCTGGCCCCAGCTAGGCAGGTTCGATCCTGGCTCAGTTCTGTGGTATTTAAGGGTGCTCAAATACGTCAGCCTCGTATCGGTATATTTACTGGCACGTAAAAGAACTCCCGCGGGACGAAATTCCAGCCCCTCGGCATCTCCGAAAACCGTAAAAGTAGTTTAGTAGGACGTAAAGCCAATAACATCTTTATTAAAAGATCGGCATGTATATTTTGCTTAACTCTTATTACAGTATGTACATTTTTTAAATATAGCTAATATTAACGGATACATTTGATAATTTCCGTTTCGGCCTCTTCATATTCCCACTGGAATTAAATTAATATTTGATAATCTCACCCTCACAAATCGAAGGAAAGTAGGAAAAGTTAACGCCAGGTACGTCAAACGCGCACTACAGTTGTCGAAATATACAGAAGACAACATTATAACCCCTAAAACCTTCTTCATAGATAATATCAAAGCTGTATTTGGATTATAAGACATGCCAGCAACCACAATCCTACTGAAAGAGAGGAAGTAGAAAGTAATACATGTCACCCCAGAAATATATGATACTGACACGATGATGACTGAGGAATGGAAAGGACCCAATTTCAGCATGTGACACCTCTTCACAAGATCCGCCGCGCACGACTTCCATGGAAATAGCTAAATTTTGTGTATATCTGATTCATTCAGTGCTGTTTATATAGTGGTGTTTAGTGCTTGTTGGTAGAAATTGGGAGTAGTGATATTTAACAAGTAATTCAGTTGGTCTTCAGTAAATTACGTTTTCTAGGTTAAGTAGGCTAGCTAGGTGTACCTTGTTTCGAATTTAGGTTTAGGAAATACTTTAGGTAATAATACTAACTTTAAAAATATTTGTAAATATCCGTAGGTTCGTTGGTTATACTTACAAAGGCAGATTATCATAAGGAATAGTACCGTAACTTCTGCAGCAACTTCTCCGGTATTTCGTATAGATATCCGTTCGAACTACCGCGAAGGTAATAATTTACTACATTTAAAAAAAACACGATAGACCTGTAAACTTCCATTTAAAAAGAAGTTAAAGAGATTACACGGTAATAGTTAACAGTCGTATTGTTATTGATTATTGTCGCTCCTCATATTCAAATATTGCATTGTTGGCTACAGTCGTGAACAAAGGGTGTAGTGTAGTGAAGTAAATAAAAATCAGCTGATCTTGTATTCCATTCATTTGTACTTCTGAGTAGGTAGTTATAGTATCCGTAATCTATATTTCGCTCCCTCGATCTTTCAGTATTTATGAGCGGTTAGCAAATAATAATAAAGTTCATATATCCCAGAAATTGCAGTTCAAGTCCCTGGAGTAGTAGTAGTAGTAGTTTTGATAGAAATATTTGAGAAATTACTGTAGACAACCTCGTATTTTTCAGTAGGCCTAATTAAGGACACTTTCATTCTCCGTCCCGTGGAGTAGAGAAAATAATAGTAATCCACCAGCTGTAATAATCACATACCGGTAACCACATTTCAGTAGAATTGTATTGAAGATAAGGTATAATATATTAGATAGTATCTTGCCAGTTATATTCGTGTTTTTCTTCGTGTACAGCAATCTTTTCGATACTTAAGCATTTAACCAAACGCAGTGTAGTGTAGTGTAGATACATTGTAGTATAGATACAGTACATTTAGATAGTGCCGTGTCTTGCCTGCTATATTCGTGTGTTATTTTTCGTGTGTATCTATTAGACCGTAATACTAATAATAACTTGTCTAAGCATTTAGCTTCGTTGGTAATCTTTGAGTACAGTAGTTCTTGCAAATTTCATTTCTGTTGTGCTTAGTTTAGTGACATACGGTACGGTACCGGTATCGTAATTAGGATACGTCTGAAAGTAGTTTAAAATTACTGTAGTGTACTGTAACGGTTCAAATCCCGTTACAAGATGATATCTGTATTTTTATTATTGTATGATTTTATCTGTATTATTATTATTATTATTATTATTATTATTATTATTATTATTATTTTATCTGTGATATTGTTACTATTATTGTAATTATCCGTTTTATTCAATTTTGCAATTGCCTGTTGCTTGCAAGATTGCACTTAGATGTATGCATATATACGTATGTGTAGATTATCATCAAACACCTGTACAGTGAGAATTGTTGTATATATCAGAGATTGGAAGTGACGTTGTTATATTGCTATACCAGTGGAGATTCTGCCAAGTCATCGCCGCTCCATGGCTACGTCATCGTATTTATTTAGCAATGCGCGCACGGACTCAGTCGCCGCGGGGCTATTTCACCACTGTATGTAATATTTGTCGCGTAGGTGGGAGTATGTCATTGTTATTTCTGGAGATTACGTAGTTGTGTCAACCAACGTCTATATAAGGTGGATGCACATTGTAGCGTCAGTCATTACTTATACGGATGCAGTACAGTGAAGAAGTCTACTAGATCAAGAAGCCTTAGTTGGTCAGTCAACAAGTGTGAACGAGAGATGGAGAAGACTCAGTGAGCCATTAATTATTGGTCATTGAGAGAGTGAGGACAAGGTTGGTCGCTCACTCAGTTGAAGACACGGAACGCAAGGGCTTACCATGGAGTCAGAGAGGGCAACCCTGGACCTACCAAGAGGTAATACCATATTGACTTACAAAGAAGTCAGATGAGATGGAGAAGAAGCAGTCACAAGGATGTATCACCAAGTTAGGCGTGACACATCTACAGTAAACACCAGATCAAAGGAATACGTCGTAATTACACTAAAAGTGTTGAAGGTACAGTCAAGTGAATCAGTGAGGGAAATATTTCGTATAAATTGCTAAATGTCCGGTCAAGAAGAATTCAAATTCATGCCTAGTTTCTTTCAGTTGCAATGTCATAATTTCATATTCTCATCTGTTTTATCGCAACAAGACTCACTATTTTTTGATATATTATTTAAAGAATATATATTGTTCTATCAAACGAATTCATAGTTTCATTTCATTGACAGTAAAATATCTTAACCTCAAAATTAATGGGGAAACCGAACGCCAATCTCCTTTTCCCAGAACTTACATGGTATGTTGTCAAAAGTAAGCTTATTACCCCACACCCTAGAGATAGTCAAGAGTCTCATTCTATTATTGCTGTACTGAGTGACAGCTGGCGCCCTTCAAATAACGTATGTGTAAGTAAGCAGGTAACAAGTAAGTGTGAGTACAAGGTCAGACGAGTGTGTATTTTGTTTAATGAATGTTAATTTTCATAATTTCCATTTTAAATGAAGATATTCAGATTTTCAAGTTAAATCCAGATTTATATATGTTTCAAAAGTTAGTCAGTCAGTCAGGAACATGTTACAATTTGGCCCCCCAACGTGGTGCACGAAGAAATTCAGAATTTGTTCTGAATGACAGCATATCATAGGTTCATTTTGGGAAGAATTTGCGCATTTAAGCCAACGGAAATTATTACCGGTAAATGTCAGGAGTGTAATTTTGTGATATATATTTGTATTTTGGGGATATGTCAAGGGATTTGAAGAGGGAAATTAATTTGAGATCGCGTACTATCACTAGTGAACCAAAGATGGACAAGGAAGACAATAACAAGTCATGTGACGACGAGGTCATTGCTTCTGCGGACATCCAAGGTGAAATTCAGAGTAGGGAGCAGGTGAATACGATGGAACCTTCTGAGGAAATTCAGGAAAGTGCAGAAATTGAGAAGCACACTGAAACCCAAAAGTAAATCGCGGGGGGAATGAACCAAGATTTTATAAATTTGATGATGGCCAAATTTACCGAGATCAGTAATGAAAACTGTAAAAAACTGAGTGAAAATTGTAAGGTAGAGATGAAAGAAATGAAAGAATTTTTTAGTAGTAGTAGTGAAAATAATAAAGAGATGAAAGAATTAATTAGTACTAATAATGAAAACAATAAGAAAGAGATGAAAGAGATGAAAGAATTTTTAGTATCAATAATGAAAATTGTAATAAACAGATTAACTCTCTAAGTAGTAAAATGGAACAAGTAATTAGTAGTAACGAAAATAGTAAGGAAGAGATGAAAGAGTTAATTAGTACTAATAATGAAAATTGTAATAAACAGATTGACTCCATAAAGAGTAAAATGGAAGAATTAATTGGCAGTAATAAAGAAAATTTTAATGTGACCAATGAGAAAATAGATGCTTTAAGTGAATCACTAAATTATAAAATAGATACTAAGATAGTAGAGGTAACTAGTAAAATATCTACGTTAGAAAATAAGTTAAATAAAGAGTGTGTTGACCTTAGAGGAGAAATGGAGTCGAGTCGGAGCGATCTTCATACTCAAATTGAGCATGTCAAAGGAACTTGTACAGAGAATATCAAAGAATTAAGAAATAAAATTTCGAGTAATCGGGAAGAAATTCGTGAGGTAGTCGAGAAAAGATTGGACAAAATTTACAATGCAGTTAGGGAAGATACGAGGGAACAGATTAGTAGAATTGAACAAATTGAAAGCAAACTTGTGGAGGTCACTGAACTACGGAACGAACAGGAAACGTTATCACAGCAGGTAAGAGAAAGAGAGGAAGAATTGAAGGAAGAAGTGAGAATCGTGGAAGAGAATGCTGAGAGAGCAGCGGAAGAAGAAGAAGAAGTTGTGAATTGCCAGGGAATGATACGGCAGAAAGGTACAGGTGAGACGGGGAGAGAAGTGGTAATAGCGAGTGGTTTGTTCAGTAGGGATCGTGATTTAACCAAGTTTTCTGGAGAAAAGTTCAGTACTATAGAATTGGTAAAAGTAGTTGAGAAAAGATTTGCAAGGAAGTTGAGGAATAATGTTATTGAATGGGAATATGTGTTGGAGATTTTGTCTAATGTTTTTATCGGTGAAAGTAAAATATGTTTTCGAGTATACTGGAATAATATGTCTAATTTAGGAGAGTTTAAAGTGTTCACTGATAGGCTTTGGAAAGAATGTGTGCAAGGGCGCGCGCGAGAGAGAGAGCGTATGATGTCTAGGGAAAGTAATATTGTAGAGAGAAGGGGGAAAATGTTAGCAGTGTATCAGAGGAGAGGGGGTGATCATGATGAGCAGAGGATTAATAGTTGTGTCAATGGTGAGGGGGGTCAGAGGAGTAACCAGAGAGAATCAGAAGATGGGAGGCGTATGGATTTGAGTTATGAGAGAGAGGTTCAGAAGAGTAATCAGAGAGAATTGGAAGATGGGAGGCGTATGTATTTGAGTTATGAGAGAGAAGGTCAGAGGAGTAACCAGAGAGAATCGGAGGATGGGAGGCGTACGGATTTGAGTTATTAGAGGGATTATGATAAGCCGAATATGAAGGTTATCAAGGTGTCGTTATCCAGCCAGAGTATTTCAGATTCACAGGGAATCGGGTAAATAAAGTGAACAGTCCGAAGGCAGTAGTTGAACAGGTATGTAGTATAAGTAGTTATGTAGTGAAAGTAGATCTAAGAGTAGTGTGATTGTGACCTAAGTAATGTTAAGTGAGATATTTAAGTGATGACGTAGTCATAGATAATAAAGTAAGAAATAGTAGTATTAGTTTAGATATAAGGAGTGATTTGTTAAGTGATGTAAGTAGTTATAATACTGAGGATATAAGTAGTGAGATGGTAACTCCGGTGATGGAAATTGTGAAGGTAAATGAAGGTACTATTAGATATTATAACAGACGTTGGGTAAGTCAAAGTGAGTAAATAAGATGATAGCGGTACCAATCATAATTGAAGATAATTGTAAGTTTCAGCCACGCCTTGTTGTACCAAAGCTTGTGTATTCAGTTGTTTTAGGAGCTGACTTGGTTGCAAATCATGGAAGTAGAGTAGACTTTGATTTAGGTAGTGTGTGTTTGTTCTATGAGGAAACTAGCAAAGAAGTACGTGTTAATAATGATGGTCTGAGGTAAGTGTGTTGGTGACGTGTGTTCTTTGAAATATATGAGAGGTAAGTGAAGTTGTTCCTAGTGAGAGGAAATGTTTTGTTGGGTGTGTTACGTGCCTGTACGACCAGTATCCGAGGGATAGTCGGTATGAGGCAGTGACGTGAGGTAATTTGAGTGAATTACAGGAGGAGTAATTGTGTTCGATGTTAGGTAAGCATCGAGAGGTATTTAGTGGTAAGTGAGGAAGAACACGTATATGAATATGAATTTGTAGTAAATGACCATTGATCGTTTGTGGGAGGTAAGTACCCCATTCAACTTAAAAATGCTAGTGAAGTCTAAGAACAAATAAACATTATGCTGGATTACGGAATAATTGAACCATCTTGTAGCCATAGTGTTGATTCTTTAATTATTGTTGCCAAGTAGGATGTGACTTTTTGAGATATGTAAGTTTACAAGGGCAAAATTGATTCAGTTTGAGTGACAGAGTGCTACTTTGAGTTCCATTTTCATCATCTGCATAGGCGGGAAATATCTTGAAGTTATTCTTTTGTATCAGGGGTATTTCACTATTGTGAACCGTATCGGGAAGTGTGCATATTCCTTAAAAAAATTCAGGAAGGGGATATTGTCGATATTTATAGTATTATACGTATATGTAAGGAAGTACTTCACGTGAGATTTGTTGAGATAAGAATAATATGATTAATTTTGTGAGAAACTGGCAAAATAAAACTAACATCTGCGATATGCGTGTGAACCAAGTGTCGTATTGGTGCATTGGAAGAATAAGTGCTACATTGTCATGTACTGTGTGACAAAAAAAACGGAGAACAGGACATTGGACAGTTATATGCGATAACAATATGCGAGAACAGTTCTCATATAAGTGAATTTTCACAAAATATTTTGATATGTTAAAAAAAAGGAGAAGAATGTAGTGTAATCATTTAAAATTATTTGTATGTGTTAAATTGAGTGCTGTACTCTTGTGATTTGTATGAGAGAAAAAGAGAATGGGACACTGAACAGTTATCTACGATGGCAATGTGCGAGAAAAATTCTCATATTTGTGATATTTTATAAAATGTATGGATACTGAAAAAGAAAATTATTGTTGTATACTCATTTAAAGTGTTTATATGTGTCAGTGTTATATTTATATTATGTTGTTCATAAATCAATCGATTCTTTGTTCTTCGATTTATTTATGAGGGAGGCGAATTGTAACGGTTCAAATCCCGTTACAAGATGATATCTGTATTTTTATTGTTGTATGATTTTATCTGTATTATTATTATTATTATTATTATTATTATTATTATTATTATTATTATTATTATTATTTTATCTGTGATATTGTTACTATTATTGTAATTATCCTTTTTATTCAATTTTGCAATTGCCTGTTGCTTGCAAGATTGCACATAGATGTATGCATATATACGTATGTGTAGATTATCATTAAACACCTGTACAGTGAGAATTGTTGTATATATCAGAGTTTGGAAGTGACGTTGTTATATTGCTATACCAGTGGAGATTCTGCCAAGTCATCGCCGCTCCATGGCTACGTCATCGTATTTATTTAGCAATGCGCGCACGGACTCAGTCGCCGCGGGGCTATTTCACCACTGTATGTAATATTTGTCGCGTAGGTGGGAGTATGTCATTGTTATTTCTGGAGATTACGTAGTTGTGTCAACCAACGTCTATATAAGGTGGATGCACATTGTAGCGTCAGTCATTACTTATACGGATGCAGTACAGTGAAGAAGTCTACTAGATCAAGAAGCCTTAGTTGGTCAGTCAACAAGTGTGAACGAGAGATGGAGAAGACTCAGTGAGCCATTAATTATTGGTCATTGAGAGAGTGAGGACAAGGTTGGTCGCTCACTCAGTTGAAGACACGGAACGCAAGGGCTTACCATGGAGTCAGAGAGGGCAACCCTGGACCTACCAAGAGGTAATACCATATTGACTTACAAAGAAGTCAGATGAGATGGAGAAGAAGCAGTCACAAGGATGTATCACCAAGTTAGGCGTGACACATCTACAGTAAACACCAGATCAAAGGAATACGTCGTAATTACACTAAAAGTGTTGAAGGTACAGTCAAGTGAATCAGTGAGGGAAATATTTCGTATAAATTGCTAAATGTCCGGTCAAGAAGAATTCAAATTCATGCCTAGTTTCTTTCAGTTGCAATGTCATAATTTCATATTCTCATCTGTTTTATCGCAACAAGACTCACTATTTTTTGATATATTATTTAAAGAATATATATTGTTCTATCAAACGAATTCATAGTTTCATTTCATTGACAGTAAAATATCTTAACCTCAAAATTAATGGGGAAACCGAACGCCAATCTCCTTTTCCCAGAACTTACATGGTATGTTGTCAAAAGTAAGCTTATTACCCCACACCCTAGAGATAGTCAAGAGTCTCATTCTATTATTGCTGTACTGAGTGACAGCTGGCGCCCTTCAAATAACGTATGTGTAAGTAAGCAGGTAACAAGTAAGTGTGAGTACAAGGTCAGACGAGTGTGTATTTTGTTTAATGAATGTTAATTTTCATAATTTCCATTTTAAATGAAGATATTCAGATTTTCAAGTTAAATCCAGATTTATATATGTTTCAAAAGTTAGTCAGTCAGTCAGGAACATGTTACAATTTGGCCCCCCAACGTGGTGCACGAAGAAATTCAGAATTTGTTCTGAATGACAGCATATCATAGGTTCATTTTGGGAAGAATTTGCGCATTTAAGCCAACGGAAATTATTACCGGTAAATGTCAGGAGTGTAATTTTGTGATATATATTTGTATTTTGGGGATATGTCAAGGGATTTGAAGAGGGAAATTAATTTGAGATCGCGTACTATCACTAGTGAACCAAAGATGGACAAGGAAGACAATAACAAGTCATGTGACGACGAGGTCATTGCTTCTGCGGACATCCAAGGTGAAATTCAGAGTAGGGAGCAGGTGAATACGATGGAACCTTCTGAGGAAATTCAGGAAAGTGCAGAAATTGAGAAGCACACTGAAACCCAAAAGTAAATCGCGGGGGGAATGAACCAAGATTTTATAAATTTGATGATGGCCAAATTTACCGAGATCAGTAATGAAAACTGTAAAAAACTGAGTGAAAATTGTAAGGTAGAGATGAAAGAAATGAAAGAATTTTTTAGTAGTAGTAGTGAAAATAATAAAGAGATGAAAGAATTAATTAGTACTAATAATGAAAACAATAAGAAAGAGATGAAAGAGATGAAAGAATTTTTAGTATCAATAATGAAAATTGTAATAAACAGATTAACTCTCTAAGTAGTAAAATGGAACAAGTAATTAGTAGTAACGAAAATAGTAAGGAAGAGATGAAAGAGTTAATTAGTACTAATAATGAAAATTGTAATAAACAGATTGACTCCATAAAGAGTAAAATGGAAGAATTAATTGGCAGTAATAAAGAAAATTTTAATGTGACCAATGAGAAAATAGATGCTTTAAGTGAATCACTAAATTATAAAATAGATACTAAGATAGTAGAGGTAACTAGTAAAATATCTACGTTAGAAAATAAGTTAAATAAAGAGTGTGTTGACCTTAGAGGAGAAATGGAGTCGAGTCGGAGCGATCTTCATACTCAAATTGAGCATGTCAAAGGAACTTGTACAGAGAATATCAAAGAATTAAGAAATAAAATTTCGAGTAATCGGGAAGAAATTCGTGAGGTAGTCGAGAAAAGATTGGACAAAATTTACAATGCAGTTAGGGAAGATACGAGGGAACAGATTAGTAGAATTGAACAAATTGAAAGCAAACTTGTGGAGGTCACTGAACTACGGAACGAACAGGAAACGTTATCACAGCAGGTAAGAGAAAGAGAGGAAGAATTGAAGGAAGAAGTGAGAATCGTGGAAGAGAATGCTGAGAGAGCAGCGGAAGAAGAAGAAGAAGTTGTGAATTGCCAGGGAATGATACGGCAGAAAGGTACAGGTGAGACGGGGAGAGAAGTGGTAATAGCGAGTGGTTTGTTCAGTAGGGATCGTGATTTAACCAAGTTTTCTGGAGAAAAGTTCAGTACTATAGAATTGGTAAAAGTAGTTGAGAAAAGATTTGCAAGGAAGTTGAGGAATAATGTTATTGAATGGGAATATGTGTTGGAGATTTTGTCTAATGTTTTTATCGGTGAAAGTAAAATATGTTTTCGAGTATACTGGAATAATATGTCTAATTTAGGAGAGTTTAAAGTGTTCACTGATAGGCTTTGGAAAGAATGTGTGCAAGGGCGCGCGCGAGAGAGAGAGCGTATGATGTCTAGGGAAAGTAATATTGTAGAGAGAAGGGGGAAAATGTTAGCAGTGTATCAGAGGAGAGGGGGTGATCATGATGAGCAGAGGATTAATAGTTGTGTCAATGGTGAGGGGGGTCAGAGGAGTAACCAGAGAGAATCAGAAGATGGGAGGCGTATGGATTTGAGTTATGAGAGAGAGGTTCAGAAGAGTAATCAGAGAGAATTGGAAGATGGGAGGCGTATGTATTTGAGTTATGAGAGAGAAGGTCAGAGGAGTAACCAGAGAGAATCGGAGGATGGGAGGCGTACGGATTTGAGTTATTAGAGGGATTATGATAAGCCGAATATGAAGGTTATCAAGGTGTCGTTATCCAGCCAGAGTATTTCAGATTCACAGGGAATCGGGTAAATAAAGTGAACAGTCCGAAGGCAGTAGTTGAACAGGTATGTAGTATAAGTAGTTATGTAGTGAAAGTAGATCTAAGAGTAGTGTGATTGTGACCTAAGTAATGTTAAGTGAGATATTTAAGTGATGACGTAGTCATAGATAATAAAGTAAGAAATAGTAGTATTAGTTTAGATATAAGGAGTGATTTGTTAAGTGATGTAAGTAGTTATAATACTGAGGATATAAGTAGTGAGATGGTAACTCCGGTGATGGAAATTGTGAAGGTAAATGAAGGTACTATTAGATATTATAACAGACGTTGGGTAAGTCAAAGTGAGTAAATAAGATGATAGCGGTACCAATCATAATTGAAGATAATTGTAAGTTTCAGCCACGCCTTGTTGTACCAAAGCTTGTGTATTCAGTTGTTTTAGGAGCTGACTTGGTTGCAAATCATGGAAGTAGAGTAGACTTTGATTTAGGTAGTGTGTGTTTGTTCTATGAGGAAACTAGCAAAGAAGTACGTGTTAATAATGATGGTCTGAGGTAAGTGTGTTGGTGACGTGTGTTCTTTGAAATATATGAGAGGTAAGTGAAGTTGTTCCTAGTGAGAGGAAATGTTTTGTTGGGTGTGTTACGTGCCTGTACGACCAGTATCCGAGGGATAGTCGGTATGAGGCAGTGACGTGAGGTAATTTGAGTGAATTACAGGAGGAGTAATTGTGTTCGATGTTAGGTAAGCATCGAGAGGTATTTAGTGGTAAGTGAGGAAGAACACGTATATGAATATGAATTTGTAGTAAATGACCATTGATCGTTTGTGGGAGGTAAGTACCCCATTCAACTTAAAAATGCTAGTGAAGTCTAAGAACAAATAAACATTATGCTGGATTACGGAATAATTGAACCATCTTGTAGCCATAGTGTTGATTCTTTAATTATTGTTGCCAAGTAGGATGTGACTTTTTGAGATATGTAAGTTTACAAGGGCAAAATTGATTCAGTTTGAGTGACAGAGTGCTACTTTGAGTTCCATTTTCATCATCTGCAGAGGCGGGAAATATCTTGAAGTTATTCTTTTGTATCAGGGGTATTTCACTATTGTGAACCGTATCGGGAAGTGTGCATATTCCTTAAAAAAATTCAGGAAGGGGATATTGTCGATATTTATAGTATTATACGTATATGTAAGGAAGTACTTCACGTGAGATTTGTTGAGATAAGAATAATATGATTAATTTTGTGAGAAACTGGCAAAATAAAACTAACATCTGCGATATGCGTGTGAACCAAGTGTCGTATTGGTGCATTGGAAGAATAAGTGCTACATTGTCATGTACTGTGTGACAAAAAAAACGGAGAACAGGACATTGGACAGTTATATGCGATAACAATATGCGAGAACAGTTCTCATATAAGTGAATTTTCACAAAATATTTTGATATGTTAAAAAGAAGGAGAAGAATGTAGTGTAATCATTTAAAATTATTTGTATGTGTTAAATTGAGTGCTGTACTCTTGTGATTTGTATGAGAGAAAAAGAGAATGGGACACTGAACAGTTATCTACGATGGCAATGTGCGAGAAAAATTCTCATATTTGTGATATTTTAT
This sequence comes from Anabrus simplex, assembly GCF_040414725.1. NCBI lineage: Eukaryota > Metazoa > Arthropoda > Insecta > Orthoptera > Tettigoniidae > Anabrus > Anabrus simplex. Next base: position 214,284,755 of record NC_090265.1, on the reverse strand, counting down.
AAAATGTATGGATACTGAAAAAGAAAATTATTGTTGTATACTCATTTAAAGTGTTTATATGTGTCAGTGTTATATTTATATTATGTTGTTCATAAATCAATCGATTCTTTGTTCTTCGATTTATTTATGAGGGAGGCGAATTGTAACGGTTCAAATCCCGTTACAAGATGATATCTGTATTTTTATTATTGTATGATTTTATCTGTATTATTATTATTATTATTATTATTATTATTTTATCTGTGATATTGTTACTATTATTGTAATTATCCGTTTTATTCAATTTTGCAATTGCCTGTTGCTTGCAAGATTGCACTTAGATGTATGCATATATACGTATGTGTAGATTATCATTAAACACCTGTACAGTGAGAATTGTTGTATATATCAGAGATTGGAAGTGACGTTGTTATATTGCTATACCAGTGGAGATTCTGCCAAGTCATCGCCGCTCCATGGCTACGTCATCGTATTTATTTAGCAATGCGCGCACGGACTCAGTCGCCGCGGGGCTATTTCACCACTGTATGTAATATTTGTCGCGTAGGTGGGAGTATGTCATTGTTATTTCTGGAGATTACGTAGTTGTGTCAACCAACGTCTATATAAGGTGGATGCACATTGTAGCGTCAGTCATTACTTATACGGATGCAGTACAGTGAAGAAGTCTACTAGATCAAGAAGCCTTAGTTGGTCAGTCAACAAGTGTGAACGAGAGATGGAGAAGACTCAGTGAGCCATTAATTATTGGTCATTGAGAGAGTGAGGACAAGGTTGGTCGCTCACTCAGTTGAAGACACGGAACGCAAGGGCTTACCATGGAGTCAGAGAGGGCAACCCTGGACCTACCAAGAGGTAATACCATATTGACTTACAAAGAAGTCAGATGAGATGGAGAAGAAGCAGTCACAAGGATGTATCACCAAGTTAGGCGTGACACATCTACAGTAAACACCAGATCAAAGGAATACGTCGTAATTACACTAAAAGTGTTGAAGGTACAGTCAAGTGAATCAGTGAGGGAAATATTTCGTATAAATTGCTAAATGTCCGGTCAAGAAGAATTCAAATTCATGCCTAGTTTCTTTCAGTTGCAATGTCATAATTTCATATTCTCATCTGTTTTATCGCAACAAGACTCACTATTTTTTGATATATTATTTAAAGAATATATATTGTTCTATCAAACGAATTCATAGTTTCATTTCATTGACAGTAAAATATCTTAACCTCAAAATTAATGGGGAAACCGAACGCCAATCTCCTTTTCCCAGAACTTATATGGTATGTTGTCAAAAGTAAGCTTATTACCCCACACCCTAGAGATAGTCAAGAGTCTCATTCTATTCAGGAACATGTTACAGTACTGTACAGTAGTATACGAGTAATATCCTATTATAATTTAGTGTGATTATTTTATTATTGTAAAATATTTCTGTAGTACTGGTGTAGTAGAGGTATCCGTAGAAACTCTTACTAAAATACTGTTGTAATTAGAATAGGCTTAATTGCAGTTTGGAATTGTGTAGTTCTTGTGTAGGCTATTACTTTCGATATTCAGTAATTAACAGCAGTTTTTATCCTGTCAGGGGTTGTAGGATAAAAAAAATAGAGCACGACTAAGTAGTATTGTAGTGTAGTCGTATATTAATTACCTTATTGTTGTGTACTATCCCAGACAATATATCCCTCCGTTAATTTATTTTTTTCAAATAAGTTAATTTACTTTTTCATTTCATTTTTCCCCCGTAAAGAATGGCTAAGGAGCGCGAGTGTACTTACTGTGGATGTGGCGAAGCATTGAGGGGTATGAGGGAGGAGTTGGAAAGTTTGAGGGAGATAATTAGGATTCTCACAGAAGACAGGAAGGAAGATAGGACTCCCTCAAACAATGTACAGGTTACAGTAGGTGTACAAGAGGGAGGGGAAGGAAAGGGAGGAGTTATAGAAGACAGGTGGTCTAATGTTCTAAGGGGAAGGAGATTGCAGACTAAGGGCTCTATTCAGGATCAGAATTCAGGACAGGTGTCTGTGCGAAATCGGTACGAGTCACTCCAGGTAGAACAACAGAGGGAAGATGAGGGACAGGGAACTGTTGCTGAGATGTGTGGAAGTAGGAGGAAGGGAAAAGGTAGGAAAGGGAAATGTAGAGTAGAGGATAGGAAAAGACAGGTGGAACAGGGTCATGGGAAGGAGAAAAGGGAGGAGGAAGTAGCTTCTGCAGCTATCAGGAAAGATAGGGCTGACCAGGAGGGGACGGGATCAAATGAGGTGGGTAGGATTGAGGCTCTGGTCATGGGGGATTCCATCGTTAGACACGTGGGGAAAGTGTGTGGAGGAAAGGGTACCAGGGTAGAGTGTTATCCAGGAATTAGGTTGAGGCAGATGTTGAGGAAAGTAGAAGAGAGGGAGGAGGGGAAGGAGAAGGTGGTAGTGTTTCACGTTGGTACCAACAACGTAAGGCAAGCTGATATAAGTACCAACATAGTTGGAGATGTGTGGGATCTGGTAAATGCAGCACGGGTGAAGTTTAAGAAAGCGGAGATTGTTATTAGTGGAATACTGTGTAGAAGGGATACTGACTGGAGGGTGATTGGGGATTTAAATGAGATAGGGATCTGCGCTCAGATGGCCTTCATTTAAACCGCAGTGGTACGTATAAGTTAGGAAATTTGTTTGGAAGGGTAATAGGAAGGTACATTCAGGGAAACGGGATGGCCTAGGGAGCGGTGATAAGGGGACAGGGAACTGGAAGTCAAGTAGGGATGACATAAAGAGTTGCTATAGTAGCCTGTGTATAAAGGAAAATTACAGGCCAGTAAGTTTGACATGCATTGTATGTAAGCTTTGGGAAGGCATTCTTTCTGATTATATTAGACATGTTTGTGAAATTAATAACTGGTTCGATAGAAGGCAATTCGGTTTTAGGAAGGGTTATTCCACTGAAGCTCAACTTGTAGGATTCCAGCAAGATATAGCAGATATCTTGGATTCTGGAGGTCAAATGGACTGTATCGCGATTGACCTGTCTAAAGCATTTGATAGGGTGGATCATGGGAGACTACTGGCAAAAATGAGTGCAATTGGACTAGACAAAAGAGTGACTGAATGGGTTGCTATATTTCTAGAAAATAGATCTCAGAGAATTAGAGTAGGCAAAGCTTTATCTGACCCTGTAATAATTAAGAGGGGAATTCCTCAAGGCAGTATTATTGGACCTTTATGTTTTCTTATATATGTAAATGATGTGAGTGAAGGAGTGGAATCGGAGGTAAGGCTTTTTGCGGATGATGTTATTCTCTATAGAGTGATAAATAAGTTACAAGATTGTGAGCAACTGCAACGTGACCTCGAAAATGTTGTGAGATGGACAGCAGGCAATGGTATGTTGATAAACGGGGTTAAAAGTCAGGTTGTGAGTTTCACAAATAGGTGAAGTCCTCTCAGTTTTAATTACTGCGTTGATGGGGTGAAAGTTCCTTTTGGGGATCATTGTAAGTATCTAGGTGTTAATATAAGGAAAGATCTTCATTGGGGTAATCACATAAATGAGATTGTAAATAAAGGGTACAGATCTCTGCACATGGTTATGAGGGTGTTTAGGGGTTGTAGTAAGGATGTAAAGGAGAGGGCATATAAGTCTCTGGTAAGACCCCAACTAGAGTATGGTTCCAGTGTATGGGACCCTCACCAGGATTACCTGATTCAAGAACTGGAAAAAATCCAAAGAAAAGCAGCTCGGTTTGTTCTGGGTGATTTCCGACAAAAGAGTAGCGTTACAAAAATGTTGCAATGTTTGAGTTGGGAAGAATTGAGAGAAAGAAGAAGAGCTGCTCGACTAAGTGGTATGTTCCGAGCTGTCAGTGGAGAGGTGGCGTGGGAGGACATGTAGACGAATACATTTGGGTGGTATCTTTAAAAGTAGGAAAAATCACAATATGAAGATAAAGTTGGAATTCAAGAGGACAAACTGGGGCAAATATTCATTTATAGGAAGGGGAGTTAGGGATTGGAATAACTTACCAAGGGAGATGTTCAATAAATTTCCAATTTCTTTGAAATCATTTAGGAAAAGGCTAGGAAAGCAACAGATAGGGAATCTGCCACCTGGGCGACTGCCCTAAATGCAGATCAGGATTGATTGATTGATTGATTGATTGATTGATTGATTGATTGATTGATTGATTGATTGATTGATTGATTGATTGATTGATTGATTGATTGATTGATTGATTGATTGATTGAAAGTTCTGCACAACAGCTGCCTATCATAAACACAACGAAGGCTGCAAATGCTAAATGTATGGGGGAATGTGCACTCAATACTATTTAAAGGACTGCATAAACGAAACTTGACAGCTTTATCCCTACGTTAAAGACTAAACTATACTATGCTATTTTCTTTTACGTCGCACCGACACAGATAGGTCTTATGGCGACGATGGGATAGGAAAGGCCTAGGAATAGGAAGGGAGCGTCCGTGGCCTTAATTGAGGTACAGCCCCAGCATTTTCTTGGTGTGAAAGTGGGAAACCACGGAAAACCATCTTCAGGGCTGCCGACAGTGGAGTTGGAACCCACTATCTCCCGAATACTGGATACTGGACGCTCTTAAGCGACCGCAGCTATCGAACTCGGTAAAGACTAAACTGAAACTTGACCAAAGTTATAATGACTTGTATATATTTGTTCATGTATGTGCACACTGCACCTAAATAATAATATTGCTATATGCCAATCAAAAAATAAATAGCCTAGTCCATAACCCGGCTGTCCGTGAAATGAATGATAAAGTTTCATGAAATTCTCTCAAGCCGTTGGCCCGTGATGTAACAAACAGGCAGACAGACAACAATTGATCTCAACCTACTTTCGAGTTCTGCATACCTAATCCGAGAAGTAAACGAAGTATAGGGCAAATATAGTAAAGCGCACGGACAAAATTATATTTTCACTTAAAGTAGTAGATATAGTAGATATGTTCACGAAATGGAACGATGCCACCTACATTTCTCCTGCATCCGTTTCGCTCCGGTTCAGTTCAGCCTCTGTTTCAACCCCGTTCCCGGCCCTCAAACCAGATTTTAATGGCGTCTAAAAGGTCCGTTGAGGTTACTTCCAGAACGTTAATACACTCCTCTCTCCCACTGTACGCGACTGTATCGATCGAGCTTCTCTACTTCAACAATGTTATCGCAAGTCAGCTCAAGTGAAGACTGCCTCTGATAACGTTCATCAGCCCATTAATTACAGCATTATCAGGATCACTTTCAACGGCTTAACTAAATCATTCGATGGATGAAGTTTGCTTTATTAATCCTTTGTAGCACCCGTTGTAAAATTAGTACTGTTCGGACTTTGAAATGTGACATTGGTCTCTTCGTGTATTTCTTTGTCAGTCATGCGTTCATCTGTTAGTTCCTCCACTAATTCGTTTAATTTTATTCCTTCAGTCACAGGTTTGTGTACTTATTTGTTGTTCGCCCTTTAGCGCATCCTGTGGCCTATTCTTTTGTTTGTTTTTACTAGCGCTAATTGATTCCTTCATAAATCATTTCGTTCCAGCATTTAAGAATACCTTGTCAACAGTTATTTCTGTGCTTTTCGCCTTAAAAACATGGAGGCTACAAGAAAATGAAGAGTTTCTTCGAACGGCATCTCTCTTTTGAACATTGTTTCACTACAAAATACCTAGGATTCACGACGAACTACTCTCTTATCTCTCTCTCTCTCTCTCTCTCTCTCTCTCTCTCTTATCTGCAAAACACACTGCTATAACATCAACCATACTTCAGAAATAATTTCCTAGGGAAGTTAAGGAGCACAAACTGGGGCACAAAGCCACAAGTTCTTAGGACCACAGCGTTCTCTGCTATTCTGCTGCAGAATGTGCTTGACCCGTACAGAAACAATCATATCATGCTAGAAACGTGACACTGTTCTGAGTGAGAGGATCAAAAGCTGTTTGAAACCAACTCCTGAGGAGAAGATTTACGGTACTATCTTGCTGGAATTACACCTCCAAGCATTCGTCGGGAAGTTGTTGCTGACTATGAACACCTTAACAACGAAGTCAACCCATTGTATAGTTATCAATCAAGTCTCACTCTAGGCTATCCCTACTTCAAAATTGGCAGGTAAAGCCAGATTTGTCTTGTGCAAAACAAATCATCCAGACTGGACAGAACAACGCGAACACCTCCCGGCTGTATCCGAGGACTGAGTTGCATGGAGGTAAATAACCGTCAAAGAACTGGAGTAGCTTCATGCATATTTACTCTTAAATATTTGGGCTTCACATCAGAAGACACCAAGTTCATTTGTGGTGAAGAGAAATATTGTGCCAATGCCTTCTGTGTCCATCATTCAGTCATGAACAGGATTTGATTTTTGGCAGTAACAACGTCCTTGGTGAGGCACGTTCATCATCATCATCTGTTTTCCCTCCAGGGTCGTCTTTTCCCTCCGACTCAGCGAGGGATCCCACCTCTACCGCCTCAAGGGCAGTATCCCGGAGCTTCAGACTCTTGGTCGGGGGATACAACTGGGGAGTATGACCAGTACCTCGCCCAGGCGGCCTCACCTGCTATGCTGAACAGGGGCCTTGTGGAGGGATGGGAAGATTGGAAGGGATAGGCAAGGAAGAGGGAAGGAAGCGGCCGTGGCCTTAAGTTAGGTACCATCCCGGCATTCGCCTGGAGGAGAAGTGGGAAACCACGGAAAACCACTTCGAGGATTTCTGAGGTGGGAATCGAACCCGCCTCTACTTAGTTGACTTCCCGAGGCTGAGTGGACGCCGTTCCAGCCCTCGTACCACTTTTCAAATTTCGTGGCAGAGCCGGGAATCGAACCCGGGCCTCCGGGGGTGGCAGCTAATCACGCTAACCACTACACCACACAGGGGTGAGGCACGTTTCTAGATAAAAACTATCTGATCGTTGAATTTCGTCTATGCACTCCATTTCTTTATCCCCTATATATGTCCATTCTATTAGTAGATTCCCGATACGAGTAAAATGTTCATTTAATCGTGCACGACCTATGAATTCAATTCTTTGTATAGCATTTATTCATAGTCTTCTTAGAATATCAAATTACATTTTGGCTTCATATGCGTGCTTTTATGAGAGAAAATATAGTACAACCTGATGTGGGAATTTTGAAATGTCCCACTTATCACCAATCTAAGGACATGTTTTTGTTTCAGGGTCGTCCATGGGTCAGGAGCTGACTCTCGCCGTGCCACTGGCAGTCTCCTTCTTACTCATTCTCGCGTTGCTACTGTGCTACGCCTGCATCTTTCGCCAGCTGTGTTGCCAGACGGTGGCGGATGATATGCGTCGAAGAGACTGGTTCCATGGACGACGGCGACGACGGAGTAGTGGCTGTAGTAGAGCGGCTCCCGAGGAACTTCAGCTCGGAGACACGACCCATGTGGAGAGTCTTCCTCCTCTACACGATTCAGTCCCTAACCTGGCGCCTGTTCTACTTCCAGTGTCGTCCTAAGGCTCATTTCCTCTCAAGATGACTCTAAAATCGAGATATTTCATTAACATATTTCCAGAAACTTTCTTGACCAGGACCTGCCTTGTAGGCAAGAAGAAAGGGAAAAGATGAATATTGTGTAGTAGAGTACAATTCTGTCACTTTAATTTCAAGTGCTGCAGTGGAAACCAGATGATATCTAGCGTACTTTTGAACAACGGAAGTACCGGTAATGCAGTTGTAAGCTGACATGCATAATACGTACTTAGTGACTGACCTTTCTTAAGAATAGGAAAAGACTACCCACTGTACCTACTAACTATCGGTATAATGTACCTTGAAATAACTTTCATCCCCACTCCCATCCGTAATGCTTACGGTATTTTAGAATTAATTGCAACAAATTACAGAACTCCCCCTCGCTTGCTAGCAAATATGTTCCATTCGGGGATGTATCTGCTGATGAACTCGTCAAGTACCAGTTCAAGATCAAGATTAAGGTGAATAAGGTAGGCTGTTTGTATTTATCGAGTTCCGCCACAGAAATAATCGCAGATAAGGATTAACATTCACAATCCTGAGAAGAACCACTCGACAATGTAACTTGATGCAGGTAAGAGCAAAGTCACCTCCATACAGTTCTTGAGGACCCATTCCGAAACGGAGGGCAAAGACTTTCACTGACCTTAAGCTTGTACGATGTGGTCAACTCTGAGGCTGGACGCCATTGTCCCCAAGTCTCAATTTCTGTTGTAGGTTGAGTAAATTCCAGCAGATATCATTTTCTTTCTGAATTAGGGATGCAGAATGGCTCTACCGTGGCTTTACGTCTCTGTATTCGGGAAACACAGAGGTGCTGGCTGTCCTGAGAGTGGTTTTCCGTGGTTTCCTATTCTCCTGCATTAAGGCGAATGCCGGGACAGTTCCTAGTAGAGCCCATGGCCGCCAACCCTCTCACCTTCTCCGCACATCTCCTTCTCGATACAAATCTCCTGGCCCGAGGGTCAGCGTCATCGTCTAGGAGGCCCGCCTCCCCCTCCATGGGAGGAATAAAAACATTTAGTAGTAATAGACTGAATTATTTTTATAAGCGTATGATACATATTTGACAGTAGTTAAAAAACAAATATTAACAAAGGGAAATTAACAATCTAATATAAACACGTTTTCAGCATTAGGACTACTAACTTAAAGGTAAGGTAAGGGTTATTCTGCCCGAAGGCAGGTCCGGACCTCCGCAGAGGTGTTCCTGAGCCTGAGTTTACGTACGGTAGGGTGGTCAGTTCCTTTCCACTCCTCCATTCCCTTACCCCCACCAACAGCGCGTGGCAACCCATCCAACTCCTGACCACGCCCAATGTTGCTTAACTTCGGAGATCTCACGGGATCCGGTGTTTCAACACGGCTACGGCCGTTGGCACTGACTTAAATATACATCTTGAAATCTACTGTCGAGATTTACTGGCTGTACGTCATCCAGAGAGCCAGAAGTACATACAGTAGGCGTTCCTGCTCGATATTCTTGTTGGAAATGTAGGAAATGAAGTCTTAAAGAAAGTAGATGAATATTGTTACCGTACATGGGTAGTAATATAATGATGGCAGAAGTAAGGAAGACATAAAATGCAGACTAGCACAAGCAAAGAAGGCCTTCCTTAAGAAAAGAAATATGCTCAGTTCGGAAAAAAAATGAAATGGCGAATGGCTTTTAGTGCTGGGAGCGTCCGAGGACATGTTCAGCTCGCCAGGTGCAAGTCTTTCGATTTGACACCCGTAGGTGACCTGCGCGTCGTGATGAGGATGAAATGATGATGAAAACGACATATGTACCCAGTCCCCGTGCCAGAGAAATGATGGTTAACATTCCCGACCCTGCCGGGAATCGAACCCGGGAATCCTGTGACCAAAGGCCAGCACGCTAACCATTTATCCATGGAGCCGGACAGTTCCAACATTGATATAGAAATTAGAAAGATTGAAGAATTTCGTCTGGAGCGTGGCATTGTATGGAAGTGAAACATGGACGATAACTAGCTCAGAAAGAAAGAGAATAGAAGCTTTTAAAATGTAGTGTTAAAGAAAAATGCTGAAGGTGAGATGGATAGACCGAATCACGAATGAAAAGATACTGAATAGAATTGGTGAGAGGAGATCGATTTAGCTACATTTGACCAGAAGAAGAGATATAATGATAGGTCACATCTTAAGATATCCAGGACTTGTGCAGTTGGTTTTTGAAGGAAGTGTAGGGTGTAAGAACGGTAGGAGTAGACCAAGGTATGAATATGACAAGCAGATTAGAGCAGATGTGGGATGCAGCAATTACGTAGAAATGAAAAGTTTAGCACAGGATAGGGTGGCATAGAGAGAGAGAGAGAGAGAGAGAGAGAGAGAGAGAGAGAGAGCTGAATTAAACCAATCTATAAACTGATGACTCAAACAACATGTTTGTTGGTCTGCATTTGTCTACCCAACCCCACTGATGCAGAGTTGACCCAGTCGTACCGGTGTTCAACCTGTACCAGATAGACCCAAGCAGACAGAAACAGATGGTTTTATGTAAGGATCAGGAATTTGATTGAAGATACAGGGGAGCTTCGATCATTCTTCTCTCCAGGCATTACTAAGGCCGAAATGAATGAATGAATTAATTAATTAATTAATTAATTTACTTATTTATGAATAGAATGATTTTTTTCAATCATAGACTACATGACCACCATCTGGGAAGAGAGTGTTCGTTTATTGCAACCACATCTCGTAATAAATGCAGTTAGATTTTGTATATCAAGCTAAATACTATACTTACTTGAAATAACAAGAAATAATTAACATATAATTTACTAATGCATATCCCATAAATAATACTTGGACGTATCTTCAATAGTGAGACAAATGTTTGAGGCATTTTTCTATATTGTAACTGCTATGAAGTCCAGGATTCCTTCTCATATATCACCTTATTAATAACTACAGCACATGCGTCTCCTCTGTTTTCGTCTCTTTTCCTATTATTCCTTTGATAATATGGGCTTCCACCATTTCGTGGTTAACGATGTAGCAAGAGTGTAAAGTTCACGTGCAATTTCAGTTTTACCTATTCTTTCCCATATACACTTAAGAAAATGGAAATTGCAACACCATGAAGGCATTGGTCGTTTTTGTTGATTTTCAAGATATGGAACGATGCCATGTAGGTATGTAAACGATCAAAGTTTCAGACCCATTAGATTGTTGCTACAGGTCTCCCCACGTGATTGGTCGCGGAGGAATCAACTCCAGTATACGGACTCTGGTGTAGCGTAGTTGACTTGCAGTCTGTGCAGTGAAGTGTTCCCCGTCAGACATGCCTAGACGACAGAGAACAGCACGCTATCAACAACTTTCGCCGTTTGAGAGGGCTCGGATAATTGGGCTGTGTGAGGCTGGATTATCGCTAAGGACTGTCGCTGACGTGTTGGCCGACAGACATCTACGGTACAACGTGTATGGCAGCAGTGGTCAAATGAAGGTACCCACGCCCAGCGCAACAGACAACTATGAGAGAGGATCGCCGCATCACTCGGATGGCCCGGATGAAACCCCATGCAACAGCAGCGCAAATTCGAGCAGCTGTGGCACACCACGTTACACAACAAACAGTTGGTAATCACCTGCGTACAGCTGGTTTAGGATCCCGTGTCCCTGCAGAAGGTGTTCCATTGACCCCACAACAGTGACGTGTAAGGCTGGCCTGTTGTCGAGAACGACGTGGGTCGACGAATGGCATAGGGTCGTCTTTAGTGATGAATCGCGCTTTTGTCTTGCCCGCAGTGATCGCCGGAATCGTGTGCGCTGACGTACCGGGGAGAGGGGCCGCCCAGATCTTATTGTCGAGAGGCACACAGGGCCAACACCAAGCATTATGGTCTGGAGAGCTATTGGTTTTAATGTGAAATCATAATTAGTGCTTGTTGAGGGCACTGTGACTGCTAGACAGTACGTTGATAGGGTACTCAATCCAGTTGTTGTCCCTATGATGACGAACATTGCTAATGGGATGTTTCAGCAGGACAATGCCCGGGTTCACACTGCACGCATCTCCAGAGAAGCTCTCCACGACATCACAACCTTAGAATGGCCCGCCAGATCCCCGGACCTCAGTCCTATTGAGCATGTGTGGGACATGATGGGTCGACAACTGGCCAACCGTCCTCAGCCACTCAAAACTCTGGAACAACTGACCCGTGCAGTGCAGCAAGCACGGGCCACAATTCCTCAGGAAGCGATCCAGGGCCTTATTGACTCCATGCCTCGACGAATTCATCAATGTATTGCAGCTCGTGGTGGGCACATCCTGTATTGATTGTTGTCCAAACTTGCGGTCAGAGGGATCTGAAAGTGTAATCATCGAATCACAACCGAACACTCGTCCTGCATGTTCAATTGCAGCAATGTAGCACCACTCCTTCTGGGTGTTGCCATTTCCATTTTCTTCATTGTATATTTTCTCCGATTTTCTTTTTTCTTTCCTTTGCAGTATTTTAGAAGGTATACCATTCCTACTCCCATATCATCTAGTAGCTTCGTCAGTTCGTCCACTCAATAACCCTCATTTTGAGGTTTCATTTGGTACTCATACACTATCCCTAGAATGTCCCCTCATGCCCCCGGTTTTAGTCTCCACCAGTACTTAACTAACTACCAGTATTCGTTTAACAATATCTGCCCGTATACTCTTTCGTTCGCACGTCGTTCTCGCCCTAATGTTTGCAGTATATCTTGACAATCCCATCATTATTTCGGCAACAATACTTGCGACTACATCCAATGCTAAACTTTCATCATCTACTCCTCAAATTTATGCTCTATACATTAACTCTGCTGTAACTACTAAGTTAAATACGTTTTTTCTGAACTTTGTAATATGTTTGGTATCTTTCTACCTAATATTTTTCTTCTAGCCAAAGCACTTACTTTTTTCATCGTTGTTCTTTCTTTATTCTGTCCATGTTCCATTTCTGCTTTTTATCATCCCTAGGTATTCAGGCTTTCGACAACTTATATCTTTGGCTTAACTTTTTCCAGTATTCGGGAGATACTAGGTTTGAACCCCACTGTCGGCAGCCCTGAAAATGGTTTTCCGTGGTTTCCCATTTTCACACCAGACAAATGCTGGGGCTGTACCTTAATTAAGGCCACGTCCGTTTCCTTCCCACTCCTAGCCCTTTCCTGTCCCATCGTCACCATAAGACCTATCTGTGTCGGTGCGACGTAAAGCAACTAGCAAAAAAAAAAAAACCTTTTCCCACCACAGTTCACCCTTTGAAAGCATGTCACCCCTTTTACGCACCATGGTTTTCTGTGGGTTAATTTTCAGATTCCATTCTTTACGATAATGTTATATCTCATTAAAACTCTATTGCGTCCTTAGAGGTGTTAATTCGAGCAGAAGGATATCGTCGGTGAATATCAGGCTTGGAATATTTTGGTTCTCGATACATGGAGAAGCTCCTTTTGACTGGAAGATTAAAAAGTCAATAAAAGTAATATTGGTGACAGTTAACAACCATTTTTGAGACCCAGTTTTGAAAATATTTCCCCCATTATTACCCCCATCTTTCACATTGATCATTTAAATTCCGATTATGTAATTTCAAATTTCTCCTATCATATTCTTTGATATTCAGATCTGCCCCAACTTATAGACATGAGACAATCCACTCACCGAATCTAAAGCTTTCTCTAAATCGATTGCGGTAAAGCATAATTTGCTTTCTCTCTTATTCATTGTTGATTTTACTGTCATTATATTATCACGTGTCCTCATTCCCTTTCTGAATCCTGATTGTAGTCTCGACAGCAGTGAGCACCTCCCCCCTTATTAAATCTTCAGGTCTCACCACTCCTGATCCCCGGCCCCTCTACCAACGAGCACACCTCCCAGCCCAGCCAAGACACCTCCTCCCTCCTCACAATATTACTTCTCAAGCTACTGACCGAAAATCAGATCCCCCCCCCCCCGCCTCCTATGCCAAGCAGACAACGTATCCTGCTCTAACAGTCCCATCAAGCAACTACCCGCCACGAAAATTCAACTCCTCATCTCATGTCACAAGTCCTAGTCAGCCCCCCCCCCCTTATTCTAGCACAACCCCCACCCACACCCAGAGTTATCAAGACCTACTCCCTATAGTACTCCCTAACTCTCGTCCGAAGCACTAGAATAAACGCGTCAGCAATCTGGAATGAAGCAACATCGGGCATGGTCACCACTTGGATGGGTGACCACACGTCTCAGACTTGCCTCCCTGACATACTTCAAGACAACCTTGGACTCAGCCACGCGCGTTCAAAGGCCTTCTTCGAGAAGCCGCCCCCAAGGGCACAGGTCATATTCTGACCAGTTACGAATCTTCTACAACCCCGACCACCAAACCACACCATCCAGCCGTGGAAAGAAGCATCATCCAGAAATAGCACTCAGACCCCAAAACGAGGCTGACGGGCTATAACTCACGGTGCAGGTCCCGCCTGCGCCAATGAGACGGTAAATAAATAAATAAAAAATCAATCAGCTAGGAAATTAAACTGAACCCACCAGTATTTACAGACGATGCTGAAAGTGATCTCCTTCAGCTACAATGCAAGCTTCACATCTTGTAATACTGTATATATATATATTAGTGTATGTAACAACGTTATCCTTCTATAGCTACTTGGATTTGCTCTTTCATCCCATTTCTTATATATAGGCATATAGCACATATGCTTTCCTCCTGCTATGCGTTTGGAAATCTCACTCCAACGAAAATCGTATTGAATATTTTCACTATGAATTGCAGGATAAATTTATTCTTGTATATTTCCTTCTAAAATTAATAGTTGATCTCAAATTGATCCTGGTTTTCCTGTACGCCCTATTTATAATAATGCTCTTACTTCACTGGCATTCCCTCATCAAAAGTAGCCTTTTTTTACAATTAGCTTTACATCGCACCGACACAGATAGGTCTTATGGCGACGAAGGGATAGGAAAGAGCTAGGAGTGGGAAAGAACCGATCGTGGCTTTAATTAAGGTACAGCCCCGGAATTTGCCTGGTGTGAAAATGGAAAACCACGGAAAATCATATTCAGGGCTGCCGACAGTGGGAAATGAACCCATTATCCCCCGGATGCAAGCTCACAGCTGCATGCCCCTAACCGCACGGCCAACTCGACCGGTCATCTAAAGTAGGCAGGGTGCATTCCAATCCCCTCGAAACCCCAGTCTTTTATATATCAGGTATCCAGCTATCCCCACCACTTAGCAGTCGTTTGAAGTGTTCAGTATATTCTCTGTTACTTATATTTACCAGTGTTGTCTTAGAATATAAAAGTAATCCTGAAATACTGGGATTGTGTTTTGATTATTTTCAGAACATTCCCCTGCCAAAAATACCATTGGAGGACATATCCTATTTGAGACAGCTATGGGTGAACATATTTGGCATTCATAAAGTGGAAACAGCTTTGTCATTATGTTTTTCACGAAAGTAAAGCTCGTAAAGGTGCCAATGAAGTGTACAGTTCTTTTTGTTAGACTAAATTCAGAAATATGTACAGTGCCAAAAGACTGTCGGGCGGTAAAGGCGTGCTCGGTTCACCCGGAAGGACGTGGGTTCGATTCCCCGTTAGGAAGTCGAAAAATTTAAGAGACTAGATTTCCACTTCCGGAGGTGCACATGGCCCTGAAGTTCACTCAGCCTACATTAAAAATGAGTACCAGGTTATTTCTTGGGGGAAAAGGCGGCCGGGTGTAGAGCTAATTACTCTACCCCACCAAGTGCCGAGATTACGGACAGTGGAACCTTCCACCCCTCTAAGGGCCTTCATGGCCTGTACGGAGATGACTTTGCTTTTTTTTTTTTTTACCGAAAGAGTGTAAAGGAACTTCGACTGCTCTCTGATGGAGCTTTAGGACAGAACAAAAATCATACAGCGATTCGATCATGTGCAGCACTTGTTGAGATGAAGAGGTTTTAAAGCATTCAGCATTACTTTCCCATACAAGGGCACTCATTCAGTGCCTGTGATAAAACAATTTCTAACATTTAAATTGTAAACAATTTGATCGAATTTATGACGTAAAGCAATATTGCGAAATCATTTTTCGGGCAACTGAACGTCATGAGTTCATTATCATTCTGGTAGAGACTAGTGATATTCTGAATTTCATTGCATGGTGGCGGAAGTTTTATGATAGGGGAGGACTGTCAGGTGAATCTTGAGGAAGGGAAGTGCCTAGCAGCTTGGAAATTTGTTTCGAGTTATCATCATTCAGGCAGTTAGTTTGCTCTGCCAAGGATCCAGGGACCATACGGACAAAGCATTTCATTAATGGACTTATTGAACACACCTTCCGTTTGGAAATTGACAGCAACAGCAATGTCCAGCTTCATAAAGAGCAAGCCTACATAGAACCAATTCCTATTGACCTAAAGCGTCTAGAAGTGTACATTCGGCGGAGGGGTGTGTACAAAAGACTTTTTTAACGAAATACTTGCATTCCCAACTGTTCGTGTGACTGACGATGATTTTGAAGGACTGTCCTCTTTCAAGTTATCATTATTTTTGAATAATGACACAGTTTGTTGAACTTATCAGGGTATAAACAATGCATTTTTGGATGCAAAACGGTTTTTCACTCGTACTACACATTTTTCATGCAGCCATCATTATAGAAAGTTTGGGGTGGGAAGACTAGGGAGAAAGGAGATGAGCTGCTCGACTAAGTGGTATGTTCCGAGCTGTCAGTGGAGAGATGGCGTGGGATGACATCAGTAGACGAATAAGTTTGAGTGGTGTTTTTAAAAGGAATATCACAATATTAAATCTGAAATTCAAGAGGAAAAATTGGGGCAAATATTTGTTTATAGGAAAGGGAGTTAGGGATTGGAATAACTTTCCAAGGGAGATGTTCAATAAATGTCCAATTTATTTTCAATCATTTAAGAAAAACTAGGAAAACAACAGATAGGGAATCTGCCACCTGGGCGACTGCCCTAAATGCAGATCAGTAGGCTATTGATTGATTGATTGATTGATTGATTGATTGATTGATTGATTGATTGATTGATTGATTGATTGATTGATTGATTGATTGATTGATTGATTGATTGATTGATTGATTGATTGATTGATTGATTGAAAGGGCACATATCCAATATATTTATCTGCAATTTACATAAAGTAATTGTAACAAGTTGCCTAGCTACACCTATCACCACTAATTGTCAAAACACATACATTTAACATAAACTAGCAAATCTACCTGTGCTTCGCTACGGTATTCTACCTTATACGGATTTCTACGTAAGTTACTGTACACGCAGTGAGTAAGGTTATATTAAATTGCATCCGGGAAACAAAACGGGGAGGACCCCATACGTTGTTTCCGATGTAAGGTGCGCGTTGGGAAAGTTTTGATGATAATGGCAGGCCACATTTTCTACTGCCCTTCACAATCGAGTTCGGGATTTTCTGCTGTAACGGCAGGCTCACTTGCCAACTGTCATTCACAATAGAGATGGAGAGTTTTCATTATAATGACAGGCCTATTTTCTTAATGTCAGTCACAATCGAGTCGGGGAGATTTGATTATAATCGAGAGGTGCAGCGCTATCTAACGTATAATCGAGATAAGGCAATAAATCATAGGTATCGGGATTAACACTCGCATACATACGGAGTAATTAAGGAAGAAAGTAATACAATTAAGAAAGTTGAAATTAATAGAAAATAGGATTATAACTGAGGTCAGCCGGATAGGATAAATATGTAAATAACAAGTTGATGTATTGGAAAATGAAATGTTGTTCACTAAATTGTGATGATATGAGTTACGGATATACGAAGGCGGTAACAGAGGAGATTCTTAGGTAAACAGATAAGAAGATGACTTATGGTGTTTACTTAAGCCTAAATAGGCAAGGCAGAGGCAAGAAATTAAAGAGGGAAACAGAAGTAGAAGAGAAATACAGTAAAAATTATTGTAAATACCAGAAAACACCTTATGGTGTAAAGGAAAAGAGCTACACTCTGCGCTACTGTTCAAACATTCTATTCGAAGACAATTGTAACCTCCAACGGTATTCTGCAAATATCCCGCAGAATGGCAGCTTGACGTCTCTCTTGCCATCTACGCAAGGAACAATCACGAGTTTACAGGAATGTTGACGAAAATGGCATTACGTTACCTTCCCTGGTGGCAAGCGCCAGAGACGTTGCCATGCTAACTGGTAGGTTCGTAGTCAATCTGTCGGTCACTCAATTCAGAGCACGAAACCCGCATAAATGAGCAATTTTCTCCGAAATTTGAAAAGTAAGCGAAATTATGTTCATAACAAAAGTTGTTTAAAATGAAAGGACGTTTCACATAGGCTATAATACACAGAGTTTACAGAAAATCCATAGTATGAGAGAACATGGAAGAAAACTGTTGTGGTTTTCCTATAAACCCCAGTCAATTCAATCATTTTTAAATCATATGCATATGTAAACCTTCCCCTAAATGAGTATACTCTAAAATATGAATATTGGTCGAGATCTATCTAACCGTTTCGCCATGATGGTGGAACAGACGCACAAACAGACACGAAAGCTAAAAACCACTGATACGGTCTAGAGTTGACTTAAATCGGATAAATATCTGAAAAATTGCCAAAAGAAACGAAATTACAGACAGCGGACCTACTATAATTTTATTTATATATAGCAAGAATGGCTTTTAAATAAGTTTCTTGCTGCTCCTGAACACGTGCCCTTTCTTAAATGGCTGATTCAATTAACCCAGTATCAAAGTTACCACAATTGTAAAGTACACGGAGCAAGTTGGCCGTGCGATTAGGGTCGCGCAGCTGAGAGCTTGCATTCGGGAGATAGTTGGTTCGAATCCCACTGCCGACAGCCCTGAAGATGGTTTTCCGTGGTTTCCCGTTTCCACGCCGGGTAAATGCCGGAATTGTACCATAAATAAGGCCACGGCCACTAGATTCTCAATCCTAGCCCTTTCTCATCCATTCATCACCGAAAACCTTCGATGTGTCACTGTGTGACGTTTGACAAATAACCTGGCGTTCTCTAGTTATATTTTAATATAACAATAATGATATTTGCTTTACGTCCCACTAACTACTTTTACGGTCTTCGGGGACGCCGAGGTGCCGGAATTTAGTCCCGCAGGAGTTATTTTACGTGCCAGTAAATCTACCGACACGAGGCTGTCGTATTTGAGCACCTTCAAATACCACCGGACTGAGCCAGGATCGAACCTGCCAAGTTGGGGTTAGAAGGCCAGCGCCTTAACCGTCTGAGCCACTCATCCCGGTAATTATATTTTAACAATTAGCAAATGTACCCGTGCTTCGCTACGGCATTCTACATTGTATATGGATTTCTCCGTAAATTACTGTAAAGGCAGTGAGTAAGATAATAATAAATTGCATGCCTCTTAGCGCTACTCTAGAAACAAAACAGGGAGGACGCCATACGTTGTTTCCGATGTAAGGTAGGCATTGGGGAAGTTTTCAGGATAATGGCAGGCCACATTTCCTACTGCCAATCAAAATCGAGTTCGGGAGTTTCTATTATAACGGCAGGCTCCCTTGGCAACTGTCATTCACAATAGAGATGGAGAGCTTTCATTATAAAAACAGGCCCTTTTTCTTAATGCAATTCACAATCGAGGTCGAAAGATTTGATTATAATTGAGAAATGCAGCGCTATCTAACGTATCAACAATCGAGACACGACAATAAGTCATTGGACCAAAGTTGTTGATCTCTTCAAATAGAACGGCGATCGTGCTATCTGTTTTGCAATACGACTTACCGTTTAGCCACCAATTATCCCGAAATGAAGGTCTGCACCGTCAGTAAAATCCATCTATATGTCGATATTTTCCGGGGCCAAAAGTTATACGTTTGAACAGCTTGGAATATTTCTTCAAAGAAAACAGTGGCCAGGTATCGGGATTAACATTCGCACCCATGCGGAGAAATTAGGAAGAAAGTGATACAGTTAAGAAAGTTGAAATTAATAGAAAATAGGATTATACCTGAGGACAACCAGATAGGACAAATACGTAAATACCAAGTGAAGGTATTGGAAAATGAAATGCCCCTCAATAAATATTATTGTGATGGTATGAGTTACGGATATAAGACAGCGGTAACAAAGGAAAAATTTAGGCGCAGCTATTCTTAGGTAAACAGATAAGAAGATGACTTATAGTGTTATTACTTAAGCTATTCGAGGACGGTTATAACCTCTAACGATATTCTTCCACTATCCCACAGAGTGGCCGATTGACGTCTCTCTTGCTTTCTACCCAAGGAACAATCACGAGTTTACAGGAACGATGACGAAAATGGCAATACGTTATTTCCCTGCTGGCAAGCAGTCAGAGACGTTGCCATGGTAACCTGTAGGTTCGTTGTCTGTCGATCACTCAATGCAGAGCATGATACCCTCAGAAAATATTAATTTTCTCCGTCATTTGAAGAGTAAGCCAAATTATAAAGATAACAAAAGTTGTTCATAATGATGAGATGTTTCACATATAGTCCACGGATTTTAAAGAAAATCAATAGTATAAAAGAAAATGGAGAAAAATGTTCTGGTTTTCCTATAAAACACCCGTCTGTTCAATGATTTTAAAATGATATGCATATCAAAACCTTCCCAGGGATGAGTATGCTCTAAATATGACGTTTAATTGAGATCTGTCTCGCCGTTTCGCCATGATGGTGAAACAAACAGACACGATACGGTCTTGAGTTGACCTAAAACTGATAAATATCTGAAATATTGGCAAAACGAAATTACAGACAGCGGTCCTCCTACGACTTTATTTATATATTTATATAGATACTTACATACTGAACATACAGGGTGATTAATTTAAAAGTTCAGAGCGGAGTGCCGGGGATCAGGCGCGCTGGGAAGCGGAGACAGCGAACGCAGTGCCCGCAATGACAAGCAGGCATAGTCGGCTCAAAGAAGCGGCATGATCACGCCTATAGAAACTAAACAAAACTGAAGTCAAAGGCTACATAGATGCTCTGGAAAAATAAGTAAATGAATAAACAAATAAATAAATCAACTAGGAAATTAAACTGAACTCACCAGTAATAAATAAATAAAAATAAATAAATCAACTAGGAAATTAAACCGAACTCACCAGTATTTACAGACGATGCTGAAAGTGATCTCCTTCAGCTACAATGCAAGCTTCACACCTTGTAATGAAATGAAATGTCGTATGGCTATTAGTGCCGGGATATCCCAGGACGGGTTCGGCTCTCCAGATGCAGGTCTTTCTATTTGACTCCTGTAGGCGACCTGGGCGTCGTGATGAAGATGAAATGATGATGAAGACAACACATACACCCATTCCCCGTGCCGTTAGAATTAACCAACTAAGGTTAAAATCCCTGACCCGGCCGGGAATCGAACCCGGGACCCTCTGAACCGAAGGCCAGGACGCCGACCGTTCAGCCAATGAGTCGAACACATCTTGTAATGAGATTTCGAAATACACTTTGTAGTTCATGGACACCGATAGAACGCACAATGTTCCTAATTTCAATTTTTAGTTCTTCTGCAGTTGGAGGACTATTCCTGTAAACTTTTCCTTTAAGATTTCCCCATAGATAAAAATCACATGTACTTAAAACAGGCGAACGAGGGGGCCATAAGCCTTTACTGATGATCTGATCATCATCGAACACTTCCCGTAACCGTCGCATAGGGCTACGCGCCGTATGGACCGTTGCACTATCCTGCTGGAAATAGCCGTACCTTTTCTCTTCTTCAGTCAGTTCAGAAAAAAAAAAATGTTTCCAGAATGTTGTGAATATAACGGTCAGAAGTAATCGTGCCCTGAAAAAATATGGGACCGATAATTCGTCGAGCACTGATAGCGCACCACACACCCGCCTTCATTTCGTGCAGAGGTCTTGGCTGTAAAATGTGCGGGTTGTCTCTATCCCAGATTCTATTGTTCTGTGAATTGACATATCCACTCAAACGAAACCTGGCTTCTTCGCTCATAAAAAGAAAGTTCGGACCCACAATACCGTGGTGGACACTATTCATTAGCCAATTGCAAAATCGTATTCTTGCATTGAAATCTGTAGGCAGTATGTTATGGGCTGAATGAGTCCGATAAGATCGTAAATGTAACAATTTTCTTGCATTACGTGCTGAATAAGGTGAAATACCACTTTCCTGAGCTACTCTCCGAAGCGAATTATGTGGACTGACCTGGAGTCCTGCCTGTATATCTTCTAACCTCTCCCGTGTGAGAGCTGTTCTCCTTCGCTTCTTTTTCTTATTGCGTACGGAACCAGTACTACGCCACTTGTAAACGAGCTGATGCACGTAACGTTTTGATGGTACTGTGGAAACCGGGAAATTGTCTACGGAATTTTCGAAGGCACACTTTAACTGGTTTCTTCTTCTTGTGCAAATAACACTCGACCAAAAATATTCTTTGCTCTATAGTGTATTTCACCATCGTGATAATAACCTCACAACGCACCTTAAAAGTCCAATAGTTCCTAGCGAACTGAGGGACAAAGTGCTAAACAGCTGCGCGCTGGCAGTGAACACTTCTTATCTCGCCAGTGTTGACACAAGCCCTATGGCGCTCACTCGGGAATTCCCACAGCATGCGAGCAGTAGTCTGAACTCTTAAATTATTCTCCCTGTACCTACGCATATAAAGACATAAAATGAACTGGTGACGTCTGATGTATTTATTTATTTATTTATTTATTTATTTATTTATTTATTTATTTATTTATTTATTTATTTATTTATTTATTTATTTATTTATTTATTTATTTATTTATTTATTTATTTATTTATTTATTTATTTATTTGTGACTCCATGGCTAAATGGTTAGCGTGCTGTGCATTTGGTCCATGGGTCCCGGGTTCGATTCCCGGCCGGGTCGGGGAGTTTAACCACCATAGGTTAATTCCGATCTTCAGCATTAGAATTCAACATAGGTAGAACCCCACCCTCACAGATGCGCAGGTCGCCTATACGGCGTCACCTCGAAAGATCTGCACTAGACCTCCTTGCAAGCCATTATTATTAGAAGTAGTATTACTATTATGACTTATTTCATGTTTTCATTAGTGGCAAATTAGGGACCACGGCCCTCTCTTAATCTTAACCACATAATCATGATACAAACGTTAGGAAAAAGTAAATAATAGAACATCCTAATCACATTCATTCTTTCATTCATACTGTCATTTACACAAGCTGGTTAGGAAATATTTAATAGGTAATTTCGGCAACACAGCATAAAAGCCGGAGGTATTCATCATTCTGATGATGAATAGACAAGAATATTATTTACGTAGGTTACAATAACTATGAGTATGCATTATTCTGGTAATTTTAATCCTGTTCCATCTACATAAGTAAACCGGTCATGTTAGTTGTCTGTAAACCGGAAAATTTTCAGAGCATTATCCATATCGGATGAACAAATTACCGACAGTTTCCTGAACGTAGCACAACCAAACGTCATTCTTTATAATTCAC
This sequence comes from Anabrus simplex, assembly GCF_040414725.1. Classification (NCBI taxonomy): domain Eukaryota; kingdom Metazoa; phylum Arthropoda; class Insecta; order Orthoptera; family Tettigoniidae; genus Anabrus; species Anabrus simplex. The sequence continues at coordinate 214,261,686 of NC_090265.1, read as the reverse complement.
GTATGGGCTTCGAGGTAGGCTACGTATCAACGCCGTACACATTATTTTATTTCGGAAGAGCTAGGATTTTTCTGGGGTTAGCTTTCAAAAACAAATACTATAAGAGTCAATTAAAAAGTCATTTTTAGTTATATAATTGCCTTTGTCGAATAAAAAATTTTAAGCATTTTTGAGCAGTACCTTTGATACCTCAACGGGGTAAGTGGAAATATCTAGTCGTAGTGGTCTAGTGGGTACCACAAGATGCATTATTGGAGCGTTGACAATCCCCACTGGATAAGAGATGTGTTCTTTCACCCTGGTGCTAACAAGCCTTTTCGTCATGTCAATATATGAGCGGCCGCATCCACATAGAACTTCACAGACGCCCGGTGTTTTAAGAGGTGATTTTTCTTTGACTGTCCGAAACAGGTATTTGAGCTTCTGGTCTATGGTAAAAAGTGGAATTGTTGGAACGACAAAAAGGCCTAACATCACGTCAGTCAAAAAATGTTCTTTGACAAATTTCTATAATAACTCTCAGAAACAGACCTTCACATGCCCTGATGAAGGCCAATATAACAGCTCGGTATTATTGTAGTTATAAAGAAGTAGCTTTAATCCAGTTAATGTAGCTTCCATGGCTTAGGCAGCAGCGTGCTGGCCTCTCACCGCTGGGTTCCGTGCTTCAAATCCCGGTCACTCTATGTGAGATTTGTGCTGGACAAAGCGGAGGTGGGACAGGTTTTTCGCCAGGTATTACTGTTTTGCGTGTCATCTTTCATTCCAGCAACACTCTCCAATATCACTCCATTTCATCTGTCAGTCATTAACCATTGCCCCTGAAGAGTACGACAGGCTTCGGCAGCCGGCACAGTTCCAATCCTCGCCGTTAGATGGGGCTTCATTCATTCCATTCCTAACCCGGTCGAATGACTGTAAACAGTCTGTGCATAATCAATAATCAATCATATTTTTTTTATTTATTTATTTATTTATTTTATTTATTTATTTATTTATTTATTTATTTATTTATTTATTTATTTATTTATTTATTTATTTATTTATTTATTTATTTATTTATTTATTTATTTATTTATTTATTTATTTATTTATTTATTTATTGTAATACAATTACCCACGAAAACCTACTATACTTTCATTAAATTCTTATTTATTATTTTATTTATGTAATCTGTCTACCCTCCAGGGTTGGTTTTCTCGCCGAACTCAGCGGGGGATCGCACTTCTACCGCCTCAAGGGCAGTGCCCTGGAGCGCGAGACATTTGGTCTAGAATACAACTGGAGAGGAGGATCAGTACCTAGCCCAGACAGCCTCACCTGCTATGCTGAAAATGGGTTTAGTGGGGGATAGGAAGAATGGAAGGGAGAGGAAAGGAAGCGGCCGTAGCCTTAACTTAGGTACCATCCCAGCATTCGCCTGAAGAAGAAGTGGGGGGGAACCACGGTAAACCACTTCAAGGATGGCTGAGGTGGAAATCGAACCCCCTCTACTAATTTGAATACAACTGGAGAGGAGGATCAGTACCTAGCCCAGACAGCCTCACCTGCTATGCTGAAAATGGGTTTAGTGGGGGATAGGAAGAATGGAAGGGAGAGGAAAGGAAGCGGCCGTAGCCTTAACTTAGGTACCATCCCAGCATTCGCCTGAAGAAGAAGTGGGGGGGAACCACGGTAAACCACTTCAAGGATGGCTGAGGTGGAAATCGAACCCCCTCTACTAATTTGATCTCCCGAGGCTGAGTGGACCCAGTTCCAGTCCTCGCACTACATTTTAAATTTCGTGACAGAGCCAGGAATCGAACCCGGGTCTCCGGGGATGGCAGCTAATCACACTAACCACTACACCACTGAAGTGGACTCTAAATGTTTAATTATGAATGATTTTAATGAATAAAATAATTGTGAGCGTACCAGGGTTAAGCAAAACAATGGAATTTTAGACTGACAAAATATTCTGAATAAAAACACATTTGAGTTCAAAGAGCCCCGACCCGGTCTACTTTATGGTCATTGTTCAGAAATCTGCGGGACCAACCATAGATTTATACCTATTGCAATCGAAAGAATTAATATCGACTCATTTATTAAATGAATTAATAATATGATAAACTCATCATCAGATGACTGAAAGTAAGTACTGGTCACTTAAACCATTTTATAGTAATTAACACCTACTTCTGATGAAGAAATTAGTTAATTTATAACATTAGTATGTCATGCTGAAATAATTTAAAATAATATTTCTTAATTCCTCAGCTAATACCTATAAATTGATTATTTTTATTTTTATATTCATTTTATAATTCATAGTATCGTTGAATGAAGACATGATAGGATTAAGATATTACACTTGAAGTTAGTTACAATATTGTAACTAAGATCGTTTCTAACAACAAAATAAGATGGCTTATATCTAAACTTCTGTTTTCCAGTAAACAAGAATTACAATGTAAATTGTTTTCTCTTTCGTGGGAATTAATTCTTTGGTGTCTATGAGCGCTGAGCTGCCAAACTGTGTTGCATTTAGTTTGGCAAGTCGAAAAAATGCTTTCGACATTGACAACAGTGACAGGTAACGTACAGTAGTTCAAATTTTTTAAATTGTGAAACAATTGGAAATATTGACTCGTCACAATAATTCATAGTGTCGTTGAATGAAGATGAACGATCCACATCAAATTTGAACCATTTTTATCTCCATAACTAAAGTACATACTTTCTGTATAACGATATCGCCTAGTTTTTAGAAGTCCTTTTATACTTTCCTTTATTCCATTCTCAGACAAGCCTGTAATGGTGGCGAGTAAAACATTTTGAATCATTGAAAGAGTGTCATTATGTCTTAGGTACCTGTGTTTCAGCTGTTATATAAAGTGATCGAGAAGAGGGATGAGCACCGATTGATGATTGTAATCTTCTGATGATTCTGACTCGTAAATTTCTCGATGTGGGTGAATCTTTGTCACTCTTAGTACATTGATTTCTTAATTTATTTCATTATCAACGTTTGAAATTTTGATTTAGTATAGCAACGAACTTCTTCCAACAAAGTATTCAAGTCGTAAGTCATTTTGCTCCTAGATAGTAAGTGAAGGGGCTACTGCAGAAACGGGAAATATCAGATTGTCTTGATATTTTACGGAAATGTTAAAGTGTAGAAACGTATTACTGTGCATTCAGCAAGTGAAAATGGTTTATTTATCTTCCATATTACTTAGCACACATTACACATCTGATGGACAGCAACCTGAGCCTCGTGATATCAGAATATATATTTTTCGCTAAATGTAGAAAATAAAATTATAAGGAGGAGGACTATCGCTACCCTTATAGTTATATCAAGTCCACCCTTCAAAACTCTTATTGTGAGGAACATCTTTGTAGTACTCTCTTGTATCTGGAACACTAAACTGTCCCATCTATCGCAAATGTCACAATGTGGATTAGTTTTGTTTAAATGGTAACTGACCAGTACTTACAGAGATATCTTCAGAAGTTTGGCGCTTTGATGTGAAGTAATTGAATTCAAGTGCAAAGAACCAACGTTGCAATGAAAAACATTGATGTGGTGGAGAAATTCCTTTCAGATTTGTTGCCTCTTTCATGGAAAATGTGACAATGAAAACATATGCCGCGGTAAATCATAGTACCAATAAATGTACTGATAATTAAAAACAAAAGTGTATCGTTGCGTGAAGGAGAGGTGCCACTGTAAATTCTTCTCGTAATGTTTTCGCTATGACATCACCCCTTTTTGTGCTGTACACTATTTCTGAAGAACACTGTAGGTACGACATAATCATTCTTTGTGCGATGGATTATAATGTTCAGTATCCTACCCCAATTGATTTATAAATCTCCAACTCGTTTTCTATAAAATGATGGCGTTTTGCCTTTCTGCATTGGGCTCATCAAGTCGATCTTCGCTCCTTATAAGCAGATAAACAACGGATGAGTAAATGAAAACGTTTCATGGATGATGACCAACCAAATAATGAAATTTCCACTCTTCAAGACCTGATGGAATGTAAAAGGTTGTTTCTAAGGCTCATTGTCTCTACATTCTTGAATATTTTCTAAAGCTGAAAACTTGGGTAAAAATATTCCTGAAACGTAATTACAACACCGAATTTTTGGTCCATCTTCATTCGCACAATTTTGTTAAACGTTGACTTTTTCATTTCAGAATCAAGGTCGTGGGCTGCATTGTGCAAAATTTGTTTCCATTTATTGGAAAATGTAAAACAGAATGAATGATTTCTTTAGTCGTGTCGAAAGTGTCCCTTACATTGCATTCATCAAAATTTAGCGAATGGCTAGTGTGTTGACCGTACAAATCTTCAGGATACTTTTGATTCTTTTCCATAAGTTTAACCGCACATCCCAGAAATTTATCACTCATTGCAGCTGTTCCATCATATCCTTGATCTCGTGAAACCATTAATTCTATTCCTAATTTTCACAATATTTTATTAATTTTTATGACAGCCCTTTTCCACTAACATCTGTCACAGGCACAAATGTCGGAAAGTCTTCCCTCAAGAAGATTCCTTCGTCCATTCTTTTCGTGCCACGAGTATACATTAAAAATTGTTGGACATCGGTAATAACTGTCGTTTCATCAACTAGGATGCTAAAACACTCAGTTTTATTGATTCTTGAAACACAAATCTCTATGAATTTATTTATTTTGAAGTTGAGGGCTTGTGTGTAGACTTTTCTTTATCGTTTGAGTATTAAGTACGTGTTGTTTCAAGGCATCGTCCCCAGCAGAGACACGAGAACGTAACAATGATCGAAAATTACCATCATTGAAAGTTGAAATTGGTCCAGAATCCTGATCTCCTCGAAGAGCGAAATTTTATCTTCAAACAAACATTATTGTTTTAGTGATTGATGGCAATATTTTTCCATTACCTTCTTTTTTCGTAACCAATCGAGTTGAATAATCTAGCAGTTCTACTTTCGTATACGCTGATAAAATGCTGAGCCAAAATACAACTTTTTTTTTGCTAGGGGCTTTACGTCGCACCGACACAGATAGGTCTTATGGCGACGATGGGATAGGAAAGACCTAGGAGTTGGAAGGAAGCGGCCGTGGCCTTAATTAAGGTACAGCCCCAGCATTTGCCTGGTGTGAAAATGGGAAACCACGGAAAACCATCTTCAGGGCTGCCGATAGTGGGATTCGAACCTACTATCTGCCGGATGCAAGCTCACAGCCGCGCGCCTCTAAACGCACGGCCAACTCGCCCGGTCAAAATACAACCAGTCTTGTGATATTCCAAATGTTGATGTTGACAAAACTACACTTTTTGCATCTTTCTACCGATTATTCAGAAACGAAAAAAGCAACAAACAGAAATAATAAATTAGCCATCTCCATTTTCAGAATATGTAAGCCAAAATTCAGGACGCCATTTCCTCTGGAATGTTAGATTTCTCGTTTTACTCACAGGAAATACGAACTCCAATTTTCAGAAATCTATACTTTTCTTCGTCAGTACATTTCTTATTAACGTAAAAACCTACGTATTTCTGTATCTGTTCACTGGAAGTTGGACTGGGTATCAAATGAGTTGAAAATTCTAGATAATAGTTTGGTAAATTTGGATTGTGATAGTACATCATATATCACATCTTCGCACTGTATTCAGAAAAGATATTATTGTCATTATTCGTATTATTATTAATTATTATCATTATTATTATTTTACTTTTATATATTTATTCTTCGTTATTTAAGCTGGAAGGTCTCCACATGTGATATGAGTAATTTATTTTGTACAAGTGGATGGAAAACAGTGCTATTTACAACTCGGAAAGTTTCTATGAGTCATGCGGACAGCCCAGAAGCCTATGATACGGCCTGGTTGTTATTGTCTTGGGACCCGGAAGAAGGTCGCGTCGTGGTCTTCGTATGGCAAAAGGATCTTCCACTCGTGATTGGATGGCCAGGACCAATCTAGACGTACCATGTGAGAGTAGGGGGAAGTTGAGGTCTTTTTAGGCATGTGAGAAAACGACGGAGGGGACTTGATTGAAAACAGCGGAGGGTTGACTGAAAACTTTGGTAGGGAGAGGAGATGTAACTTTGGAGGAATAGAAGTTGACTTAAAATCTTTAGTGGAACGTGAGACGAGATGTAACTTTTGTGAAACATACTTGTCTTGAATCTTTGGTGGAACGTGAGAGGAGATGTAACTCTTGTGAAACAAATTTGTCTTGAATCTTTGGTGGAAAGTGAGAGGAGATGTAACTTTTGTGAAACATGCTTGTCTTAAAATCTTTGGTGGAACGTGGCTGACGTGAAATTTTGTGAAATGTGATGTGTGGTACTGACCTACAAACTATGGAGTGCCTAGGCACTTGGTATTTTATCACTTGTGGCGGCTTGGTGTCTTTTATGTCGGTGAAAGCTATGGGGTACGGTATCTCAGACTTTCCATAATTTATGGTCTGGAACAACAAGCGTGTGTTGCTCGAGTGAAAGTATCTTTAAACCAAGCGTTAGAATCAGTGAACACAGAATTATAAATGTACAGTATCATTGTGATATAACAAGTGCCAATAATGAAAATATGCAAGTTCTGTTGATACACAGAGACAGTGAAGGGTATTTATGTACATATTGCACCCATCTGATCGGTGTGTTGATGAGGTGCTCATGCACGGATATTATTCAGAATATAGTTAGTTATTTTGAATAAGTGGAGTTATTGATGAACCTAGGTGCAGTTCCTACCTAATTAGTCGTTTTCAGAAGGTTAGGTAAGGCCGAAAGCAGATGTACCAGTACGCAGCTTTTTATACACGCCCTGAGAGCGAGAATTATCATGCTCTATTAAAATTTGAGAGATCCATTTTGGTGAACTCTGGAGCCCATACTACGGACATTTCGAATAATTATTCTTATCAAGTTATTTTATTTCAATGATTTGATTAATTTATTTCAGTTATCCATATTCATATATATTTTTTAATAATATTTCAATTGGCTCCCAGCGTGGGGCAATGCCTATTAATAGTTAATAATAATAATAATAATAATAATAATAATAATAATAATAATAATAATAATAATAATAATAATAATTCAGGTTTATATTGTTTATAGTAAAATTGTAAACACGGCATTTTTCATAAAATTATTTCACTTTATATTATTCTAGATAGTTGAAAAAGTCATTTTAGGATTAATTTGATACGAAAAAAATAGTGATGAAATATGTAACAAATATCATAACACATTTGCATGAATAAATTCAACGTGTGTCTAAAAAGTACGACAAATGGACCTATGTTTTAATGGCAACATGTGGTGACACTGCCTGCTTGCGCCTGTGAATAGAGAGACATTTCGGGAAGTGTGCGTAGCGTTGAACACACGGAGTTGAAGCAGGTTAGTGTGCTGCGGCCAGTAGAACGCAGTGCGTGTGAAGACTCGTGTCATAAAGTAATTGAGCAACGTACATCAAGTTTTGTTATAAACTGGGAATAACGGGTACGGAGACGCATGCGACGTTGGTGCAAGTGTATAAAACAGAAGCCGTAAGCAGAACGGACGTGGCGCCTCATTAAGAATTTCCAGTCTTTACCGAAAGGATTTGAACTAGTCGTAAACATATCCTCTGCTTAAGGCTTTAGTTCCGTACTTGCACAAACATCGAGTGCGTCTTCATCGCCATTTTCCCCACTTTGTAGCAAAACTTGATGTTTATGCGTTGCTCCGTTGCGCTGTGACAAAGGTCTTCACATGCACTACGTTCGACTGACATCTGCAGGCTAACCTGTTTCAGCTCGGAGTGTTCAACGCTGCGTGGCGCTTCTCGAGATGTGTCTCTATTCACATGCGCATGCACGCGGTGGTACCACACATGGCCTTTGAGATATTGGTCCATTCACCATACTTTTTGACACACTTTGTGTATTACGCAAATTTTAAGTTATGTAAGTTGAACATTTTTAGATGAACAATCTGTATTTGAAAAAAAAAACTGCAGTCTTAAAAAATTTCTTATTAGAGTAAAATTATTTTCCATTGTTCTCAAATCATTTTACATTCACATGAATCTTCTGGTTGTGAAACACGTTCCTTTTAAGCATAAAATATAAGATAATGGCCTGCATATCTTGATAATTTTCAGTTCACAAATATATATAGTATATAAAATAAGAGTATTGTCTATACATTGCTCAGAATTTAAAAGAGAATGGTATTTCTGTACCGGCCGTCTCCATAGTAACAAGGAAACGCACTTTTCAATTTTATGTCCTCTCTCTTTCTCTCTCAGCGCGCGCGCGCGCGCGTGTGTGTGTGTGTCTGTGTGTGTGTGTGTGCGTGAGTGTGCGTGCGTCACAAGAAAATGGCTGAAGAGAATTTAATGAATATCGGTATGTAAAGTCGGGGAATGAGGCTCTACTGAATTCTCAAATATCTATGTCATTAGTGGTCCTATAGATAAATACTACATAACTTATATAGATTTACGTTTCCAATCATTTTTGTCTTATACATTTTTACTGAACCGGCTATGATAACAGAGATATTCATGAATTTCGATTTTCGTAGCTAAGTCCACATAAACGCCGAACCAGGAGAAAATGAGTGAACATAATTTAATCAAAATCGGAATGTAAACTCAGGGAATAATACATTATGGTCCAGGCTGTAAATAATTGTATTCGCACTGGTTGAAATGGTAGTTCAAGGGAAGGCGTCTAAAATATAATTATTACGTATATTATAGGTCCTATCGAAAAATACTACATAGCAAAAGTTATAGAGAATACAACTTCCGATCGCTTATGTCATACACAGTTTCACCGTACCGACTATAATAAGAGAATTAATGACTTTAGACTTTCATTGCTTAGACCATATCAACGCCGAACATTGCTAACATGAAAAGGTCCAATCAATCATGTTAACAGGCGATGGTTTTTGTCATGATTGTCTGAAGATGTAAAACCGCGTGCTCATCGGTCCATATCGACAAGGAAAATTGTGAAGATGATTATATAAAATGAGAAAAAAAATTGTAAAGGAACGATCGATTGAAGAATAAGACAAAAGGGAGTCATGAAAGAAGAAATGGCTCCCTTTACATTAGATGCCTAAATATCACAGTCGGAAGAAAACTAAATGTGAAGGCCTACAACATCGAAAGCTCATAAAACTGATCAACAATAACATTACATTGACCATTGTTGTGATGTGTTTTGCCTCTTCTGCTGCCACTGAACCCCGGTAGATGGGATTACATACTGTATTTGGAGTTCCAATTTTAAAATGCAATTATTATTCTACCTAGTATTCAGAACACATTTTAAGGTAAGTCCCATACAGTTAAATGAAAAATACTTCCAAGAAAATAGTGAAGAAAACATTTTTATGTAACAAAAGTTATCAACAAATGTGTATGAATAAATATATTACGTTACGTAAATTTCCTTTGAAGCTGTAAAATTATTTCTCGTCGATATAGCTCAACTTAAGATCATTTCTCGTACATTACTTATTAGAATATTTTTATATTACAAAAAATTGGGACTGTAAGTTGATAAAACTATTTGCTAACATATTTATAAAAGTTCCAGCGTGAAATATTTTGGAAACATTTCGTTATTTAAAAAATTATATTTGTTTTTGTATCTTCTAGGGATATTATCTTCCAAACATTTTTCACCATGAAAGTTTTATAAATATATTTTTTCATTTACACCTTCATATTTTTTATATTTATTCATTTTGATATTTTGATACTTATTCATTTACTATTTCATTATAAAAAGTATTATTACAGGAAACGTCAAGAAAAATGAATCTAACTTTAGCTATGGGGTAAGTATCGATGAAAAATAGTATCACGTCAAAAGGATATCTCGCGTTTTGAGCAATAGAAAGAATAACTATTATCGTACAAATATCATTGTAATAAGTATAATTACTGTTTTAAAAATAATTTAGGGATATTAAAAAAGTTCGTCAACATTATTTTTAAACGGAAATAATTATTTTCCTAACTCTAAAGAGTACTGTTATAATATTAAGTATATTTATTAATTGTAGCTTTAACTTGGAAGTCCGACTCCTGAATGGTCAGTCTACTGCCCTTCGGTTCAGAGGGTCCCGAGTTCAATTCCCGGCCGGGTCGGGGATTTTAATCAATTCTGATTAATTCTTCTGACTTGGGAACTGGATGTTCGTGTTTGTCCCTACACATTTCTCTTCATATTCAGACAACACACCACACTACCAACCACCACTCTACTGCAATGTCTTTAAGTTCCACCGACACGAATATGTCTTACAGTGTCGATGGAATAGGAAAGGGCTAGGTGTCGGAAGGAAGCAGCCGTGTCCTCAAGTGTCCAGCCCCTGCATTTTCCTGGTGCGAAAATAGGAAACCACGGAAAACTATCTTCAGGGCTGTCCGCAGTGGAGTTCGAACCCACTATCTCCCGAATGCAATCTCACAGCTGCGCGCCCCTAACCGCACGGTCAACTCGCTCGACCAACTACCACAGAAACACGCAATATTGATTACATCCATCCATGTAGGGTTGCGTCAGGAAGGGCACTGGGCCACAAAACAGGACCAAATCCACATTTGCAACACCGCAGGTGTGGGATAAGCGGTAGAAGAATAAGAATAGGAAGTAGTTTAAACTTGTAACTCCAAATATGTGCGGACCTTTTTGTCTGAACCTCTTTAAGTAACAATCATATAAATTGCCGGTTTATTACACGTCTTGCAAAAACAAATAGAAAAATATGTAACGATTTATGAACTGAATAGTATCAAAATATGGGGTGTCACTCATCTTATAATTGAAGATTAAAAGGTAATCGTTCCACGACCAGAGTATTAATTTTAATGTAACATGATTCGAATAAAAAGGAAAATAATTTTACTGTAATAAGGACATTTCCAAGAGCAATATTTTTTTTTTTTTACAAATATAGATTGTTCATTTAAATTAGGGTAAAATGTTAAAATTGTCACAACTTAAAATTTACGTAACGTAATATATTTATTCATACAAATTTGTTACGATAATCTTGGTTAAATAAAAAATATTTCATCACTATTTTTTGTACGTAACAAGTAATTTTCTTTTAACTGTATGGGAATTAATTTAGAATGACTTTTTCAATAACCTAGAAGATAAAACGAAATATTTGTATACAAATATCCCATGTTTAAAATTTTTATTTAAACCACAATTACCAAAATATTATCTATTTTTCTATTTTTTACATCTGAGGGAGGATTTTCAACTCATTCGATTCCCAGTACAAGCTCCAGAGCAACGTTACAGTAACATATATTTTTTTATATTAATAAGAAATGTACTGACGAAGGAAAGTATATGTTTCTAAAAATCGATGAGTACAAATTTCCTGCGAGTGAAACGAGATATCCAACGTTCCAGAGGATTACAGGAAAGATTACGTTTGCACTATGTGTAAATGGTATTTATTTTTCTGTTAGTGTACATTGTTATATTGTTTCAATTTATGCCTGTACGGGCCAGAATACTCAACATAATATTCTTTTCGGGTTTAAGCTATTTGAAACCAGTCAGACTGCTGTGTCCTTCCATTAATCTGAGAAAGAGAGGGAAGAGTCCATGGGTGTCAGCAGGGGAACAAGGGCGAGGAGACGCAGATGCCCCACTCTGGAATGCCTTACGGCCTCATTATTTTTTTGGCGTTGTCTCTGTCAATCTGCAGATGCGAGAAGATTAAAAATCATAAAAATATAAATACACTTAATTAATTCGTAACATTATAGACTACTGTGTAGTTTAACCTAATAAATAAGAATTTTTGTGTTTGGAATTATATTGATTTACCTTAATAAAATTCCTGGAATAATTTAAGAAAAATATTATATTTTCCTGAGATTTCACTCGTTTCACACCGCATTAACCTGTAAGACATCATGTCTAGATTAGTAGGCTATACCGTAGATCAGGGCCTCTCAAACGCCCAAAATCTCACGCGTGCAATCTGCGGCGCAGAGTTCCTTTGCACAGTGCATCGGTCCCACTCGGCTCGGCTCGGACCAACGCTTCGTCTCTGGGTACTCGGCTCAACTCGGCTCGGATTTGGAGCGCTACCGAGCGAGTGAAGAAGAGGGAGACTGGGGGAGAGAGCGAGACAGGCGTGGGGAAAGAGAGAGACAGCGCTATTGCTCCAAATCGAGGAGTGGGGTTCTGCACTCTGGTCAACCAAGCGAAGTCGTCTTTTGCACCGTGCACCCTGAGGGGGCCTGCCGTAGATACTAGCACCGATGCAATAATGTACTAAAATAAAAGGGATTATTTCATGTCATTCATGATAAAGGACATTTTCAGAGGAGCACTTGAACAAAAAGAGGACAGAATATGTGCATTGCTTAGATTTAGAGAATAAATGAAATTATTCGTCGAACCACAAGAGCTGAAGACTAACACACATCGGTACTGTGTCACTTATTCCCTCCCATTCCTTCTCACCGTCGCCATTGCTTTGTCATGTACAACTTCAAAAATTCTTGTCGACGTCCCTGGAAGAATCCAAGCAAAATATTACATTTTCCTGAGATTCAATAAAATCATCTGGCAGAGATTTTACGTCAATTAAATTATGAAACTATTAGACATAAGCTATAGATTCCATTGTCCATTTTGAGTCTTGATAATGTCCATATCAAGCAATGGTATGTGAAGATATAATAATAATAATAATAATAATAATAATAATAATAATAATAATAATAATAATAATAATAATAATCGTATGGCCTCAGCTACCGTTTGCAGACATTTCGAATTGACGCCATCTGGCTGTCTGCTCGTCAATTTCGACGTTCCGGTTTACTCTGTCTGCCATCTAGCGGACCTAGAGTAAACCGGATCTCTCTTGGGCGTCTATGGCTGAGATTTAATTAATTTTGTCGGGTAAATACCAAATGTATCACCAGAGATCTTTTACATGCCGAAATCGTACGACATGGAGTGTCGAATGGACTTTTTTCCGCCCTTAAAAAATCCGACTACCTCTGCCGGGTTTGAACCCGCTATCTTGAGATCCGAAGGCCGACACTCTACCACGGTTCCACAGAGGCAGCTTAAAATATAACACTAACACCTGGAAAGCACAATTACAGATTATAAAAACAACAATCTAAGTAGTTCACTTATTGTAAAACACTGAGTCGGTTGACGTAGTTGTGGTGATTTTGACTTATCCTTGACGTTATTCGACGTAATGTTGGGCTGAGGGGGACACCTTGTTGAAAAGAGAAAACTTGTAGTGAGTGGCCAAATTCAGTGTGGTGTAATTTGTAACTAATATCAATAACGGATCGAAGTGGGTTGCTGATATCCAGTTTAGATGTCGCCCTGCAGCTTACATTGCGTGTGCCGTACTGAATCTGAACATTGCCGATTTGTTTATTTTTTATTTGTCAATGGCTGAGGATGACATCTTAGTATGCCGAAACTAGTACTTAAAATATATATATTTATATTGAACTTGCATTGAATAGATGGGCCCTACCAAAATAGCATTTGAGAATACAATATGGGCACTGAGAACGATAGCATTAACCATATTAAAGACAGACAGACCGCCTCTGTGGTGTAGTGGTTAGCGTGATTAGCTGCCACCCCCGGAGGTCCGGGTTCGATTCCCGGCTCTGCCACGAATTTTGAAAAGTGGTACGAGGGCTCGAACGGGGTCTACTCAGCCTCGGGAGGTCAACTGAGTAGAGGTGGGTTCGATTCCCACCTCAGCCATCCTCGAAGTGGTTTTCTGTGGTTTCCCACTTCACCTCCAGGCGAATGGCGGGATGGTACCTACCTTAAGGCCACGGCCGCTTCCTTCCCTCATCCCTGCCTATCCCTTCCAATCTTCCCATCCCCCTACAAGGCCCCTGTTCACCATAGCAGGTCAGGCCGCCTGGGCGAGGTACTGGTCATACTCCCCAGTTGTATCCCCCGACCAAGGTGGGATCCCTCGCTGAGTCCGAGGGAAAAGCCGAACCTGGAGGGTAAACAGATGATGATGATGATGATGATGAAAGACAGACAAACGTTCTAGTAACACAGCATCTGTTAACTGACAACAGCTGCTACTCATAATAATGGTAGGGCCCATCACTTCTGTCAGTCTCCAGCTCTTGTGGTGTGACCGATACTAGTGGTTCTCGAACTGTATTCCGCAGAGCTGGGTTTCCGCGAAACATTTTCTGTGATGTCGTTTGGATTGGACTATCCCTATTTTAGTACTAGGAAACGCACACAGTGTACTTACAGTTCATCCTCGCAGCGTGGAAATTAACCCTTAGTTATCCAGGCCATATTTCAAGTACATACGTACCCAAGTCCGGTGTGACAGACCTCTATATTCTTGTGCAATGCGAGCAATTGAATTATTAAAACGGGCACAAAATTAAACCATACACCCCGCGACGTATATGTATTAAAGTAATACACCATAAACAAGAAACATCATACACATTTTTCATCTGTAGTATTTAGTTAACGGAAAAAATGCATACTTTATGAAATTCAGAAAGAAAATGTAAGTGATGCGTAAATTCTATTGGGGATGATTTCTTATTATTTAATGGTATGGAAATATAAGGGCATAACTTGAAAATATAAGGAAAAATAAATAAGTCAGAAAATACAGGTAATTTGTTGAACACATGGCACTGTTGTAATCCAAGAATCTGACACAAAATTTAATATTACTTTAAACAAACTAAGTTCACATTATTTTAATCACTAATGCTTATAGCGTATCAGTGCATCCTTGAATCTCTCCCAATTACAATTTATAACTTTTCACTAGCGATGTTCGCTTATTTGATCTTCCGACTGTGGAAGCAATAACGTAACGCTAATACCCAAGTAGGTCAGCCAGACCACGCGAAAACTATAGTGTTGCAAACCACGCGATGTGAAAGCTAACGGTAAACTTATATTCTCCTGAAACAACGAATGCGCCCGTAATAGATTATAGAAGATGACGCTTTCTTCCGGTCGGTGTAAACGAGAGAAACAATCACTATGCGGTCTCGTAGACCGGTCCTGGGTACTTACGGATCAATCAATCAATCAATCAATCAATCAATCAATCAATCAATCAATCAATCAATCAATCAATCAATCAATCAATCAACAAATAAATAAATCAGTCACTACTAATCTGCATTTAGGCCAGTCGCTCAGGTGGCAGATTCCCTATCTGTTGTTTTCCTAGCCTTTTCTTAAATGATTGAAAAGTAATTGGAAATTTATTGAACATCTCCCTTAGTAAGTTATCCAATCCCTAACTTCCCTTCCTATAAAATAATATTTGCTTCAATTTGTCCTCTTGAATTCCAACTTTATCTTCATATTGTGAGCATTCCTACTTTTAAAGACACCACTCAAACTTATTCGTCTACGAATGTCATTCCACGCCATCTCTCCACTGGCAGCTCGGAACATACCACTTAGTCGAGCCCAAACTTTGCAACATTTTTGTAACGCTACTCTTCTGTCGAAAATCACCCAGAACAAATCGAGCTGCTTTTCTTTGGATTTTTCCAGTTCTTGATTCAAGTAATCCTGGTAAGGGTCCCATACACTGGAACCATAGGACTCTAGTTGGGGTTTTACCAGATAATTATATGCCCTCTCCTTTACATCCTTACTACAACCCCTGAATACCCTCGTAACCATGTGCAGAGATCTGTACCCTTTATTTACAATCATATTTATGAAGATCTTTCCTTATATTAACACCAAGAAACTTACAATGATCCTCAAAAGGAACTTTCACCCCATCAACGCAGTAATTAAAACTGAGAGGACTATTCCTATTTGTGAAACTCACGACCTGACTTTTAACCCCGTTCATCATCATACAATTGCCTACTGTCCATCTCACAACATTATCGAGGTCATTTTGCAGTTACTCACAATCTTGTAATTTATTTATTACTCTGTACAGAATAACATCATCTGCAAAAAGCCTTGTCTCTGACTCCACTTCTTTAATTAATGTGTTAGAGCTCATTAATTTTTATTGATTATACTTATTCCCATGCATAGGTGTTTGAAATTTCAAACATTAAATATTACTTATTATCTAAATGAATCTATTAATTACTTAACAGTTAATTGTTTTACTAGAATAAATAAAAACTACAACTAATTTCCAACGGAACTCGAATGTGCAAACGTGTGTAACTGGGTACCTCCATTCACTGTTCTTATTGATCAATGTTTCGTGATAAAAAATAGTTTGAGAACCACTGACCTATACACTGAGTGATGAAGAGAGAATTGTATACTTTTCTCTGCCTCAACAGTTTAAAGTAACTGCCAATTGTGTAATGGCTCTTGGAGTCTGTTGGACATTATACCATGGCCATCAGTCTCCATGGCTTGGACAGGTTGTTGGCCCTCAATTCCAAATGTGTTCATTAGCAGCCAGTCGTGTGTATTCCAAGGAGTAAGAACTGACAGAAACATTGTACATTTGTCTATTTGTTAATGTAACTTCATAGTTGTGTATATTAACTTCAAACCATTGAGTGTGAAATAAATGTATATATAAATATATAAAATGTTATTACTTGTCACTATTTGTTGTACCATATTTAAACCCCACCTCAAATCAATTCCTACACTAATGATGTACAATATATTGTACCCGTAATGAGACCTTTAATCTCAAAGGATCGGGATAATATTAATAAAACGGGGTGCAGGTGCATAGAAGGTAAAATGAAATTGAGAAAAATAAAATAAAATTTAAAAATGACTATTTATTCATCATAGACAACCCTGTCCAGACAAAATAATGGAATGATAGTGGAAATGAGCATTGTTAAATATTAAATTTACCACTGAAACTCAAAACTATCAAAGTTTACTCGATATGTTTCTCATTACTCGAATTACTACATAAATTTAAATACAGTCACTTCAGTTGAAGATAAGTTTAGACCATATAATCATTTCTATGTTGGTCTCAAAACTTTACACATATTTAAGGATTAAAATACCCATTTTCAACTATAATAATCTGTTGTCATTTACATTGAATTCAAAGACTTCTAATCTCTGAACTTTACACACATTTAAGCATTCGAATATCCAATCTAGAACCGTAACCATATATGAGTATCTAAGTTTAATTCAATTTAATCCACATTGTTCATTTTAAAGAGAAATATATATATATAAAGATCTAATCTTTAATCAACTCAACTCACTAACCATAAGCATATCACTTCTGAAATGAAAAGCATAAATGAACTATGATGAGGATTAATAATAATAATAATAATAATAATAATAATAATAATAATAATAATAATAATAATAATACCGGATGAAATTAACGTGTGGGTCCACCTCATCGAAGTTCACTCAATAAAGACACACATTGCACCTGGATAACACACATCGCAATTCTCTTATGACAAGAGAATAGAAGAGATAATTATTTAATTAACATCAGCCCACAAACAAGAATATCTTAAAGTTCACAACAATAAATAATATCAATGATGACTACCTAATCGTAGTCATGTCAATGGCTTGCCTTACCCAGGAGTATTCATTTTTCTGAGAAATGCTAACGTGAGTTATCACAAATATAACATATTTATGCAGAAAAGAATACATTCCTATCGATCGACGTCTTATATGTTATTAAAGGAAAAGAAACTGCTCTATTCCACACAGTCCCTATGTATTTTATTCATCAACACACGTCATTTGCATTATCTCTTAAGACGCTCATTAAAAGAAAACTCACTATCAAAGTATAGTACTAAACAAATTCTCCCAAGACATGCCAAACTAGATAGGATGTGATTTAAATTCCCAGTCTAACAGCGAAGTTCACATAGCATATACCAGAAATTCCTGCGTAGTGTAATAACAGCAACTGCTTCCTCGTATAATATCATCAGTCCATTATCTAAAGAGATCAGCTCATCATAATCCTTGGAATTCCGACTCAAATACAACTTAAATGTAATGGACTCGATCTCAAACATATAGAAAATACACGAAAAATATCAACATTGACTACACATATTGACATGCTTACACTGAGTTTTCAAAAAGTCATGGGAAGACACTGAATGTGATGTTAATATCGAGATGCTCCTCCGCGAGCCCTCAAAACGGCAGCAATACGGCGAGACATCGACTGTGCAAGGTGTTGGAATCGATATGGAGCGATCTGGACCCATCGCTACCCACAGCTGGCATTGTGTATTTGGTGCGGGGTTCATGGAGCGTACACCAGCATCGACAGCATCACATAAATGCTCGATTGGATTAAGATCAGGGGATCTGGAGGGCCAATACATGGCCGTAACTGCATTGGAGTGCTCCACAAACCACTTACGTACCACCACAGAACGCTGACATAACTCATTGTCCTGCTGAAACATGGCATCTCCATCAGGGTATTCTAGGGCCAGAAAGGGATGCAGGTGGTCTGAACGAATGTCCACATAATGTCATAACATAATGTCAGCGCTCCCTGCATTCTGGCAATGGTGCCTAATTACGGTCATGAGAACGTTGCCCAAATCAGAACTGAGCCACCTCAAGCCGGGCGAGTTGGCCGTGCGCGTAGAGGCGCGCGGCTGTGAGCTTGCATCCGGGAGATAGGGGGTTCGAATCCCACTGTCGGCAGCCCTGAAGATGGTTTTCCGTGGTTTCCCATTTTCACACCAGGCAAATGCTGGGGTTTTACCTTAGTTAAGGCCACGGCCGCTTCCTTCCAACTCCTAGGCCATTCCTATCCCATCGTCGCCATAAGACCTATCTGTGTCGGTGCGACGTAAAGCCACTAGCAAAAAATAAAAAAGCCTGACACAACCTCGTTGACACGCAGGATCCATAGCTTCATGGGGCAAACGCCACACTCTCACGCGCCCATCAGCTCGATACATCTGTAACCGGGATTAATCGGACCATACCGCACGCCGCCACTCTTCCATGGTCCACTGCACACTCCTGAACGTCTGGCATTGATTTCAGGAACTCTGACTCATGAGCAAGCCGCAAGCTCTGAGAGGAGTTGTTTTGCAGACATCGTGATATGGACAGGAGACAATGATATGTTGGTTAATGAGGTGAGAATTCATGTTGTAAGTTTTACAAAGAGGAGAAGTTCTCTCAATTTTAATTACTGTGTTGATGGGATGACTGTAACTCAAGGGGATCAACAGTAAGTTTCTTTGTGTTAATATACGGGAAGACCTTTATTGGGGTAATCAAATAAACTGGATTGTAATGGGTTACAGATCTCTTGATATATTTTGAGGGTATTTAGGAGTTTTAGTATGGAGGTAAAGGGGAAGGCGTATAAGTCGCCGATATGACCCCGATAGTATATGGGACCCACAGCAGGATTACTTGATTTGAGAACTAGAAAAGACTAAAAGGAAAGCAGCATGATTTGTTCTGTTTGATTTCCGTCAAAAGAGTAGTGTTACGAAAGTGTTACAAACTTTGGACTTGGAAGACTTGGGAGTAAGGAGACGATCTAATCTAACATTAGCGGAATAAATTCGAGCTCTCAGTGGAGAGATGGCTTGGGATGACATTACTAAAATGAAGATAAAGTTGGAATTCAAGAGGACAAATTGGCACAAATATTCGTTTGTAGAAAGCGGAATTAGGGATTGGAATAATTGTAAGAGCGATGTTTGATAAATTTCCAACTTCTTTGAAATAATTTAAGAAGAGGCTAGGTAAAGAGCTGATAGGAAATCCGCCACCTGAACGATAGCTCTAAATGTAGATCAATGGTGGCTGATTGTCCTTTCTCATCGTGTAGTTAAGACCAGATATCGGTGCTGTTGTGGAAATTTGACTCTTGGATGACATTGTACAAAGGCGATTACAAGAATTCCGGGTAGAAAAGGAAACAGGTAACGTATGGGCGAAGATTTTGGCCAACCCTGAGGATGAAGGAGAAGTAACCAAGGCAACGTCACATCTGTTCGCCTTCCAGGAGGGGTGGCTTGCGACGTTGCGCACTCAGGGGTCACTCCCAACTCCATTTTTTTCGGGAATTGATTAAGATGTTTCTATGGTTAAACATTCTGGCTATACTAGCGTTTCCTAATCAAGGAAAACAATTAATTAAATACACTGACTGACAGAGCAAATGCAACACCAAGCAGGAGTGGTTCGAAAGGGATGAAAGTTGGGGAAAAAACAGAGACGGCACGGACGAATAATTGATGTTTATTTCAAACCGATATGCAGGTTACACAATGCGCACGGCATCGACTCAGTAGGATGTAGGACCACCGCGAGCGGCGATGCACGCAGAAACACGTCGAGGTACAGAGTCAATAAGAGTGCGGATGGTGTCCTGAGGGATGGTTCTCCATTCTCTGTCAACCATTTGCCACAGTTGGTCGTCCGTACGAGGCTGGGGCAGAGTTTGCAAACGGCGTCTAATGAGATCCCACACGTGTTCGATTGGTGAGAGATCCGGAGAGTACGCTGGCCACGGAAGCATCTGTACACCTCGTAGAGCCTGTTGGGAGATGCGAGCAGTGTGTGGGCGGGCTTTATCCTGCTGAAACAGAGCATTGGGCAGCCCCTGAAGGTACGGGAGTGCCACCGGCCGCAGCACATGCTGCACGTAGCGGTGGGCATTTAACGTGCCTTGAATACGCACTAGAGGTGACGTGGAATCATACGCAATAGCGCCCCAAACTATGATGCCGCGTTGTCTAGCGGTAGGGCGCTCCACAGTTACTGCCGGATTTGACCTTTCTCCACGCCGACGCCACACTCGTCTGCGGTGACTATCACTGACAGAACAGAAGCGTGACTCATCGGAGAGCACGACGTTCCGCCATTCCCTCATCCAAGTCGCTCTAGCCCGGCACCATGCCAGGCGTGCACGTCTATGCTGTGGAGTCAATGGTAGTCTTCTGAGCGGACGCCGGGAGTGCAGGCCTCCTTCAACCAATCGACGGGAAATTGTTCTGGTCGATATTGGAACAGCCAGGGTGTCTTGCACATGCTGAAGAATGGCGATTGACGTGGCGTGCGGGGCTGCCACCGCTTGGCGGCGGATGCGCCGATCCTCGCGTGCTGACGTCACTCGGGCTGCGCCTGGACCCCTCGCACGTGCCACATGTCCCTGCGCCAACCATCTTCGCCACAGGCGCTGCACCGTGGACACATCCCTATGGGTATCGGCTGCGATTTGACGAAGCGACCAACCTGCCCTTCTCAGCCCGATCACCATACCCCTCGTAACGTCGTCTGTCTGCTGGAAATGCCTCCGTTGACGGCGGCCTGGCATTCTTAGCTATACACGTGTCCTGTGGCACACGACAACACGTTCTACAATGACTGTCGGCTGGGAAATCACGGTACGAAGTGGGCCATTCGCCAACGCCGTGTCCCATTTATCGTTCGCTACGTGCGCAGCACAGCGGCGCATTTCACATCATGAGCATACCTCAGTGACGTCAGTCTACCCTGCAATTGGCATAAAGTTCTGACCACTCCTTCTTGGTGTTGCATTTGCTCTGTCAGTCAGTGTATAATTTAATTGCGATGAAGTTTGCACGATGTAATCCAACCCCACTATATGGCATTTAATTGTTTGATCAGCGATAACAATAACTTCATAGGAATGGTTTTCCAAACGCCATTGCGTCTCTGATAATCATAATTATTTAATGTCCGGCTCCATGGCTAAATGGTTAGCGTGCTGGCCTTTGGTCACAGGGGTCCCGGGTTCGATTCCCGGCAGGGTCGGGTATTTTAACCATCATTGGTTAATTTCGCTAGCACTGGGGCTGGGTGTATGTGTCATCTTCATCATCATTTCATCCTCATCACGGCGCGCAGGTCACCTACGGGGGTCAAATCAAAAGACCTGCACCTGGCGAGCCGAATATGTTCTCCGACACTCCCGGCACTAAAAGTCATACGCCATTTCATTTTATAATTATTTAATGCCAGGTTAGTTCTACTTTAGTTTTGGGGGATATAAATTATTATTATTATTATTAGTAGTAGTAGTATTAGTAGTAGTAGTAGTAGTAGTAGTAGTAGTATTTAACAGGGTCTATATTGAAGAAAATAAGAGGCATTCTTTCTTACAGTGATTGAACGCGATGCCATTTGATAATGAAGTCATAGTCGAGACCGCTAACATTTCACCCAGATTTCACACACAAGAATTACAAAGAAACTGGAGAATTTGGCCCTCAATGAGTTGATATGCACATTACGTCTGTTGACTTGAAGGGGCCGCGTGGTTCATCCCTTCATTCTCCTCTCCTTTCATTGTCGAGCCAGTAGGACGTGTGGGCAGGCGGGGAAGCGAGTACCTTCCGCTCCGCGAGTGTTTCGTTCATGCTAGATATCCTTGTACTTCCGTTTTCTCCTCGTCCCCTCACTCTTCAGATGTATGCATGTGTTAATGCGTCTAATGGTTGTGACCAATGAGGGAGAGTGTGGAAGCAGGTACTGGGTGGTTCTGAGGGCAGTATTGATTTCTTGCCTGAAATGAATATTTTTTGCCACGAGATACTAAAGATTTCGAGTGTACACTAATTGTCATTAACTCGGGCCAGAAATATTCATTTCAGGCAAGGAAATCAGCACAGTCCTCAGAACCGCCCAGTACCAGCTTACACTAATTCTTTCATTCGTCACATTCATGCGGAAGCATAACACATGCATAAATCTGAAGAGTGAGGGGTGACAGGGACAGCGAATGACGGGAGATCTAACATGAACCACACACCCACAGGGGGGAAGGTACTTGCTTCCCCGTCTGTCCGCATGCCCCTTGTCTCGACCTTGAATATGCAGTAGGGAGGGGAATGAAAAGAGGAACCACACAGGTTCGAATGTCAATTCACTGAGCGTCAAATTATCCTATTACCGGGCGAGTTGGCCGTGCGCGTAGAGGCGCGCGGCTGTGAGCTTGCATCCGGCAGATAGTAGGTTCGAATCCCACTATCGGCAGCTCTGAAAATGGTTTTCCGTGGTTTCCCATTTTCACACCAGGCAAATGTTGGGGCTGCACCTTAATTAAGGCCACGGCCGCTTCCTTCCAACTCCTAGGCCTTTCCTATCCCATCGTCGCCATAAGACCTATCTGTGTCGGTGCGGTGTAAAGCCGCTAGCAAAAAAAATTATCCTATTTCTTTGTAATTCTTTTGTGCGAAACCTGGCTGCAAAGTTAGCAGTCTCCTTAGTGTCAAAGAAAGAATGACCCTTATTTTCGTCAATATAGGACCTATTAAATTAATCATCATCATCATCATCTGTTTACCCTCCAGGTTCGGCTTTTCCCTCGGACTCAGCGAGGGATCCCACCTCTACCGCCTCGAGGACAGTGTCCTGGAGCTTCAGACTCTTGGTCGGGGGATACAACTGGGGAGAATGACCAGTACCTCGCCCAGGCGGCCTCACCTGCTATGCTGAACAGGGGCCTTGTGGAGGGATGGGAAGATTGGAAGGGATAGACAAGGAAGAGGGAAGGAAGCGGCCGTGGCCTTAAGTTAGGTACCATCCCGGCATTCGCCTGGAGGAGAAGTGGGAAACCACGGAAAACCACTTCCAGGATGGCTGAGTTGGGAATCGAACCCTCCTCTACTCAGTTGACCTCCCGAGGCTGAGTGGACCCCGTTCCAGCCCTCGTACCACTTTTCAAATTTCGTGGCAGAGCCGGGAATCGAACCCGGGCCTCCGGGGGTGGCAGCTAATCACGCTAACCACTACACCACAGAGGCGGACACCTATTAAATTACTATATATTAATAACTTTCCAAGCACTGTCAAATGAAGAATTGATATATTTTGCAGTAAAATATGCACGAATATTATATTTGGATGCAAAAAATTAAGACAAATGAAGGTAACCTTCGCTAAGAACAAGGTGATTCGTGTTTCGTTTAAAGACTATCTTACTGAAATATAATAATAATAATAATAATAATAATAATAATAATAATAATAATAATAATAATAATAATAATAATAATAATAATAATAATAATAATAATGTTATTTGCTTTACGTCACACTAACTACTTTTACGGTCATCGGAGACGCCGAGGTGCCGGAATTTAGTCCTGCAGGAGATCTTTTACGTGCCATTAAATCTACCACACGAGGCTGTCGTATTTGAGCACCTTCACATACCACCGGACTGAGTCAGGATCGAACCTGGCAAGTTGGCGTTAGAAGGCCAATGGGTCTATCTAAGACAATCAAAAGATAAATTAAAAATTTTAAAGTTAGTGTTACATTTCTTTTCTCGGTTATATTCTGGTTTTTCAAAGACACACTTTATAATTCAGGTACAAGAGTTCATAAGATAGTGTAACAATTTTAGAATATCGAATAACAAGAACCTTGAGCTTGACGCTCCCTAATTATACATTTTCCATAAGCGCTGCGGCTCCTTTAAAAGAAAAATAGTCAAGGAGACGAACCTCCCAATTTCTTTTACAGAGTATTCAAAATATACAATGTTTCAAGAGCATCTTTTGCTCCACAAAATCATTTAGGATAGTACTCTCCCAACATTATATCACGCCAGCCTTCCAAAGGCAACCATTTAACCATTACGGAGAAAGAACAGCGTCTTTGCTCTATTAAAATTTTACACTTGGAAACCTAGAACCAGAAAGGTCCAGGCCTATGAAAGGCACAACCTACATTTTACAATTCGAACAGTATTCACTGTCTTAGACACTCAACAGTCTAACGTCATCACATAAAAAACTGAAATTGAATTTTACAGCGGTGTCGAATACCCATTCTACCGGGCCTTTGTGGAAAAAAAACAAACCCCATGGCACTACAGCCCTTGAAGGGCCTTGGCATACCAAGCGACCGCTGCTCAGCCCGAAGGCCTGCAGATTACGAGGTGTTGTGTGGTCAGCACAACGAATCCTCTCGGCCGTTATTCTTGGCTTTCTAGACCGGGGCCGCTCACCGTCAGATAGCTCCTCAATTCTAATCACGTAGGCTGAGTGGACCTCGAACCAGCCCTCAGGTCCAGGTAAAAAATCCCTGACCTCGCCGGGAATCGAACCCGGGGCCTCCGGGTAAGAGGCAAGCATGCTACCCCTACACCACGGGGCCGGCCTTTGCGGAAAACGATAGGTTAAAGTTACTGGCCCAAAATTCAAAATGATATGGAGGCGGACACTTGCACTCCTTGTAATTTGCATTTAAAATATTAAAACCCTATTTGGGCTTCTGGCCCAATAGTTACAGAGGCTAAGTCTATACTACCGAGGTGACTAGATGGAGAGAATATTTAAATTACAAAGATTTCAAACTGAAAAAGGTTACAAAATCATAGTCACCTCAAAATCATGTTGATGGCGAACGCGAGAGGGTATCATACTCTATATTCCCTGATTTCGGCTAAGTTATATTGACTTGTTTAAAAGTTACATTTTAGAAAATTAAAGTTACATTAGTAAAGATTGGAAACCTTCCAATCGGGCTAGCTTTCAAAGACTATCATTTATAAATAGGACTGCCATTACCTTGAGCTGATGGATTACTCTGCGATGGACGAGGCTCCCCCCTCCTTTATAAACACACACACTAGACTGGAGCAATGAATAAGACAACCTGGTCAAGAAATGTGCCAGCTTTTATACCCGAGAGGAAAGATCCAGGAAACTCTGGGCTAAGGCCCGACACATCCCCAGTTTCCATTGGATAATTAAATACTGTGTATACAAGATACATGTAATTGGCTGAAAAATAAATATACAAAATATTCTATTGGCCAGCATCCAAAGTTAGCGGGAAAATAAAGAATTCAGTTTAGTAAACCTTAAAATAAAAAATTACTTTGCAATCTTAATAGTCCCTCTTCACACCAGAGGGCATAACATAAGTTTTGTGTAGAGACATCTGTAGAGAAGAGTTCAATCCTCTTGCCCTAGTAGTTGCGAGTTTTAGTTTTAAGATGGCATTCCCCAAGGCGCTTCATTTAAATGAACGGGGCGGGTGTACCTCCAGGTACAGTCCTCCCCCTCCAAAAGACCTTCCTCGCAGTGACAGTTTGAATTTTAGCTTGTTGCAAACAAAAAATTTTAATTTGGATTTTGCAGATAGAAAATGTATTGATGAAAGTTCATTTGTAATAAATTAGGTCCAAACAAGGCTTGAAATATTCTTGCAGCCTTACAAGTGCAGGGTGTACAGTTCAGGTTTCGACGGCAAGAGCGGCCGCCGCAGCCGATACCCTGGTGTGGTCCCTCGGACCCCCTAGGTAACCTCAGGTACACTTCTTCCGCTACCATGAGAGGGACAACCATGGTGATAGTCGCCACAGACCAGATATAGAGGCATTGCCCCAAGATGGATAGGCGGTTAAGTTACCGCACCTCAGCCCTCGCCGGAAAGGATGATGCTCCAGCACGCCGTTATGAAGGAGACTGGGCCTGTGCAGAGTGGGCCCTTACCCCCACGCCAGCATCACTCGCCAGATGTTGTAACTCGACCGCAGACGAGAGAGAGGGCACCGAAACAGTAATTTACTTGGCGACAGATATTGTTTGATGGAGAGCTAGAGTTTGTTTATTCTTTAAGCTTCAGGTTCAGATGAGGCGGGCGGCATTGTGGGTGAGTGCGTGAATAGCAGTCTAGGTTTCGGAGGCGGGGGCAAGGTAATGGCAGCCGGGCAACGAAAAAGTAAGCCTTATTAGAGGGGAAGGTTTGTACACAAGTGGAACAAAACAAGGTAATACACTAGCAATATCAGTGGGACAGAAGGCCTCCATATTTTAATTTACCATTTACCTAATTAATTTTTAAATTTCTAGACTGTTCATGAAAGAAATATAACTTTTTCTTAGCACCATGAATTATTGGGCTATGTTGCAAAATCAAGAAATGTATACCGGTTTAATCTGGGAGATACGCACTCTTTCTCTTAGTGGCTGGGTTGCACATCAAAATGGTGACAGGTGTTAAGAAATCCAAAATAATGCATTGCCCATGGAATCTGGGGGCAAGCTTGCATGCAGGTACGAAATTCTTAACCATGACCTTATCTCCGACCTTTAAATTGGTGGTCCTCCGTCCACGATCATATCTCTTTCTAACCTTTTCATGAGCAGACTTAAGGTTACAGTACTTTTAGCATTCTTCCACAGGTCTCTGATATTATCAGAATCTATTGTCTCTGGCAATATGTCATTGAGTGACCAAAGATTAGACACGGCGTGTTGGGAACAAACTTGAACATGAGAGAGGCAGGAGTGAATTTGTTGGACTCATGAACAGCCGAGTTTAGAGCAAAAGATAACAAATGCAGAGAAGTATCCCAGCTGGAATGAGCTTCATGATGGAAAGCTATCAAAGCAGATCGAAGATTACGATTGACCCGATCAGCCAGAGATGGTTGAGGGCAATAAGCAAAAGTAGTTACATGGGATATGTGCAGATAGAAACAAAATTTTCGGAATAAGTTAGAGGCGAAAGTCTTTGCATTATCAGAAACTATATATATTGACAGGCATCAAAAGCAAAGATAGAGTTAAGACAAGAAATGGTAGACTGGGCGGTAGCCAGCTTAGTCGGAAATAATTATGAAAATATAGTAAAGCCACCTACACATACACGAATAAATGTATTTCCGTTCCCCTTTGATTGAGGGAAGGGTCCGACGTAGTCTATGTACAAACTCTCCATGGGGCTAGATGCCTGATGCGATGACAATAGCCGTAGTTTAGTCGACAACGTGGGCTTACTAAGCAAGCCAGATTTACATGCTTTAACCATTTCTCTGATTTAGCCGTCTATACTCTTCCAAATTAACATCTCTCTGAATTTTTCCTTGTTTTGAAGATGCCTAAATGCCTCCCTAATGGGGTCTCATGATAGTATTTGAAGATCGTGGGCCAGTGGCGTATGCTGGTATCAAGACGTGGGCTACCACTAGACTTAGGCTACCCCTTTTCGATAGTTGGTTTAGGGAACATCAAGCCTTAAGCATTTTGAGCTGCAGCCAACGGAGTTGCCCGCAGTGTTGTCAAGGTTGCTTCACAAGCTACTGCTCTGGCCTCTGCCACCGTCAATACTCAACACCTGATCAATCGAGTTGGTAGCCTAAGGTTTAGCAAATTGAAGTCCAGCTTTGAGGCTAAATGGATAGAATCCTTGTCTTTGGTCCGACGGCCCCGGTTCAATTTTCAGAATCAACCCTCTCATAGTGTTAATTCCCCTGACTTGGGAACTGGGTGTTTATGACGTCTTCGCCATTCATTTTATCCTTATTAGGTCACCACCAAGCCTATGTAGATGCCATGCACCATCATTATTATTATTATTATTATTATTATTATTATTATTATTATTATTATTATTATTATTAACATCATCATCATAATCGTTAAATAACAATGTTGAATTTTACAGCAGTCGTACCCATCGTTCAATGGTTAATTATCTTCCTCGGAAGATCAGTGGTGGTGTCAGACCCATGAACACGGGTTCGATTACAACCAACAAAAGAGAACACTAAACCTGAAAGATTGCGTTTCATTTTAGCAGATCTGCCAATAAAAAGAAAACTATATTACTCCTATAACAGTAGCCCTGCAGTGTCTTCCTACAAGGAGTGAAATACCAGCACTCTGGTATCTATATAAGTCAGAAGTATGAGGTGAGGAAGTACATACGATGAGTAACGCATGGTGATAGTTAGCAGTGGTGATCTGACGGAACGAAGCCTAGCACAGCTATCCTCCGCCGGTCCCCGCACCTGTAGGCAGACAGCAGCAAGCCGCGTGAGGCGAGTCGATGGGAAGGGACGGGAGTCTGGGCTGCAATATCAGGCTCCGAAGCCTTGTTCTCAGAAATACGTGCGAGGTGTTTCTCATTGCTTTCAAGTTTTGCAAATGGAACAATGTGTCAGATGCTTACAATATAATGTGCTTTAGAGTTCCATCGCTCGCATTTGAGGTTTGGGCTTCACTGATAGCCTTGATAGCCCTCAGTATACGCCACTGTCGTGGGCACAAGAACAGTTGGAACCGCAATGTTCATCTTCTGATCGTGCCTCGAAGGGCTACACAGAAACCCGTTCCTCAACACATAAGGGACATGTTCCCCAGAAGAAAGGGTTTCCATAATAGGAGCCAGCACCGGATCTTCTCGTTGATATTTCTCGATATCACGAAATAACATCGGGGCATCAGTCAAAATAGCACTAATACTAGAAGGTATAGGCAAGGGAAGAGAAGAACTATCTCCCTGTTCACTGTCTCAACATCATTAGAAAACATGCGACTTAGTCCATCTGCGACTACATTTTCTGATCCTCTAATATGTCGCACATCAAATTGAAAGGCTGAAATTCTAATAGCCCAACTTAAAGCTTGATTATCTCTTTCTAATTCTAATTTGACATGCTCCAGATAGAGGCGAATTTCTTCAAGGCAAACAGGACTGCCAAACCTTCTAATTCATAGACGGAGTACTTGGCTTTTTAAGCCGATGAAGTCCTAGACACATAGGCGACAGGCCGCCTTCCGAGTTCCGTTTCCTGGAGAAGGAAAGCATCAACAGCTGAAGAGGTATCTGTTTGGACCATGAATTTCTTAGAGAAATCGGGCATGGCTAATACAGGCGCGTTACAAAGAGCTAATTTAAGGTCTTCAAATGCGGCTTACTGCGACGGACCCCATTCGAATTTGACACCTTTCCTACCAGCAGGTTCAGGGGCGCAGCCCTATTAGCGAAGTTACGAATTTCCTGAAGAAATTCATCATGCCTATGAATCTAGCAATTCCTTTGATGTCCTTAGGAGGCTTGAAGTCACGAATAGCCTGCGTTCTGGAGTGGTCTATAGAAACACCATCAGGCGACACAATATGCCCGACGAATGACATATAAGGCTTTGCAAAAGCTACCTTGGATAATTTAACAGTCAACCCATCCTTACTAAGGTGATTGAGGACTCCCTTCAGATAATCTAAATGTTTTTCGAAGGTCTCCGAAAACACAACAACATCGTCAAGGTAATGATAAAGATGTTCAAATTTGATGTCGGAGAAGACCCTATCCAGCAGTCTAGTAAGGACATCTGCGCCCTTGGGGAGACCGAAAGCCATGCGGTTGTGTTCATACAAATTCCAATCCGTGGCGAAAGACGTTAGATATTTCGATTCTACTGCCAGAGGTATTTGATTATATGCCTGGTTAAGATCTAGGATGGTAAAGATCTTAGCCTTGCGAAACCACGGAAAACAAGAATGAAGATCCGGAAGGGGCACAGAATGTATTACGACCTTACGGTTCAAAGCTCTATGGTCAATAACAGGCCTGAAACCACTTTGGGGCCTGGGTACAAGAAAAATGGGCGATGAATTCGCTGACTTGGAAGGTTGAATAATATCGTCCTTCAACATTTGGTCGATAATCTCCTTAAGGGCATTCATTTTAGGTGGAGATAGCCTATAAGGGGGAAACATTACTGGAATAGAAT
Source organism: Anabrus simplex (assembly GCF_040414725.1). Classification (NCBI taxonomy): domain Eukaryota; kingdom Metazoa; phylum Arthropoda; class Insecta; order Orthoptera; family Tettigoniidae; genus Anabrus; species Anabrus simplex. The sequence continues at coordinate 214,231,150 of NC_090265.1, read as the reverse complement.
CTGTTACCTCAATCTTATATTCAATAAGGTCAGTGACACCAAGGTTTTCTGAAAATACGTCAGGAAAAGACTGGCACAACCTTCTAATACTTTCAGACTGGTCCTCAGGTAGATGCCTAAGATCTAACGACATCTCACTCTGGGTAGGCGAAATCGATGAAAATGACATAGAATTAAATTTAAAAATAGAAATATTAATGTTACTAGCAAACTTTAATGTGCACGACTTGCTCTGAAGATCGAGCACCAGACCGGAATGAGACATGAAATCGGTCCCTAATACTACAGGGCAAGATAACTGTTTAGCCATAAATAATTTTCCAAGTAAATTTTGAGATTCGAATTTTAGCGACAATGAAGCCTAAAATTTTTAATGTTGACGAGTTTGCCGAAACACATTTAATGTAAGACAAACAATAGTCCGGAAATTTACAACAAGCTTTCAGTTTAAGGTACCATTCTTCGCTCCCTGAATCTAATAACGCCGTGACTGGTTCATTATTCACTTCAATTTTCAGAAATAGCACGGATTCACGGATCTCGGAAGCAATTCTAAGTCATTCCCTAGGGTCTTCAAATGATAAATTAGAGGAATTCTCTTCCTTGAACGATTGGTTACTTGATTTAACGGGGGCTGAGCCTCGGAAAGATGAACATTGTGACTCAGCCGATGAGGCTAGTCACTTCCTATCGCCTGGGTTTGTAGAGGCAGTAACAGAAGTTGAACAAGATGGTGTGCTGTTAAGTGAAGTGCAATACTTGGCAAGATGGGAAAGCGACCCGCACTTGAAACAACCTTGGGACGGACCTGCTACGTTCCTAGTTCCACTAGATTCTACCAAGAGGCATTTATTTCTAAGGTGTTTGGGCGATCCGCACGCATAACACTTGCGTGTGGGGAAGGTTCGGCGAGGTGGCGACCGAGAACTGTTAGATGACGGAGGGGGCTCCCTGGCGACTCGTAAAGTGCCAACGTACCTCACTCCTTCGGCTGACACTGACATTGCCTTGAGTTCCGAAAATGTTTGGGGCTGAGAGGCGAAATATTGGTATGACTTATAGGGCAGAGAGTTTCCTTCTACAGTGGTTTGCACAATTTGATCTTCTGGGAAATGGATAGCGAATACCCTGGTATAAAACTTTATTTCTTGAATAAAGTCAGTCATATTTTCATCTAACCTGTGTACTCTAAAGTAGTACTTCTGTATTAGGGATGATATTGCTCTACCAGGAATAAAGTTAGCCAGAAGATGGGCACGGAAATCTTCTATCGAAGATCTATCAGCTACTGCTTTTACTGTTATGTCCGAGAGGACGCCTACAGAATAGGAGTAAATTATTTGTAGAATTTGGAAATGAGACAGAGCAAATACTAAAGCATGGTCTTGAAATTCGACCTTAGAAATGAAATGACCTCATTAGTGGAGTTAATGAAAATCTTGGAAATGCCTTTAAGCAACATGGCTAAGGGGTGGGACAAAGTGCTAAAAGCTGGTGACATAATAGGGGACGGTATTGGAAGATGAGAAGGTTCATGCACTGCATTACTCATAGAGAAAGGTGTTAGTTGTCTTAGATGATCAGACACTTGTTCCGATGGGGCGGATATTTGCTGAGTAGCCACTAATGTCCTACTCTCAATAGCCCTACTAGAGTCCTCTTCCACAGCTAAGTTTATATTTTGGTCAGGGTTAATTTTAGCACTAGCGGCCCCCGACAACAATTGACTAACTCCATTCGGCATATCAGACAGGTGTTCCAATAGATTACACGCTTCCTTAGCATGATCATCCTTCAACTTTAGAGACAATAGGTCCCTAGCCCTATTGTAGAAATGCAGAAGTGTAGCTTGAACTCTTTTATGTTGATTATCCGAAGGATCACTTACTTCAAAAAACTAAGTACAGAAGCTAGTTCGGTGGTATTATCCGTGATAGTGGACAGAGCCTCATCAATGTTCTTCTCCCCAAACACCGGGATACAAATAGGAAGTTCCAAATATTCCTTAAGTTTGGCAATATCTCCTACAACCGTGCCGCCAGATTGGATCTTCCTAATTAAAAGTTCATAAATCAAATCCTCCTTGCGCACGTACCCGGATGCAATGACTTCATGATGACCAGATATAATGATGGAAAATATAATGATTTTCAAAATTTCCAGCAACTAAGAAAATATTTACAGTTCAGACTTGGTTTCTATTAGAGTTTTAGTTTTAAGATGGCGTTCCCCAAGGCGCTTAATTTAAATGAACGGGTGGATACCTCCCGGTACCAATAATATTATGGGAAAGCGGAGAGATACTGAATGGGATAAATTGATGTATAAAAAATAGAGACAATGCTTACATTTTAAAAACATGTAAATGAAAAATATTATTCACAATACAAAAAGAAAATGATAATGATAGGTGAGTTGTAATAAATAAAATTAAGATATTCTCATATTCATAGTAAAATGTCTTAAGGAAACAAAGGAGTGCATTTTGTAAGAAAAAATAAATAAATAAATAAATAAATAAAATGAACGCTTCCGGCATACGAAAACAATTTTGTTTGTATAAAATAAAAAAATATAGTATAATCTTAAACAGTGCACCAGTTTTCCATTAAAATAATCATTTTTGAGCCATCAAATGATTGGAGGAAATTAATCAGGGAAAATGGAAAATGAATGATCCTTCTTTACTTTGTTAATAGGAAAGGATTTTCATGTCTGGCTTCTAAAAGAGCTGTCTTGCCCTGTAGTTGTCTTCTCAAGTTGCCCCGATTTTCTGCGAGTTTTAAGGCCCTCCGTGCCCTTGGTATCTTATCTACAACCAAATTGTGTGTTCTAATAAGACGGTAGAGTAAAATCACTGAATACTTATAATAATAATTTCGCGTGGCTATTTCTAGCCGGCTGCAGCCCTTCTAAGGCAGACCCTCCGATGAGGGTGGGCGGCATCTGCCATGGGTAGGTAACTGCGTGTTATTGTGGTGGAGGATAGTGTTATGTGTGGTGTGCGAGTTGCAGGGATGTTGGGGACAGCACAAACACCCAATCCCCAAATCATTGGAATTAACCAACGAAGGTTAAATCCCCGACCCGGCCGGGAATCGAACCCGGGACCATCTCAACCGAAGGCCAGTACGCTAACCATTCAGCCAACGAGTCGGACGACTGAATACTTATAACAGTCGTCGACTGCTAAAGCATTTTAACGTCTGTATGCAACTCCATTGATCAGACAATGTTTTCTTTGTTTCACAAAATGTCGCTTACAATATTGGAATTAGTTGCAGCGTTATGTAATCCAGAATACATTAACAACCCTATTCCATCGTTGTTGAGGAATGAATATCAGCGTACAGTAGTGAGCATTCGGTTATTGGCAAAATGCAACATGGGCATTGAGAATAATATTACCGGTACCACCCATATTAAAGCAAACTAACGATAGATACACAAACTGAATCGTTTATTTCAGAAACCATCTAAATGGCACTTTTATCAAAATTGAGTTTTGACGGGATAGTACTATTCGGAGATAAATGCATTGTTTTTAACAGAAACAACTCAGTTTCCATATAAACAATGCTCTCAGGTAGCTGTGTAAATATTGTTTTTATTTCAGAAAGAACCTAAGCGCCGTCGCTTAGGTTCTTTCTGCAGTAAATTTATTCCTCCAGTCATGACGGTTGGTGGTCCTGTTAGGAAAACCTGTTTTGTGACTCGCACAGAATCACACAGTTGTGCAGTTCTTATTGAATCTCTGTGACAGATGTCGGTTTGAGATGATTACGCATAACTTCCCTGTACGTTGGCACACTTTATCGCCTTGTGACAGGGATTTTGGAAGTATTAAACGGCTCTTGAGGAAGGTGGACAGAATTTATACTGCAGATGAGTATGCTGAGCGCATATTAAAGGCAAGTGTGTCTGGACGTTTTACCGTTTATCATCTTACCTCGAGCAATGTCTTCAGTTTTAACAATTGGTGGCCTACATCGTACAAGAAAATAACAAACTCCAATGAAACATCAGGCAGGGAAGTACCAAGAGAACGTAAGGAGCCATTCAAGGTTTCTAGTTACAGTTTCTGTACTCTAAAGATACTCCAGGCAAGTTGTGGCAAAGGCGTTCATTGGAGGATTTTCATCTACTGCTGAAAACTGACAGCCCACCTGAGCTACCTTCCTTATCCTTTGGGAAAGGTAAGTTGATTACAATAATATTAATAAAGGGATATAAAATTATTGAGCAAGTAAAAATATTCTGTAGACTATAATAACTTTATAAACTTTTACTGGGTTCTGCACAATGCAGTTTTTATTTTAGGTTGCAATCAACATAAAGAAAGTAGAAGACATGAAAAGATTAATGGATTACACCGTTGGTTATGAAGACTTTTATGACAGTATCATTCAATGGCCAACAACCGAGAGAGAACCTGCTGAGGATATGCCAGAGGCTGAATAAAGCCAGAAAGGGTTTTATTGTTCTAATGTGTATTTTGTAGTTCATTAACTAATGTCTATTAAGTTTTGATTAATAGAACGGTGTTATTTACGTAACCTTTCATCTTAAAACATGCATAGATTAATCAATTAGCTGTTTTTTAAAATAATTGCTACAAACATTAACAGGAAAAGTTGTTTATTTCAGAAACAACCTAAGTGAAATGTTTTTTAAAAATTGTTTATGACATTTTAAAAATTTTAAATGTTATTTCATGTTTAGTACACTTTTCTAGCAGACTACAGTTTAATTTAAAAAATTTAGAAGGAGATCAGGCTTCAACTTATACTCCCACACAGTTTTTTTTCATTTTCCCAACAGTTTGAAAAAGTGCACTTAGGTGGTTTCTGCAATTAGCGATTTAATAATGCTTGGAGAACGAACCATTTTCAATTTAGAATATTCTTGACACTTCATTTTTTTCTGTCAATCTTCGTTTTCTTCCAGTGGATTCCACTACAAACTTTCTCATCCCCCGATTTTATGAATAACCAATTAAATTATTAACAATATGGAAAATTATGAGATTTTAGAGTTTAGGTGGTAATATACAAACAGAAATTGCTTTCAACATTTAAAAAATGTACATGAAAATCTTAACAAATGGAATAAATTTTTATCAAAACGGATACATAGAACGTACAGAAGTATAGAATATAACGTCGTTTGGACTTAAATTTCTCATCACCAGCAACTTTAAAACACAGCATTTTTAATGTGTTGAATTTTAAATACAAATAATGCAATATTATGAAATACTGTTTCTATTTTGAGTCTTGCTACAAAACTGCTGATGTGACTGGCATGAGACATTGTGGTTCGCAGAATTTTTGGGAATGGTTTGGACGATGTTTGACCTAGTCTTCAACTCCCGCGATTTTGTCCAATTGTGCCGCCGAGTGAAACGTACTAGGAACAGGAACTCCTTTCTAAATAATTATATTCATATTTTGCATACGGGCGGTTGTGATCTTGATTGCTGCCAGAGGAGAATAGAATACGTCTACACGTCTAAACGCAGTGTAGAATTATTGAAGTGTAGTTATGTTGTTATTTTATTAAAAATTAGCGTGCTTATTATATTATTGCGTAATAATTTTGTAGTAGGAGAAAAATGTATCTAGAAATTTAGCTATTACTAGCATTTGTACCCGTTCTTCGCACGGCTATTTGTAATGGATTACATGTTTCTCTCATGAATTTATGCGAAGTAACATGTTTATTCACGCGTTTAATACGACATGTTGAACTGATAGTTTTATCAGAAAGCACCGGGTAATAACCTGGAGTACGATAAAGCTGAACAAAGTCGAGACAGAATGAAGACGATTTCCGAATTTATTGTACGGTTCAGTTGCTGGTTCGAATATGTGCGAAATCCTCCCTGCTTCTCAGCCTGCATATTGTTGTTTGTCTTACCACTGCCGGGTTAAGTGGCTCAGAACGGCTGAGACGCTCGCTTTCTGATCCCAACTTGGCAGGTTCGATACTGGCTCAGTCCGGTGGTACTTGAAGGTGCTAAAATACCTCAGTCTCGTGTCGGTAGATTTACTGGCACGTAAAAGAACTCCTGCGGGACCAAATTCCGGTACCTTGGTGTCTCCGAAAACCGTAATATTAGTTCAAGATATTATCCACTGGCGTGGCGCTATGATTCACGAAACCTATCGTTGAAATGATAGTGGCGTATGGTCTCCGGAGAGGCCTGGTGCAGTTCTTTCGATTAGAGGCATTATGGGCGGGAATCGAACCCGGGACTCCCCAGGCGAAAGGCCAGCATGTTAACCATTTAGCCATGGAGCCGGACACCTATCGTTGATTATACCTGCCATATTGTTGTATCTGCCCTATCGAAAAGAGTAAAATGGTTCTTGAGTTCTTCCCGTTAACCTACGTTGAAGTGACACGCACCAAATGTCCCACGGGACTTGGATTAAAAATCCAAATTTTCGTAAGCAACTCCTTTGTTATCTGTCGTACAATAAATACGTATATGGCATAATCGAACGGATATATCTCATTTTTAAACGTTAATTATATAATCTTGATAGATCTAAAGTTAACGAAGATATTTGAGAACAATCTTCCTATGAATCCTAACTGCCTGTGATGACCTTGACGTCATATGCATCTGATAACACAATACTGAATGAGTAGATTCCAAATACGTAGTTTGGTTTAAATATATCTAGTAGTTTTTCATTTTTAGGAACACAGATAGATAACCAGCGAGTATTATTATTATTATTATTATTATTATTATTATTATTATTATTATTATTATTATTATTATTATTATTACTAGAATATCGTGGATCACAGAGGTGTAAGAAGATTCTGGGGTGAATGGGCGAACAAGGAACTGACCAGAGCATATGTTAATGCAATAATTTTGAAATTTTGCTTCTTTCCTTCCTTTTTTCTCTCTTAAAAGTTAATACAAAGAAAATTTGGAACAAATAACAATCATTAAAATCTAAGTGAGCTCGTTAGATACCACAACAACAGTAGAGTAGATTCCAAGTCCGAAAATCAGAGAATTATCAACACGATAACATACAAGAAAAGAGCATTATAGCTCTGAATAGGTACACTATCTTACAAGAGCATGTTTGCTCCACTCACTTACACAGCCTAGGAGTCTGAGCTCCAAAAGTAAATTCAGTCCAGCCTCTCAGAGGCATATATTCTTACATCACAAGGTTAACCTGACAATTCTCATAAAATCAATTAACCCTGGTTTGGGCTCATCGTCTGCTCAACAGTTTTATAATTCACGTGTTCCAAAAGGAACTTTATACCACAGTCTAATGTTTGATAAAACAGGAGCGTGATTGCCCATACTACTGGCCTTAATATGAAAAAGAAAATGTTGATTATGATCGGCAAAAAACAAAATGCAAGGAGGCGAAAAACCTGCACTCCTTCTAGAAAACTCTCAAAACCCTAAGTGGGTTAATGGCCCGAAGTTACAGAGGCTAAGCCTATTCCACAGAGAGATGAGTACGAGAAATGTTAACTGCCAAAAGTTTTAATAATTTAGAGATTCAGAAAATTTAAGCCACCCCATACCAGGCTAAATGGGAATCAACTGAAGGTAATCACTCTTTGTTCCCTTAGTTTACATGTTTCCCAGCAGGGATTTGAACAGAATCCTCAGACTTGCCGAAAATCTACATCTAAACTACGAAATTAGAACTTAACATGAATAAAAGATGTTTGAAACCTTCCCCTCATGCTATCTGCCTGGGGCTATCACATATTATAAATTTCTGTCATTACCTTGCTTGCTGGGCCTTTCGAACGCCGCTCGCGGCCCCTGCCCCTGAAGAACACGCCGCACTCACTAAACTGGAGCGATGAAGATGACGATACAGCCCCAGAGTGCCCAGCTTTTATAATATTTCGAGGGGAAATTTCCAGAACTCTTTCTAGATAGGCTGGATGTCTTTACACACACCCAATTTTAATTGGCTAGAGAAAATATCCATAAAATTTCTGATTGGTTGATAGCTATTGAAAAGGAAGCAGCGGTAGTGTTCACAACCTTGACACAAGAACAAAACAATTTCAAAACTAAGGTTAGCCAATAGTAAAAATCAACTTTCCCTTAAGAATGAATTGTCCTTAAGCCCACCAGAGGGGCCACTTAGGCCGATTGTAGTACAGTGACTCTACCTAGGTATATGTACAGTGTGGCCAACGAGTGCTTCATTCTGATTGGTTCCGCCATGTTTTAGCCAAATGCCCCGTCATCTGATTAAAACTTACGTATTCCGCACAGGTTAAGGTCACTCTTTATGCAATTTTAGAGAAGTACAGGCTACCTATTTTAACCTTAATACAACCGAAAATATGTTTGTATTAAACAAGGAAGATTATATGTGTGAATTTACGTATTTCTGAGGTCTGAGTTTTAAAGAAAACTACGCCAGGCTGTTATTCTTATGAATGCACAAACAAATCCGGAAAGGGTCTCAAAATGAAATTGGACAATTGCTTGTTTTCAGCTCTGAAAGTAGCAGGTTATAAGACGCTCCCAGCAACGAGTAGAGTTGTCTTATGCATTATAATGAGAACAATAGTAACAAAATGGTTTAGTAATTTTATGGAGACCAAGACAGTAAATGTCAGATTTCTCCGTTAATATTCGCCGTATCGAAAACGTGTACGAGTACATAACGAAAGTTGTTTAGAATATAATTTCCGACCTTTTACATTTTGTGCTATTTGACCGTGTAAGGAAAAATAACAGAGATTTTCACTATTATATTATTTTTCGCAAATTTCCAAATTTCCCCGAAAATATATAGCCTATTTTATCTAAAACCTGTATGTAACAAAAGTTACAGGAAAGGTCATTCCCGATCACTTACTGTAAGTCTCATTCATTTTCACCGTATGAGATATTATGATTGATATATTCTCGAATTCAAACTTTATGGCTATTCGTCCCTTAACGGACGTGGTTATAAGAGCCGCCCAGCATTAAGTTGAGTTTTTCCATACATTATAATGATAACAGTAATAGACCGACTCCGTGATTGAATGGTCAGCGGGCGAGTTGACCGTGCGGTTAGGGGCGCGCGGCTGTGAGCTTGCATCCGGGAGATAGTGGGTTTCAATCCCACTGTCGACAGCCCTGAAGATGGTTTTCCGTGGTTTCCCATTTTCATACCAGGAAAATGCTGGGGATGTACCTTAATTAAGGACACGACCGCTTCCTTCCCACTCCCAGACCTTTCCTATCCCATCGTCGCCATAAGACCTATCTGTGCCGGTGCGACGTAAAGCCACTAGCAAAAAAAATGGTCATCGTACTGCCCTTCGCTTCAGAGTGTCCCGCGTTCGATTCCCAGCCGGGTGGGATATTTTAATAGCTTGGGCTTGGGGACTGGGTGCTTGTGTTTGTACCAACACTCTCCTCTGCATATCCAGACAGCATACCGCACTACAAAATCGCCACAGAAACACGCAATAGTGATTACATTCCTCCATATAGGATTTCGTCGGGAAGGGTATCTGGCCGTTAAACAGGACCAAATCCACATATGTGAGGGAGTTCCCACCCACAACCCCACAGCTGTGGGAAGAGCGAAAAAAAAGAAGAAGGTAATGATAACAGTAATAACAATGTATTAGCAAATCCGATAGTAGCAAATAGAAAGTTTAAATACAGTGGATATCTACCGGTACTAACCGAACCGGGGCAGAGAATTAGTCGCACATCACGGGGGCCGAACGGCGGGTGGTCGATAAATGAGTCCTGAATACAAGTACTCCGGGACCTGGATAACTGCTTGTTTTCACCGAGCGACAAGCAGTATTTTCTCAAACTATAGGCCTGCTGTATAGTGATACTAATATTTAATTCCTCATTGCGGGGTTCAAACCGTAGCCATTATCAAAGGAGCACTATACACAACCCACCGACCATGACAGTTGCTTGTTTTCACCACTAAAGAGCAGCAGGTTTTCGTAATTATTTCTATTAGTACCACGAGTAAAATGATGCAGTATATTATGTTAACATAAATATGGAACTAGGTAACACAATTTTGTCTGCCCATCGGTTAACTAATCATATTATTTTCTATCTTCTGCGTGTGTTACGATTACATACATACCGATAAGTCATATATAAAAAAGTACATTTCTATGTATAGTTTGATGATACTATTACGTTGTATATTCTGATATGTAAAACCATGTAACCTGGAACATGGTAATGTTAATTTCTTAAATTTAAATGTAGGCTAACTTTATAGTCATCACATACATTATTCAAGACAGTGACTATACTATTTTATGCCACATGTAGTATAACATAAATTTTATTATAGGCCTAATTACCAACACAGAATTTCTAACATCTTCAAAAATTGTAACATGTAGACCTATACAACGTATCAATCTAAATTTTGAAGTCTTACGTCAGGTAGTCAGACTCTAAATACACTGACTGACAGTGACAATGCAACACCAAGGAGGAGTGGTTCGAAAGGGATGAAAGTTGGGGAAAAAACAGAGACGGCACGGATGAATAATTGATGTTTATTTCAAACCGATATGCAGGTTACACAATGCGCACGGCATCGACTCAGTAGGATGTAGGACCACCGCAAGCGGCGATGCACGCAGAAACACGTCGAGGTACAGAGTCAATAAGAGTGCGGATGGTGTCCTGAGGGATGGTTCCCCATTCTCTGTCAACCATTTGCCACAGTTGGTCGTCCGTACGAGGCTGGGGCAGAGTTTGCAAACGGCGTCCAATGAGATCCTACACGTGTTCGATTGGTGAGAGATCCGGAGAGTACGCTGGCCACGGAAGCATCTGTACAACTCGTAGAGCCTGTTGGGAGATGCGAGCAGTGTGTGGGCGGGCATTATCCTGCTGAAACAGAGCATTGGGCAGCCCCTGAAGGTACGGGAGTGCCACCGGCCGCAGCACATGCTGCACGTAGCGGTGGGCATTTAACGTGCCTTGAATACGCACTAGAGGTGACGTGGAATCATACGCAATAGCGCCCCAAACCATGATGCCGCGTTGTCTAGCGGTAGGGCGCTCCACAGTTACTGCCGAATTTGACCTTTCTCCACGCCGACGACACACTCGTCTGCGGCGACTACCACTGACAGAACAGAAGCGTGACTCATCGGAGAACACGACGTTCCGCCATTCCCTCATCCAAGTCGCTCTAGCCCGGCACCATGCCAGGCGTGCACGTCTATGCTGTGGAGTCAATGGTAGTCTTCTGAGCGGACGCCGGGAGTGCAGGCCTCCTTCATTCAATCGACGGGAAATTGTTCTGGTCGATATTGGAACAGCCAGGGTGTCTTGCACATGCTGAAGAATGGCGGTTGACGTGGCGTGCGGGGCTGCCACCGCTTGGCGGCGGATGCGCCGATCCTCGCGTGCTGACGTCACTCGGGCTGCGCCTGGACCCCTCGCACGTGCCACGTGCCACATGTCCCTGCGCCAACCATCTTCGCCACAGGCGCTGCACCGTGGACACATCCCTATGGGTATCGGCTGCGATTTGATGAAGCGACCAACCTGCCCTTTTCAGCCCGATCACCATACCCCTCGTAAAGTCGTCTGTCTGCTGGAAATGCCTCCGTTGACGGCGGCCTGGCATTCTTAGCTATACACGTGTCCTGTGGCACACGACAACACGTTCTACAATGACTGTCGGCTGAGAAATCACGGTACGAAGTGGGCCATTCGCCAACGCCGTGTCCCATTTATCGTTCGCTACGTGCGCAGCACAGCGGCGCATTTCACATCATGAGCATACCTCAGTGACGTCAGTCTACCCTGCAATTGGCATAAAGTTCTGACCACTCCTTCTAGGTGTTGCATTTGCTCTGTCAGTCAGTGTATAACAAATAGTGACAGGCCTATACACACACAGCATAAGCAAAATAAATAGCATCTTAAAACATTGACCTACCGGTAGTCTATTCTTTATTGAAATAGTAATAATATCACTGTCCTTCATCTATCAGCTCATTGAGTACTTGGATAAACATGGCGGCTGGACGGGACATTGCCACACTGTACATATAGAGTCTCACTGTAGATGGTAGAGACATCTAACAATTGCAAACCAAAGTACCTTGCATAACAGTAGTTCAAGTTCAATTACATAGATGGCCTTAGAGAAGGAGCGCAGTTTAACTGGACGGAGAAGGTGTACCCCGGTACTTTTTTTCTTTTTTTTTTTTTTGCTAGTTATTTTTACGTCGCACCGACACAGATAGGTCTTACGGCGACGATGGGACAGGAAAGGGCTAGGAGTGTTAAGGAAGCGGCCGTGGCCTTAATTAAGGTACAGCCCCAGCATTTGCCTGGTGTGAAAATGGGAAACCACGGAAAACCATTTTCAGCGCTGCCGACAGTGGGGTTCGAACCTACTATCTCCCGAATACTGGACACTGGCCAGTATTCGGGAGTACATGTTTTTTGCTAGTTGCTTTACGTCGCACCGACACAGATAGGTCCTATGGCGACGATGGGACAGGAAAGGCCTAGGAGTTGAAAGGAAGCATCCGTGGCCTTAATTAAGGTACAGCCCCAGCATTTGCCTGGTGTGAAAATTGGAGACAACGGAAAACCATCTTCAGCGCTGCCGACAGTGGGATTCGAACCCACTATCTCCCGGATGCAAGCTCACAGCCGCGTGCCCCTAACCGCACGGCCAACTCGCTCGGTAGTACAATTATTATTATTATTATTATTATTATTATTATTATTATTATTATTATTATTATTATTATTATTATTATTATTATTATTATTGTACCGGGTGGTACACCTCCACGCCGCTAATTCAAACTTTGCGCCAGTTGAAACTCCTCTACTGGAGGAAGCCTGAACTTTAACTACCAGGTTCATTCTCAATTTTGAAGTGTTCTGAACTATGTCAATTTCGATTCAATGTTGTTTTCTCTGTAGCAAGAAGTGTGAACATTCTCTTCTAGATGACACTACTTACGAACTACAATTGTGCACCCTAGTGCGAAGTGAGAGAACCCTTTTTTGGAGAAATTTAGTATTTATAAGTTTGTTCCTTATTAAATTTCTTTCAGCTTTTGTTTAAGTTGGCAATGTTAACCCTTTCTTTCTGCCAGTTTTGAAACTGGCCAATCATAATTTTCTATAATTAATTTTCCACCAATCCTGGGTTTCTTCTTCAGCTTTGACATGTACTCTTTTGGTCGTCCAATAAAAGGCTTGTGGGCGGGTGTTCTCATTCATGAAAGGTCTCGAATGTTCCGCGAGGATATATAAACTGCTGATTTTCGGGTCTCCGCGCCACTTCAGTAACATCTATCATTGTGTAAATTATGTAGCAGGGGCGGGAAGCGCCTCTTTCTTCGGGCAGCAGTTCAACCACCAGGTAATGGCCGTTTTATAACTTATTTTCTTGCCAGCTCAGCAGTTTAACCCTCGGGGCGGGTTCGAAATCTTTTACCATGTAACTTTCCCCTAAAATGCAAAAGACTTTTGGTTTAAATTCTGCCTCTGTAACTACATATTGGGATAGAGAGTGCTTAACCCTCTCGAGCTCCCACTGATATTGCTTTGAGGTGAACTTATTTTCACAACCGTTTCTTCCCTTCTAATGTAATGTAAATCGTTTTCTTATATAAGTCACCTCTTTAGTATGGGATTAGCCCTTGCATTAGTGGCCTAGTGCCAAGTAGGTTTTAAAGAAGTGTATTAGGAGTGCTAGTTACGCCTCCGCTCAAGTTTGTATTTTGGGGCCTTGTAATTTTCCTGTTTATTTACTAAATCGGCCTCAGTAGGTTGGGTATTTTTACCCCTGTGTTTATGTCCTTAGAGGACAGCTTGAAGGTGGAATTTGGTGTGGCATTTGATAGGCTGGAACTTTGAGAGCGGGTTGCTCTTCCAAAAAATGTGTTTCTGCGTGCCTCGAGGAGGCTTTACTGTGTAATTGGGGGCAAGAGCTCCTGGGCATGATTGGGGTCTTCTGCCCCTTTGTTGAATCTTGTATATCGGTAAAGTTGGGCTTATAGCTCAAGAATTGTGTGTCTGGCTCTCGGAGCCCAAATCCTGTAACCACTGTAATTGTACATTATCGCTTTGTTGCTAGGCTACTAAGTACCTGTTATAGTTGTTATTTCTTGATCTTGAAAAGAAATATAACCTTGTTAAATTTTTAAATTAACGGTAATTTCATATATTGAGACCTGTTCATCCCAGCACCTTCTTTCACCTCTAACTACCACGAAAAACTCCGTAACAATTATTATTATTATTATTATTATTATTATTATTATTATTATTATTATTATTATTATTATTATTATTATTATTATTATTATTATTATTATTATTATTATTACCGAGTTTTCGTGGATCACAGAGGTGAAAGAAGGTGCGAGCTGGAATGGGTCTGTCTACGACTACGAGAGTCAAAGATTAATAATTATTTAAAACTTTAAAATAAAGGTTATATTTCTTTTCAGATATTAAATTTTAACAAACAACAAGATTTCAGGTACAGGTAGTTAAGTACAAAATAGAAAAAAGAGGAAAAACCTAGAAAAGACTAGTTATCATTTGAGCTTCAAGCCCATAATGTACCAAGGCCCCAACATCGCAACTGTTGCGTTAGGCAGATAGACAAGGAGACGAATCCCCCAATTGTTTTACAGGAAATTTTAGATCATAATTATCAATAGCACTATTGTTCCAGAAGTTACAAGATATGGCCTTCCAAAGACATCATTCAATATCACACAAATACATTTACATTTGAAGGAAAGAGCCTCAATGCTCTACAATTTCTGCCAAGGAGACCGCGCTCCCAAACCCTTACAACCTACTCAAGGCAACCAAGCTTTCACTAGAGCGTCTTTGCTCAATAAACTTACACTTTCAGGTCTCTTAAGGCACATCCTACAATTTACAACACCATACCGATTAGTTTACACTGGGGTATCTCGTACCCATCTACTGGGCCTTTATGGAAATGAACAGTTTTAATTACTGGCCCCAAAAACAAAATGTATGGAGGCGGACACTTACTCTCCTTGAAATTAAGAGGTTAAAACCCTACTTGGGCTTGTGGCCCGACGGTGCAGAGGCTAATCCCACACTACTGAGGTGACTAGATGGACAAGTTAATTTGCAAGTTACGAGCGGAAACTATTACAAAATCATAGTCACCTCAAAATTAATTGAAAGGGGAAATCGAGAAGGTATTGCACTCTCTATCCCCGGATTACAGTTTAAGTACTCGACTTACTTGAACTTTTACATTAGAAGGAAGAAAGTTTACATTTTAGGAAATTGACAGTTACATAGCTGAAGATTGGAATTTTCCCCTCGGGTCAGCTTGCGGAGGTAACTACTTAGATGGAAAAACTGTTCCACATTACCTTAACTGATGTTCTGCCTGCCTAAGAATGAGGACCCGGCCTCCTGTCTTAACACACACACACAGTAAGACGACGATCAGAAAGACAAGTTAACTCGAAAAGGCGTCAGCTTTCATACCCGAGAGGAGGGTTCGAGAAGGCTCTGGACTAAAACCGGACACACCCTCTCATTTCTATTGGCGGATAAAATAGGTACAAGAAGCGTATGATTGGCTGAAAAACAAATACATGAAATTTATGATAGCATAGAATCCCACGTTGGCGGGATGAATAAGAAGTGTTGCAAACCTTGAAATATCCAAAACTAAGAAAGTCCATTCAGATCAGAAAACCCATAAACACAAAATTTATTTCAATTACTAGTTGGTCCACTTTGCACCAGAGTGCATGACATCAGTTTTTAATAGAGACCTATGGAGAAAAGTCCAAAACTTCTTAAAATAGTTGTGGCAAGCGCCCGAAAACAAAAGAAATCCAGTCAGTTTAGGCAAAATTAAAATGTCACATTAATCTATCCCTTTAGTAGTGACATCTTTGATCAATGTCCCAACTTCCTGCACTAGCTGTTTCAAGTTTTGTATGATAGATAACGTTCTTCAAGGCGCTTCTTTTAAATGCGCGGGGTTGAGGTGTACCTCCCGGTACAATTATTATTATTATTAGTAGTAGTAGTAGTAGTAGTAGTAGTAGTAGTAGTAGTAGTAGTAACATCATCCTCGTATACTCATGTTTTCTCGGTGTTCAGCTGCATTAGGAAGTTTAATATCCAAGCCGAGCGAAATATTATGCATCTTCTGATTTTCTCCCGTTATGGATCCTTCAGATCACTATTCATCACTTTCCTCAAAATTCCTTAGGTTTCAAAAACCACTATCTTCTGCAATTCAACGTCCTACTTGAGTGATAAAATGGATGATGCGCTGGTGGGGGAAGTTATCTTAGTTCTCGCACGACTATTTTAACAACGACAGGATATCTCTGATTATCGGACATTTTTCCCAGTCCATTCTTCCTAATTTAGTTCATAAAGCTATTGTCCCTAAAAGAGAATAAAAGTTCGTGTGTTCTTCGAAGTTCGTATTAAAATTAAAAGTGCAACGTTATACTCCACGTAGGCCTACCTTGTATAGCTTCATTGAACTAAAAATAGAAATGATCGTCTTTTGTAATTTTAAGTCCATATATAGTTCCATATTTCAATAAAAATAACTAAATATATATGCACATGTTTCATTAATTATTAATACAAGTAAATCCTTTCCAAGCTGATAACAATTATTTTCTATCCATTTCATGTTGCATTATGATAAACCACGGAGACAAAGTATGAAATTGCCTTACTAATACGCAGTCCATATACGTGCAAAGCAGACAGGTTCAGGAACTACACTGACCGAAAATTCATGATCAGTAAATACTGACAATTGAACTAGAACTGAAGTGGTGTGCGACTCCGTTTCGATATTTTAGTAATCGGAAAATATAGATAATTCAACTGAAAGGTTAAGGAAATTTAGAGGAAAACTTCTTCAGCGTGAAATTCTACCTGTTTTACTAATAATGCGTTTATAGAAGTATGACGGTGGCGCCCCCTTAAGTTAAGGGCTCCTCGCAGATCGAGGTGTTAGAGGGCCCCTAAACTGACCCTGCATGAAAGGAAATACAAAGCTTGTCAGATAACCAGTTGAGTCCTGGAATTTATTCTATTCTTCTGAAACTTTACAGGGGATTGTTTCAATGACAAATTTAAAAGGGCAAAGATAGGGGGCAAATATGAACAAGAAAGAGATGCCAAGAACACTGATAAGGAAAATCTCTTGGCTCTTTCTTTGGTCACATTTATTGACTGTATTTTGAAGGGCTCGTATGAAAATGCAGGAAGTTTTAGGGTGACAGATGATACAGCACCTGAAGTTTTTCATGAAACTACGCCCTTGAGGCATTTCCGTCTTCTCATTCATGACCTTAATTTTGATGATGTCCATACAAAAGAAAAGAGAATGGGACAGGACAAATTGACATCGATACGTCAAGTGTTTGATGAATTTGTAGCTTAATACTAGGAACACTATAGGCCTCATAAATACCTAGTGGTTGATGAGACGCTAGAATCAGTCTGGCAAAAGAATGGGTTTCGACAGTTCATGCCCAAGAAACCAGCCAAATATAGCCTCAAAGTGTTTTTTCTAGCCGATAATCAGATATTCTACACTTATAACATGGAAGTGTATGATGTACCACAACCGGTTGGCCTTTACCAAATGAAGAATACAACATCATAATTTTTAAATTTGAATTATTTGGGGATAATGTTGGTGTACTATTAGAATTCATATTGCGTGATACGGAACATGTCCATATCACTAACAGTCGTATTTAAATAAACTACTTCGTACAAAAAGAAAAATGTCCAGATGTCCTCAGATGCAACTGTTTATGTATCGACAACCACGCGACCACTGCTGGGTTAAATTTTGAAGTAAGCAACCCTAAACATACCACTTTCAAAACTTATAGGAATGACTGCCAGGGATAATAGGTTTCTTGATCTTGTGCTATGGATGAATTGTTCTCAAATTTATTTCTTACCACCATATTGCCCACCAGGAAATCTTATGGGCAAAAGCTGTTGAAGTTTGAGCTTAGCATGAAAGTTGTAAATTGTGTGAGAAATTAAATAATATTGCCTTCTACTTCTCATTGATCGGGCTAGTTGGCTGTGCGGTTAGGCGCGCAGCTGTAAGCTTTCATCCGGTTCGAGCCCCACTGTCGGCAGCCCTGAACATGGTTTTCCCGTGGTTTTCCATTTTCACACAAGGCTATACCTTAATTAAGGCCACGGCTGCTTCCTTTCCCCTCCTAGGCATTTCCTACTCCACCGTCGCCATAAGACCTATCTGTGCGCCGGGCTGAGTAGCTCAGGCGGTTGAGGCTCTGGCCTTCTGACCCCAACTTGGCAGGTTCGATCCTGGCTCAGTCGGGTGGTGTTTGAAGGTGCTCAAATACGACAGCCTCGTGTCGGTAGATTTACTGGCACGAAAAATAACTCCTGCGGGACTAAATTCCAGCACCTCGGCGTCTCCGAAAACCCTAGTTAGTAATTAGTAGGATGCAAAATAAATAACATTATTATTACCTACACTGTGTCAGTGTGACATAAAGCAAATTGTAAAAAAATCTCCTCATGGATTACTCATTTAAAACATTATCATGGTGACGTAATAATTCTCAATGTAGGTAAAAAGATGGCTTAATAAGCGGAAAACATTTAACGATTCTGTCATTTTCTGGATGAGATCAGAAACTTCATGAAATCATCTCCTGGACAGTATTAAAAGAAACTTAAAGAGCGTGGCTACTAGATTTAACTTTTTTCTGGATACCACATAAATCTCCAGTTACAAGGGAAAGATGATAATATCTCGAGCATGATAAGTGTAGTAAATATTTTTCCAAAAGAAACTAAAGCTATAGCTTTTGCATTTAAATAAGAATGCCCAAATTTTCAAATGTGAAGGTTATTGTCGAAACCTTAAATTGTGGTGATTGTGATTTTCCATAATTTACTTCACCATCCTGAAAACCATGTGACGGAATCAATCAATCAATCAATCAATCAATCAATCAGTCACTACTGCTTTGCATTTGGGGCTGTTGCCAAGGTAGCAAATTCCTACCAGTAGGTTAAATAGTATATTTTAATGATTTCAAAGAAGTTGGAAATGTATCAAAGAACTCTCTTAGTTAATGAATCTAATCTCTAACTCCTCTTGTTATAAACAAATATTTGCCCCAATTTGTCCTCTTAAATTCCACCTTCTTCTTAATATTTTGATCTTTCCCCTCTTTTAAAATCTCCATTCAAGCTTTTCATCTACTAATGTTATTCCACGTTATCTCTCCACTGACATCTCGGAACACACCACTTAACCGAGTAGCTCGTCTACTTGCTCCCAAGTCTTCCCAGACCAAAGTTGGCAACTTTTTCATAACACTACTCTTTAGTCGGAATTCACCCAGAACTAACCGTGCTGCTTTTCTTTGGATCTTTTCCAGCTCTCGAGTCAAGTATCTTGGTGAGGGTTCCATACATTGAAACCATACCCTAACTCGGGCTTATCAAAGACTTATGTAACCTCTCCTTCGCATCCTAACTAAAAATACTAAAAACCATATAAACACAGATGTAACCCTTATTTACAATCCTATTAAAGTGATTATCCCAATGGAGATCTTTCCTCGTACCTATACACTTACAGTGACATCCACTTCACAAACACAGGAACAAAAACTGAAAGGACTTTAGCTTTCGTGAAACTTTCATCCTTACATTTCAACCCGTAGTGATGGGCAATGCTCTCGCTCGAGATTCTCGAGAATGACGTCATAGATATTTAGACTCGCGAGAATCTCGAGACCGATTCTCCTGTGCTGCGATCTATGCAACGTCCAAGTAACTACGCGCGTAAACTTGATAGAATATCATCAGCATTATTGCGTGAAATAACGTTCTCTCATATGGAAACGTGTGCCGATAAATTTTGTCAAAAGCTTGAAAAAGTATTCTATGTTCAATTACGAGCCCCTTAATACCATCAACGAAAGTGAAAACGAATGTTGGCATCTTAAACAGTTCTCAAGTTATTTGAAGTAGAAATCGTAACCGAATAACCTGCATAGTTTGTGGATAACTGTAGTGTGACCGTGAGGCCACAGCTGAGTAGACAGGTGTTGGTGTGGCTTGTGTTCGCTTGTCGGCGAGATGGGGTGTGCGCGACCTTGGACGAGGACGAAAACAAGTTTTTTTTTTACGTGAAGAGGGCGGCCGACTGGCTAACAGGATAAAAATAAAAAAATGAACGTTGGCGAGAGAAAGAGAGATACCAGCGTGTGTCACCTGTAATTGCGAGGAACGATATGAATGAAATATTTATAATATCTTTGGTGGCGTGACATGCATAATTACGGAAGGCTCAAGGATTAAATTAAAATAAACTGGATAAAAAATAGCACATTTAGAGGATATAAATTAAAAACTGAAATTTTGAAATAATTTACACGACCTTGTGGCTAAAATGGTAATGAAGTTGTATATTCGTACAGTAGAAGAATTTAGTATCTAAATTGACTTTACTTCCGTGCATGTGCACCAGGCACGATATTTAAGTCATGTGATACAAGTACTCACTCTCACACACACTGACGTGTTCCTGGACTATCATCTTCAGTCGCTCAGCGTGGAACGTCGTGAATACTGTCGTCAAGAATAGTGGCCTCACTCCTGTGCTCTACACCTCCGATAATTGTATACAACTTAGAACAGTGCTGTGATCAGACGTCGAATGTGCAGATATTAATCCCTTAAGTACGTGTCATTTCCAAAATACGGTTACGTGTGTGTTTGGAGTTTATTCTAAAGCACTTTGTGTAAGTTTCAGCTTTCTCACGAGTGGACGCGGAAGACGTGGACGTGATCATTTCCAGAAGAGGACGGAACTTCGCATTATGGATTACCAGTGCTTCACCATGAAGTTCTAAACCTTCGACCACCGTTAGCGGCGTCGGGATGCAGACTCTTTCATCCTAGCATGGCTGATTGAGAACCCAGACGTCCAGACGTGAAGATTTCTCCTTAAGTTAAGTCGATTACGTCTCATTTATATCTGTTCTATGTAGTTTATTTCTATTCTTTCTTTCTTCTTAGTAAGCTATTTTGACACATTTTATGGTTGTATATTTGCTCGGATATGTCGTAAAACTGACACATGCGATTGCTTAATGACCATGTGGCCATGAATTTGACAGTGAGGGTTCCGATAGAGTTATCCATGTGTTATCGACACCATCTTTGCTTATTGAGTGAATTTCGTCACGAATATGAATTAATTTATGTCCGATGGATTTAATGGTAGGATATTTCGTCCATATTTTCAATATTTTTCTTGTAATGGAACTTCTACTTGTACCTCGTGTTTGAGATAACGTGTCATCGGGATATTGAGTCTGAATTCTATGTACGAATTTAATGTGAATATGTGCATTGGGGGCATGTGATAATTAGTTGGAGTAATTAATCATCGAGACACATTTAAGTGGATATTATGTATTTGTAGGACGATGGTAGGTCCTGATATTTCGTGGTTACACATATTTGAGATTAGGATGCGACAAGTTAGAGTCGTCATGGTAGTACACTGTACGTGTAGAGTATATGGAATAATTGTGCATGACATGAATCTTCGTGAAACTGAGCTTTTCACATGTTAATGGATTATTCGAGGTGAATGCAGTGTAGTCTAATATTAGTGTCTTCAGATGAAGAAAATGAAAGTCCATGTTAATCGATGTACTTCTTAATTCGTGGGAATATCCCAACTTTTCTCAAGTAATTCAATAATTTCAAGTTGAAGGTACAGGTGAACGTTCGAGAAGGCCTTAGGTCTGAAGAACAGGTCCTCGACGAAATATCTAAATAGTATTTGATTCGTGACTATGCATTCGTTGGTGCAATTTTTCGCACTCATGAGGTAACTCAATCTTGCTGTAACTCAATAAATCTGTTAACAGGAGAGTAATATGATTGATCGACGCTCGTCGACATGTACATAGTGTAGATATTTTCTTCTTGATAATCACAGTCTTCTTGACAATTTCCGTAGTTAGCTGTAGAAATAGTAATTTGTTAGTAGTTAGAGAATTATTTTCTATATGTTCTGTTCTGAAAATATGTGACACTTTGATATTATCGATGGATAGTGGACGGGATTTCCACATGGATGATATTCTCCCCATTTACTTACGTTCGCAAGCCCAGAAGGCGTTTTATTTTGTTTAATTATTGATTAGATGCTTACAGTTCAGTATTAATTCTCACGAAAAGAGATGTGAGATGACGTGAACAGGTATATCCGACGTCTCGGATTAACTTAGAGAAAACCAAGGCAAATTCAACTTTTCATTTTATAATTACAAAATTGTTAAGATAACGACTGTAAATTTTATTTTTGCTATAATTGTTAACTTTTTGAATCTTGGATATTTCTTTATTATACTCGTTCTTACAATTACTGCATTTTTTCCAGATTGTTGATGAAGGCTTGGCCCAGACCTCATTTTTCTGAATGAAAATTTTTGATTCAACTTTAAATAAATAATTTAATAACTTTAAAGACGATAAAAAAAATTGTCACCATGTAAAAATACTCTGTTAGAATGTTAGAGAAGCAACTGCCGTGTACCATCCCATTTGTTTGCACCTAGGTTTGTTACATCAAGAGCCATATTAAATTCCATAACGTAGCGATCATAATCATAATCACAGACTTCAGGATGGCCAATATTTCATTTAATTAAATAAAAGTGTCATATTTGTTCTAAACTTGAACGTGCTTATTCGATGAACCTTATGAAAATCCTGCCACATTCATTTATTTTATAAGCCTACAGCCATCGAACTGAGCACCCCTGGGGTGTCTCGTGTTCGCAGACTGACTATGTCGGGTACATCTTAAGTGGCTAGTCCCTTCCGTGGGGCTCGATTTGTGGCTTAAAAAGTGGCTAAATCCATCGTGGAACTTGATTAATTGCTTCTCCACGTGGTTTAAATTGACTTGATCAAATTATTAATTATTCACGGTTCGGCAGGTTCATTGTAGATTTAATGCCATCCCAGTTAGGTAGAATTCTAACAGAGTACGCGGAATTTTCAGAATATTTTACTTATGATGATGTGTTTCACATGGAAAAATGAGGGTTAGGAATTTTCTTCATGAAACTTGAATTTGCCCTATCATAATCAACATGTCTGGGGGGAAAGTCTCTGCATTTCGGCATTTGCTGACACAGGTCACTTTATGAATAATAGAATGGATCTCGAGGAGATTAGGAAGTTATTAGAAACTATGACAGAGGATAACAGGAGAGCACAGGAAGAGAGTAGGAGAGCGCAGGAAGAATTTAGGAAGATGCAGGAAGAGAGTAGGAAAATACAGGACGAGAATAAAGAGGAATTTAGGAAAATAAAGGACGAGAATAAAGAGGAATTTAGGAAAATACAGGACGAGAATAGAGAGGAATTTAGGAAAAAATTTAGTCAAAAAATGAACATTATGGGTGCTGCGATACAGGAAGAGAATAGGAACATTCAATCAATCAATCAATACTGATCTGCATTTAGGGCAGTCGCCCAGGTGGCAGATTCCCTATCTGTTGCTTTCCTAGCCTTTTCCGAAATGATTTCAAAGAAATTGGAAATTTATTGAAAATCTCCCTTGGTAAGTTATTCCAATCCCTAACTCCCCTTCCTATAAATGAATATTTGCCCCAGTTTGTCCTCTTGAATTCCAACTTTATCTTCATATTGTGATCTTTCCTACTTTTATAGACGCCATTCAAACCTATTCGTCTACTAATGTCATTCCACGCCATCTCTCCGCTGACAGCTCGGAACATACCACTTAGTCGAGCAGCTCGTCTTCTTTCTCTCAATTCTTCCCAACCCAAACATTGCAACATTTTTGTAACGCTACTCTTTTGTCGGAAATCACCCAGAACAAATCGAGCTGCTTTTCTTTGGATTTTTTCCAGTTCTTGAATCAGGTAATCCTGGTGAGGGTCCCATACACTGGAACCATACTCTAGTTGGGGTCTTACCAGAGACTTATATGCACTCTCCTTTACATCCTTACTACAACCCCTAAACACCCTCATAACCATGTGCAGAGATCGGTACCCTTTATTTACAATCCCATTTATGTGATTACCCCAGTGAAGATCTTTCCTTATATTAACACCTAGATACTTACAATGATCCCCGAAAGGAACTTTCACCCCATCAACGCAGTCATTAAAACTGAGAGGACTTTTCCTATTTGTGAAACTCACAACCTGACTTTTAGCCCCGTTTATCAACATACCATTGTCTGCTGTCCATCTCACAATATTTTCGAGGTCACGTTGCAGTTGCTCACAATCTTGTAACTTATTTATCACTCTATAGAGAATAACATCATCCGCAAAAAGCCTTACATCCGATTCCACTCCTTTACTCATATCATTTATATATATAAGAAAACATAAAGGTCCGATAACACTGCCCTGAGGAACTCCCCTCTCAACTATTACAGGGTCAGATAAAGCTTCACCTACTCTAACTCTCTGAGATCTATTTTCTAGAAATATAGCAACCCATTCAGTCACTCTTTTGTCTAGTCCAATTGCACTCAGTTTTGCCAGTAGTCTCCCATGATCCACCCTATCAAATGCTTTAGACAGGGCAATCGCGATACAGTCCATTTGACCTCCAGAATCCAAGATATCTGCTATATCTTGCTGGAATCCTACAAGTTGAGCTTCAGTGGAATAACCTTTCCTAAAACCGAATTGCCTTCTATCGAACCAGTTATTAATTTCACAAACATGTCTAATATAATCAGAAAGAATGCCTTCCCAAAGCTTACATACAATGCATGTCAAACTTACTGGCACAGGAAGAGGCGAAAAAGGGTCGTGACGAACTATATGCAAAACTAGAGGAAACTAGTTGTCGGATTGACAATATCGTGTTAGAGTGCAGGGAAAATCAGAAAAAAACCCTGGAACAAGTTGTTACTTTGACAAGCCAGATTGAAGAGGATAATAAGGTTATCACCGGGAAGGTCACCGCTCTTCAGAGTGATGTAGTCCTAGTAAGAAATAACATTGAATCCGTGAGGAAGGAGATAGATGTTATAAAAGTAGAGATTTCTACGGCACAAGAAGAGATGTCAGAACAAGTGAAACATCTTAGAGGAGAGGTCACAGAAGACTTAAAGAAAATAAAAGAGAAGGTCGACGATGATCTCCGATCCGTAAAGGACAGTATCTCAGTCAACCAAATGGAGATACAAGATATTTCACTTCAGTTCGATGATATCAAGAGCATGATTGACAAGGACAAGTCGGAAATATTTGAACAAATTATTAATCTTGCCGGAGATGTCAAGTCCGGGAAACAGAAGATGGAGGAAAATATGGACGCCCTCCAAAAATTAGAAAAAGAAGTAGGATTCTTGAAGTTGCAGGATAGGAGCACTAGGGTCTTAGTGACATCATTAATGGACCGACAGAGTAATGTCGAAGAGGTCGTACAGGCTAAATCTACTGTAACAGAAGGAATATCGCCAGTAGCTGAATCGTCTCAGAATATTACCCATATCGAACAACCCACAGTAAATCTAAGTACTACGCCGGCACAAAGTGTACCTCAGATCATTAATTTTATCCGAATGAGCGAGGACAGGCCTAGAAAATTCAACAACTTAAATGGGATCACACCTAAAAATTTCATTAGGGACCTTGATGAATATATCCGCGAACAGAAGATCCCTAGCGAAAAACATCTTCGAACGGCGGAGAAATTTTTAGAGGGAGACGTGCTCAACTGGTACCACGCTTTCCGTTATACGTTTGAAGACTATGAAGGTTTCAAGCGCTTGTTCCTACAGAGATACTGGGGAGCGGATTTGCAACAGGCACCACGGTTGGATTTGTATTCACGAAAATATTCCATAGATGGGCAGACGCAGTACGCTAATTACTTCTGTAATCAAGTACGACGAATGAAAGACCTCGACACTCCACCATCTGAAAATGTGTTGGTCCAAGCGATAACAAAGCAGTTTCCTGTGGAAGTACAGCGTTTACTCATTGCTGCCAATGTTCAGACCGCAGTGCAGGCTGAGCCTATCCTCAGACAACTCGACCATACCATGAATGTCTCTACAGTACCGAAAACTCAAAGGAGCAATACTTACCAGGTCAACGTAATAGACACTCCGAAAAACCGAAATTCGACTCCAATGCCTGAAAACGGAAGTCAGAGCGGACCCAATGAGTACAAAAACTATCCCAGAGCGTACGACCGTCGATGGGAAGAGAGAAGAACGAGACCCAGAGAGGACAGGATGGAAGATCCGAAGAACGTCCGAAGAAGGGGAAATTACAGGACACGGGACCGACCACAGGACTACAGGCGAAATAGGCCCTATGATAGACCTAGATATTATTCAGATCGTAACTACCAGAATTTCAGAGATGACATGGAGAACCGTCATCGAGAAAGTATGCGGTACATTGAAGAATTAAGGAAGGAAACTGAAAGAGGCTCAAAATGGAAGGACGCCATTCATAATCAAGACACCGATCCAGATGTGACGGGAGCTGAGAGCCTAGAGTTTCAACGACACAGGAACCAACAGCTGGGAGCTAGGGAGCTAAATCCTTCCGCGCCACAATACGCGCCGGAGTGTCAAGGAAAAAAAAACGCCAATTTAAGACCGACTTTTTCACTCTCCTTTAACGATTTATCTTATATGAAGGAATGGACAGTTGCTCAAATAGATTCATGGTTCGTGAAACCGGAAGACCTAATCGAGGAAAAACAACCATGTCAACTTGATAAGTCTGAGGGGCTGCCAATTATAATCACCCGATTATACGGTCTTAGGGTGTACTCTCTCGTAGACACAGGCGCGTCCATTAGTATCATTTCTAAAGCTTTGTGTGAGGAACTGAAAAACAAACATGCCATACCCACTATACCGGTCTCAAATGTTAAAGTGAAGGGAATAATTCCGAACAAAACCACTACATGCAAAGAACAGGTGTACATTGATCTCCAGTTAGGTAACACTGTATTTCCACACATATTTGTTGTCATGAACAAGATCAATTTTAATCTTATATTGGGAGCTGACTTTATGAAAGAGTACAATGCCGTTATCAACATGCAAAAAAATGAAATTTATCTATATAATGCAAATACAGTGGAACGAACGTCACTTCTGTCTGATCATCACGATGTACTGAAAGCCAGGGAGATAGAGGCGGATCAAGACGAAGATAGCCCAGCTAGCTCAGTTGCTGAGGTAATTCAGGAGGAAAACACTGAAATAGAACAAGGGATTTTTACCTCACCGGAGAAAATGGCCGAGGATGAAACGAAGGAGGATTTCGTTAGCCTAGTAAGGAGAAAGGTCAGCGAAGCCAAATGTTCCAAGGAAAATCAGGGAAAATTACTCGAATTATTGACAAAATATGAGAGTGTTTTCGGTGACAAGCCGGGAAAGATCCCTAAATTCAAGTACTCACTCCTAGTCAATGACTGGACACCGTACAAACGTAAACCTTATCCTATCGCTGAGAAGTACTTCACGGAAGTGAAGAAAATTATTCAAGAAATGGAAGCAAATGGAATTATTCGAAAGGCTACCACTCCATTCGTTAATCCACTGGCCGTGGTTCGTAAACCGAACGGGTCTTTGAGATTGTGCCTCGACGCGCGTCTATTAAATGGCCGCATCATACCGGAATACAATCAAGTTACGCCCCTGAAAGACCTGATCCGACGATTTAAGGGTAGTTCGTACCTGACCGGAGTTGATATAGTTTCTTCATACCATCACATAGTGTTGGATGATAAATCACAACTATTAACAGGTTTCCTCTTTGACCAGCAAACCTACGTCTTCGTCAGACTTCCGTTCGGAATCAAGACATCAGGATGTGTTTTGCTGAGGGCCTTAGATAGAAATCTCACAGATGAGGTGAAAGAACAGACCGTGAGATACATGGATGATATCATTCTTCCAAGTAAAAGTATTGAAGAACATCTGGAACAGTTAGAGAAACTGTTGGTCAACTTGCAAGACGCTGGTTTCAAAATCAACTTGGAAAAGTCTAACTTTTGCCAACCTGAGATCTTATTTTTAGGTCACGTTGTGGACGGTACGGGGATAAGACCTAATCCTGCGAAGATTCAGGCCATTAGTAATTTTCCGCGGCCGCGACGGGTCAAACATGTAAGGCAATTCCTGGGCTTATGTGGATTTTTTTCGGAACATTGTCCTAACTATACTGATACAGTAGCGCCACTACAAAAACTGCTACATAAAAACAACAGGTGGTGCTGGAACCACGAATCTGAAGAGGCCTTTAGAAAAGTAAAATCTTTACTCAATGAAAGCATAAAGTTGGGTTACCCGGATTTTGATTCTAAATTCATAATCCAGACGGATGCATCCACAATTGGAATAGGAGCTGTTCTTTTTCAAGAAGATGTTACCAATCCTACGAATAAAGTGTACTTAGCTTTTTATAGTAGAAAACTACGGAGCCATGAACTGCACTATAACACTACTGAGCTAGAGATGCTTTCCATAGTTTGTGCTCTGCGACACTCGCAGAAAATTGTTTTCGGATACCCTGTGATATTAAGAACCGACCACAAGGCTTTAACGTTCATGTTAAAAACCACTATAGCGAACGAACGTGTTTCACGGTGGTCTCTCTTTGTCCAACAATTCGACATTGAATTCGAACACTGTCATGGACGAAATAATGTCATAGCTGACGCCCTGAGCCGGAATCCGGAAGAAAATAACGCTTCTGTACAATATGTAGACCTAATAAACGAAGATCAAGAAATACTAAGGAGACTCGGATATCTTCGACAGGCGCAGAGACGAGACACCTTTACTCGTAAACTAATTGATTACTTTGAAGGGAAGCTGGTAGCTGGTGATCTAGACTATGAAGCTATCCACAAGTTAGCATCTCACTACCTGATGCTCAATAAACTGCTACATAAATATGTGGACGCGGACCACACAAAATTAAGGATTGTGGTTCCTGCAAAATTGCAGAAGGGAATTATTTGGTTAACACACCGAACTACAGGTCATGCTGGGACAGATAAGGTGGTGGCTGCTGTACAAGAAACATTCACATGGGCAAAGATGAGAGAGATGGTACGAGTAACAATCGGAACCTGCGACACGTGCCAACGTGTAAAACCGAACAATCGCCTGCTAAAACAATATCCTATTCCGTTATTGCCTGAACAGCCCAGGAAGGTATTCGCAATCGACCTATTCGGCCCACTTCCCAGGTCTACCCATGGAAACAAACATGTAGTAGTGACCATAGATGTCTTTTCTAAATTCTTGTCACTTTTCGCCATACAGAAGAGTAATACCAAGTCAATTTTGAGACGCATTACACGTAACGTGATACCTACGATGGGCAAACCAGAGTTCTTATTATCGGACCATGGTTCTCAGTTTACATCTCAGGAATTCCAACAAGCCATGAGACAGCTTGATATCAAACACGTCTTAAATTCAATCAGATATCCAGCCGGTAACCCAGCCGAGCGGGTCATGCCCGAAATCGCTAAGTTTTGCAGAATTTACTCTGGACAATGTCACTGGAACTGGATAAAAGTACTGCCTATTCTTATGGATTGTCATAACAATACCATTCATGAATCTACAGGCCAGATACCCGTTCTTATTCAACACGGGCAGTTTCCCTCTCGACCTTGGGAAAACATCGTACAATGTCCGCCTGACGTACAAGTGACTCCAGCAAGGCGCATTGAAATAACAGCAGAGCACCTGCGTAAACAGGCTGACCGCAGGTTACGCAGAGTTGCGAAGAAAAGATTCCACAGACCTTTACAAGTGAATGAACTGGTCTTAGTGAGAAAACCGATGGTCTCCAGCCCTACAGAACGGTTTTACGGCAAGTTTGCTGACTTGTATACAGGACCATTTAAGGTTATAAGGTCGTATAACAACAACGCCTACCGAGTCCAAAGTCTCGATGGACGACAGGAATTCATATTCAATGCCTCGAACCTAAGACTCTACCGTAAAGCAGAAGAGTGAAGAAAGAAAAAAGAAAAGACCCAGGTCGGCCGTCAAAGAAATACCAGTTTGTGTCGTGCAGAATGATTACCGTTCAGACAACTGACAGATGCTTGGAAATTATTAATACCATGGAAAATTAAACAGTGAGGTAGACAACATACGGACCACATTTTAAGGAATGAACGTGATTAAAAAATTTTTAACCTTGTTTAAAAAATTTTGTCCTAGTAAGAGGTGGATGTGACCGTGAGGCCACAGCTGAGTAGACAGGTGTTGGTGTGGCTTGTGTTCGCTTGTCGGCGAGATGGGGTGTGCGCGACCTTGGACGAGGACGAAAACAAGTTTTTTTTACGTGAAGAGGGCGGCCGACTGGCTAACAGGATAAAAATAAAAAAATGAAGGTTGGCGAGAGAAAGAGAGATACCAGCGCGTGTCACCTGTAATTGCGAGGAACGATATGAATGAAATATTTATAATATCTTTGGTGGCGTGACATGCATAATTACGGAAGGCTCAAGGATTAAATTAAAATAAACTGGATAAAAAAATAGCACATTTAGAGGATATAAATTAAAAACTGAAATTTTGAAATAATTTACACGACCTTGTGGCTAAAATAGTAATGAAGTTGTATATTCGTACAGTAGAAGAATTTAGTATCTAAATTGACTTTACTTCCGTGCATGTGCACCAGGCACGATATTTAAGTCATGTGATACAAGTACTCACTCTCACACACACTGACGTGTTCCTGGACTATCATCTTCAGTCGCTCAGCGTGGAACGTCGTGAATACTGTCGTCAAGAATAGTGGCCTCACTCCTGTGCTCTACACCTCCGATAATTGTATACAACTTAGAACAGTGCTGTGATCAGACGTCGAATGTGCAGATATTAATCCCTTAAGTACGTGTCATTTCCAAAATACGGTTACGTGTGTGTTTGGAGTTTATTCTAAAGCACTTTGTGTAAGTTTCAGCTTTCTCACGAGTGGACGCGGAAGACGTGGACGTGATCATTTCCAGAAGAGGACGGAACTTCGCATTATGGATTACCAGTGCTTCACCATGAAGTTCTAAACCTTCGACCACCGTTGGCGGCGTCGGGATGCAGACTCTTTCATCCTAGCATGGCTGATTGAGAACCCAGACGTCCAGACGTGAAGATTTCTCCTTAAGTTAAGTCGATTACGTCTCATTTATATCTGTTCTATGTAGTTTATTTCTATTCTTTCTTTCTTCTTAGTAAGCTATTTTGACACATTTTATGGTTGTATATTTACTCGGATATGTCGTAAAACTGACACATGCGATTGCTTAATGACCATGTGGCCATGAATTTGACAGTGAGGGTTCCGATAGAGTTATCCATGTGTTATCGACACCATCTTTGCTTATTGAGTGAATTTCGTCACGAATATGAATTAATTTATGTCCGATGGATTTAATGGTAGGATATTTCGTCCATATTTTCAATATTTTTCTTGTAATGGAACTTCTACTTGTACCTCGTGTTTGAGATAACGTGTCATCGGGATATTGAGTCTGAATTCTATGTACGAATTTAATGTGAATATGTGCATTGGGGGCATGTGATAATTAGTTGGAGTAATTAATCATCGAGACACATTTAAGTGGATATTATGTATTTGTAGGACGATGGTAGGTCCTGATATTTCGTGGTTACACATATTTGAGATTAGGATGCGACAAGTTAGAGTCGTCATGGTAGTACACTGTACGTGTAGAGTATATGGAATAATTGTGCATGACATGAATCTTCGTGAAACTGAGCTTTTCACATGTTAATGGATTATTCGAGGTGAATGCAGTGTAGTCTAATATTAGTGTCTTCAGATGAAGAAAATGAAAGTCCATGTTAATCGATGTACTTCTTAATTCGTGGGAATATCCCAACTTTTCTCAAGTAATTCAATAATTTCAAGTTGAAGGTACAGGTGAACGTTCGAGAAGGCCTTAGTTCTGAAGAACAGGTCCTCGACGAAATATCTAAATAGTATTTGATTCGTGACTATGCATTCGTTGGTGCAATTTTTCGCTCTCATGAGGTAACTCAATCTTGCTGTAACTCAATAAATCTGGTAACAGGAGAGTAATATGATTGATCGACGCTCGTCGACATGTACATAGTGTAGATATTTTCTTCTTGGTAATCACAGTCTTCTTGACAATTTCCGTAGTTAGCTGTAGAAATAGTAATTTGTTAGTAGTTAGAGAATTATTTTCTATATGTTCTGTTCTG
The DNA here is from genome assembly GCF_040414725.1 of Anabrus simplex. Lineage (NCBI taxonomy): Eukaryota > Metazoa > Arthropoda > Insecta > Orthoptera > Tettigoniidae > Anabrus > Anabrus simplex. Next base: position 214,198,787 of record NC_090265.1, on the reverse strand, counting down.
AAAATATGTGACACTTTGATATTATCGATGGATAGTGGACGGGATTTCCACATGGATGATATTCTCCCCATTTACTTACGTTCGCAAGCCCAGAAGCCGTTTTATTTTGTTTAATTATTGATTAGATGCTTACAGTTCAGTATTAATTCTCACGAAAAGAGATGTAAGATGACGTGAACAGGTATATCCGACGTCTCGGATTAACTTAGAGAAAACCAAGGCAAATTCAACTTTTCATTTTATAATTACAAAATTGTTAAGATAACGACTGTAAATTTTATTTTTGCTATAATTGTTAACTTTTTGAATCTTGGATATTTCTTTATTATACTCGTTCTTACAATTACTGCATTTTTTCCAGATTGTCGATAAAGGCTTGGCCCAGACCTCATTTTTCTGAATGAAAATTTTTGATTCAACTTTAAATAAATAATTTAATAACTTTAAAGACGATAAAAAAATTGTCACCATGTAAAAATACTCTGTTAGAATGTTAGGGAAGCAACTGCCGTGTACCATCCCATTTGTTTGCACCTAGGTTTGTTACATCAAGAGCCATATTAAATTCCATAACGTAGCGATCATAATCATAATCACAGACTTCAGGATGGCCAATATTTCATTTAATTAAATAAAAGTGTCATATTTGTTCTAAACTTGAACGTGCTTATTCGATGAACCCTATGAAAATCCTGCCACATTCATTTATTTTATAAGCCTACAGCCATCGAACTGAGCACCCCTGGGGTGTCTCGTGTTCGCAGACTGACTATGTCGGGTACAGTAGATAGGATGTGCACTTTGACACCGTGGTGTCGTGTTCATTTACCTTCTCCTCTTACATTTTAGTTGTGGGCTAATCGCCATTGAAATCTTGTGTCCTATTATTCTCATTTTTCTTCAAACCATCTTACCCCACTTTTCCTAGTCATTTCATGTATTATTTAATTCATATATTCCCCGAGCCTAGCGCTCGATATCATGCCTTATTCCTAATGCTTGAAACATCCCTAGTGTGTGCTGCTATCTTCTTCGGGGTTTTCTTACTGTGATGCTCCGCGCCTTAACCAATGAAATGAAATGAAATGGCGTATGGCTTTTAGTGCCGGGATATCCCAGGACGGGTTCCCGTAGGTGACCTGCGCGTCGTGATGAGGATGAAATGTTGATGAAGACAACACATACACCCAGCCCCCGTGCCATTGGAATTAACCAATTAAGGTTAAAATCCCCGACCCGGCCGGGAATCGAACCGGAGACCCTCTGAACCGAAGGCCAGTACGTTGACCGTTCAGCCAACGAGTCGGACATCTTTCTAAATTATAATAATAATCGCCATAATAACCTCCCCCGCCACATCTTGAAAGATAATTTTTCCTACAGTCGACACGGGTGACAACATGCCAAGGGCACCGGTACTCTGCTTGATCATACGACCTTCAGCGCTCCAGATATTCTTCAGTGGTTCACAGTTAGATGCCCAATTTGCCAGCGGTAGACTTATCTGTTTAATGAAACTCGTCAGTTCATAGTATGTAGTTACGGCTCCATTTTCTCCTTCACAGATGTGAGCGAAGTCATCCATGAAGCAGTTCTTCTCGAAGGTTTTTGAAGCTGTTGGATACCTGTCAGTCAATCTTGTAGCCAGCTCACGGAGGGATAGCCGATAGAAGAAAAGGGCTGCAGGTGAGGCCAAACAGCAAGCGTGTGAATCTGTAGGTTACGATGTCCTTTGTGGTTCGTTAAGTGGCACCCGTAATCCTCTTCTACACGGAGCCAGAAAAATCTTGTTAGGTCCCTGTCCCTCACATCTAGAAGAAGTTGCAAGAATGCTCGAGTCCCATCAGCGATTAATGTCTGCTGGTACATCCAAAAGTGAAATAGCATTTATATTATTTCCGGTAATAAGTTAGATCCTGGTTCCCGGGGCATCTTAAAGGGATGGTGAATTCTTCTGATGGGAGGAAGCGTGGACGACTATTTCCATTTGAGTACGTCATGTCTTTCCTTCTTGACTGCATGATGAGGTAGGTAATATACATCAACAGTTGATTCGTCTAGAAATAATGTTTTAACATGTCCCTTCTTAATACAGTTCATCATTTCGGAATGATACATTTCTCGAGATTGCCCTCAAACTTTCTCTTTAAGGAACTGAAGCGATTTTCAGCAATGGTGCGATTCGAGTGTAAGACTACACCTTCCTTTCTGGGAAGACGCACTAATTTTCTACTATCTTCCATCCGAAAAGTGTAATGAAATTCCTTCATTTTTGCTGAGTGCTTGGATATTAGTGCTCGTTCCAGATGGTCTCGAATCCCAAGAGTTTCCGAGTCCCAAAACTGCTGCATATCTTCGTCTATGGGGACCAGTTTATCGATGTCGTGGATGTGATTCACAGAAACTTGATTGAGCAATGACCCAGACTTGTTTCCAGTATATACCCAGCCCAACTTTGAAGGTATGAGCACCTGTGTGTCTGAGAGGCGTATCAGCTGACCGTTTTCAACCGTCTTCCAATTTACAAACAAATATAACGGTAGGGTTTGCCAGTACTGATATTGTGTATGTTTAGTCTTCAGCCCGAAGGCTGGTTGGATCCTCAACAGTTCCACCATCAACTGTCATAGATGGCCTAGGCATCACTGAAGAGGTGTACTAGGGAAATGAGGAGTGTGGTAGTTTCTCGTTGCTCATAGGGTCCAAGGATTGAAGCGTGGGCGATCTGAAGATGGGTGAAGCCTCGTGTTCCTACGTCGATCTTGTCCACTGATACAGGTTCCTTTGTCTACCGCAGATGGAAAAATGGTGAGACTGCTTGCATTTAATGCAGAACACCCAGTTCTTCTTGGGTCAATCTCTGGTAATGTGCCCTCTGTTAAGACACAAGAAGCATTGATTGGAGGTCTTAAGACTTCCAATGCATTCCTTCGTACTGAATATCTTTGCGTAATTCTGAGCCCAGCGACCATGGTACTCGCACAACACACAGAATTCTGATGGTGACTTCCACTTTCGTTTATCTAACCCGTTTGATTTCATGTTAGCTTGGAAGCTAGCAGCAGTAGATGTATGGGTATTCGTCACACTGGAGCCCTTTAGTTTGTGTGTGATCATGGCGCTCTCTACCTCATCACTCAGGAATTCCACGAGCCTTGTAATGTGACTTTCTGCTATGTTTTCCCTTCTGGCACGCATAATCTAATGGCGGACGATTTCATCAGGAAACGCTCATGACAGTTTTGCAGATAACATGTGTCCATAGTCGACATTCTTCACTAAAGCTCGTAAGGCCTGGATACGGGGGTTACACTCTATAAACAAAACATTTAAACCTTCCGAAGAGGGGTCAACAATCGGCTTTAAGGCTTCAAGGTAGTCAAGATGTGCTTGGATGATGCAGTTCTTGTCACTGTAACCTGATATTAAGTTTCGTTTCATCTCATCGTATGCATCAACAGTTACAGGGATGCCCTCAACGAAATGCTTTGGTTCAACTTCCAAATAACCCCGAAGAATTACTCCCAAAATCTCAATCGTTTTTCAAGATCACCCGCAAACGGTTCTAAACTTAAGGGCAGGAAGCTTCACCGTGTGTATCAAAGCTGATGGCGCAGATGTTACAGTCGCGTTTGACGCAGCGAGATTCGAACCGGTGAGCGACGTGGATATTTTATTACCAATAATGCATGATGCCTTCAAGATTGCCTGCTTAGCTATGCTCTTGTACTCTTCGCACTTACTGACGCCATCTTCATACTCAGTGTCCGACAGGGGTTTGTGAATTTATTCGTCAAGAGAGACGAGTTGGTTTAAAACACCTTCCAGCCTAAGTTTGTTGTACTCATAGTTCATAGATGGATCCGATTCTCCGTCATTCATTGCGGAAATGAATCTTGTTATGTTCGATCTTATGTTTCCTTTGGGGATTTGCAAATTTTCTTTTTGGATTATCCTCTGCCATAATGAATGATACGTGTGGCTATATACTGGTAACTGTAATTCGTTAGAGTTGAGAACTAATAACAGTAGAATCGTACGTAAATAATGTTGCTTGATGAACAAGGTTATGTTGCATCTGATTATCTCGTTAACTTCTATTTACGGTGTTGCGAACGTCGTGGAGATAGTGTAACCAACTTTTGTCCATACAGGTTAGTGCGCCAGTGTAGCGTTATTCGCTGTGAGATAAATTGAGTGGTTTCCGTAGATATTCATATATCGCTCGTCTTCGTGCTCATAAAGAGAATATGCATCTGCTAATGAATAGTATTATTGTACATGTGGTGTGGAAACATGCATATGTATCACAAGGATCCAAGGAAAATCCATAAAACTCAATATTCTACAGTAGATGTAATTTATTCGTAGTTTATAGTTTAAAAATCAAAGCGTTTTGATTTTCAAATTTAGCATTCAGAAATTTAGCGTTTTGTAGTAAAGTGGTTAAAAATAGGCATAATTTGACTGCAAAGTTGACATCACTCTATCTGTACTTAGCCTACAAGGAATACAAAGCCTGCTCATTCGCAGTGCACTCTTCAGAAACAGTGTCCGGCTGGCAGTGCGCGTCTTGACCACTGCAGCGCTAGTATACCACCTCACATCAGCACTCACTAGCATTGATAACGGGAGTTGAAACTAGCACAAATTTACCTCTACACTACACTTCCTGTATATTATATACGTTACTGAGCAGAATGAAGTAGAAAATAAAAAATGTTCACCTTTTACCCCTAGCTGTGGATTTTCTTTTCAGATAACACACATAACTGTCGAAATTTGTGTCTGGCATTTAAAAGGACATAAGGTCTACTCTAGATATTTTTACTACCGCGCCGTAGATTTTCAGTGAAAATGAACGACTTTAACCATTTTCCTTGATATTTTCTCCTCAAGAAGTGTTCTCGGCGATACTCATCTGTGATGCCATTAGCATAGTTAGTGACAGAGGGGCGTAGATACTTCTGCAGTATTATTCTGCTTAGTTCCTCAGGATGATCACTTTTCCCACACCGCAGAATAGGATTTTTAGCAACACGTGGTAACAGTATTTCGGTTAATGTTTGTGCTATTTTTGGACTGTCCAGCGTTACCGATAACATTTCGTCCCTTATTTGCCTCAGTTTCATCAGCAGTGAAACAAAACCTGGCTTTGGATACCTGAGACCACCTCTGTCTTTGATTTTTATTAATGACGTTAGTGGAGATGGACTCTGGATACTACTAATTTTATCAACACACTCTTGACATGGCATGTGGTCTTCGACAACTCTTACCAAGTACCCTCCAATATATGCCATTGCAGCACTCGACGGAGCGGTCACTAGTGTTCCATAACTTATCCTTGGTACTTGGTACCACCTACACAACAGAATAAGGACATTATTATTATTATCAGAACAGGAGCAATAATAATAATAATAATAAGTAACCTAATTTTTGCCGTCGCAGGGTCTGCGTATTTTCTGTACCATACACTGTCTGTTTATTGCTTTAATCCACAATTCCCTAGTTGGCTCTTGGCAAGGGAATTCATGGAAAACTTTATTTCTAGAGCCTTGTTTAAAAAACGGTACACAGCAGTACACCATTGTAATATAATTGGCGTATTTTAACAATACATTTTTCCCGTTTGGTCAGTGTGTGAATTAAGCCGAAAGTGTCAGGTTCCAAGTCGTCCTCAATTTACAAGAGTTTCCCCATTTCACATTGGATGGTAAAATTACATTCTGTGACGTTTGCAGCAAAGAGGAGAGGGAAACTTGTTTTATATTTCCCCGTAACGAATTATAATCAATTTAGCAAAATCAGCATGGTATTTTAAATAATGCATATTAAATGTCCGATGTCTAGTAATTACTATATCAAGTTCCTGTGCTGGTTGGAAGTGTAGTGTGTTGTCTGAATATGAAAGGAGAAGTGTTGGAACAAGCACAAACACCAGTCCCCGAGCCAGAAGAATTAATTAGACGTGATTATAATCACCCATTTGGCCGGCAATCGAATCCGGGACCTTCTGAACCGAAGGCCTCAATGCTGACCATTCAGCCAAGTATTCGAACTAAACAAAATCATTATTGAGTTTCATTACTTCTATCAGTATTAACATTCAACTTTCGTAGTAAACGTCACCAGTAAGCATACAACGTGTAGAAATACCGCCAACCGAGGTTGAATTGCAGCGCCTCTAGCGGCAAATATAGCATCCACAGGGCGGACAGCTATGGGTGGCTATTGGGAGGCCTAAGATTCACCGCCATCTAGCACCACGTGTGACGTCACGCAAAGCCGAACATAGCCGACTCCGCTCCGACCCGGAACAGTATCTTACTGCACCACCCGATAGAGGCCAGCGGTTGCGCGCGCAATGGGACTCGCATTGTCATAATTTAAGAAACGCATAAATGATGAAATGAGATCATCCCCAGTAGTAATAATTATTAAAAATTCTTGAAAATAACTGGAAGTTCTAAGTTTTTTCTTCAGAAATATAAATACAAAGTACGCCTACACAATAAATTTGATACTGCTGTAAATATCACTTTGTCAGAAACATAATGCTGAACTTCAGCGGGATAGAAATATATCATAAAATAATTTTATTCAGAACTGTTCTGTTAGTTTTGTGTCTTCAGCCAGAATCCTTGGAAAAGAACTCTGTAAATAAAGAATGTTTATTCATGTCATGACAGCAAACGATATGTTTAAAATTCAGTGTAACTTTATTGCTAAAGTAAAACGAATATTTGGTTAGATATCAGTTCTCAGTAAATAATAAAATTTTACAAAGACAAGGGTCACATAGGGCGTGAAAATGAAAGACTCCGTAGCATTCGCAGATGTAATACCGCCGGGGTCGGAAATGAACAAGAGTTGCTCAAGAGAGGTTGGACAGGACTGATGAAAGTGTGGAGTCTGGCACAACTAAGTGGAAACAATGACAGGACTCAGCTAAGGGCCTCGTGGTCGCCAACCCACGCTCCCAAGCTGAAAGCCCCAGGAACCACTTTTAGCCGCCTCTAACGACAAGCAGGGGATACCTCGGATATTATATTCTACAGACCCCGCAAACTCAGAGGGCACCATGAAAGGCGTTATATATTACCAATAATAAGCCTATACAGGGTTGCCACCGGGAAAAATATTTTCGTACTGAATTTTCCCGTAAAAAGGTACTAGATTATGGAAAAAAGTACTAAATCATTTATTTACAATGGAATAGGGTTATTCATAAAGGAAGTAAGTTATAGAAAGCGAAGTATACTTATAAAAATACACATTTATTAAATTAGAACAGAACTTACCGGTTTTGATCATATTTTGCTCTTCTCTTAATCCTTGGAAAACATTGCCAAAACAATAAACTGTTTCGAAATGTAAACATTATGGGCAGACGAATGTTTCAGTTTCTCCTTTGTCAGGAGGAGCCCATTCAACATACAGGATTGGAGTTTGTTTCTCAATTTGGTCTTATTGGTAGTAACAGCAGAAGAATGTAGTAAACAGAACACTGCCTTCGCAAAATTCGTCAAATATGGAAGGATGTAGTCGCCTACAGAATTTTTAATTTCAAAAACACCGGGCGAGTTGGCCCTGTAGAGGCGCGCAGCTGTGAGCTTGCATCCGGGAGATAGTGGGTTCGAACCCCATTGTCGGCAGCCCTCTAGATGGTTTTCCGTGGTTTCCCATTTTCACACTAGACTGAAAAGCTTTTAAGTTTCTGTGAACTTAGCTAACCACTATTTCCTATCTAATTTCATTAACACTTTCTGTAATTACAATAGGGAAATATATTTGCTAATGGGATTATACTGATAAAACTGCCATCTCATTAGTAATTTTCCAGGTTCGCCATGGAGAGATTTCTTAAAATAACATCACGGAAATCCACCGTCTTAAAAATCTGTTCGCAAACTTCAACATGGCTCTGAAACACCTTACCAATTTCTTTCTTGTTCTTTTGCTGCAGTAGAAGAGTTTATACTCTACCCCCGTAAAAGATACTAGATTTCCATAAAAAGAACAACGTACTAAAAATGATCATGAAGTACTAGATCTAGTACTAAAGTACTAAAGGTGGCAACCCTGAGCCTATACAATACTTCAGTGAAACTTTAATATTAAAAGATTTCTAGATTGGATACTAGTTCTGAATTTTCCTATTACAGCTGTTAGGCCCCTTTAAACAAACAAACAAACAAACATTTCTGAATTTAAAAAATGTTCATAGCTATAACAGATGCAATAGGAAAGCAACAGTTCCATGGAATTTTCCTATTCTTCTTCTGTTTTTCCCACATCCTTGTGAAGTCGGGTACCAACTGTGCAGCACATGTGGACTGAAGCCTGATTTACGACCGGATGCCCTTCCTAACGCCAAATATATGTGGAGGGATGAATTCAATATTACAAGTACCGAGTTTGTTGGCTATGTAGTTAGGGTCGCGCAGCTGTTAGCTTGCATGCGGCAGATGGTGGGTTTGAATCCCACCGTCGGCAGCCCTAAAAATGCGTTAATGCGACGTTAAACCACTAGCAAAACAATCCACTCAGCCCCCGAATTAAATTAACTAGACGCAGTTAAAAACTGATCCGGCCGGGAATAGAACCTATGACGTTCTGAAATGCAGGTCTTGACGCTGACCATTAAGCTACGGAGCTAATAGCAGCGTAGAATAGTGTGTTAAATAAACATTTGCATGTGTTATAGCTATGCACATTATTTTCAAAAATTCAGAATTATATATCCAATATATAAATCTTTATTACTAAATTTACACTGAAATACTGTATAGGCTTATTGTTGGTAATATCATTATAACGTTTTCATGGAGCCCTTCGAGTTTTTTTTTTTTTTTTTTTTTTTTTTACAACTTGCTTTACGTCGCACCGACACAGATAGGTCTTATGGCGACGATGGGATAGGAAAGGCCTAGGAATGGGAAGGAAGTGGCCGTGGCCTTAATTAACGTACAGCCCCACATTTGCCTGATATGAAAATGGGAAACCATGGAAAACAATCTTCAGGGCTGCCGACAGTGGGGTTCGAACCCACTATCTCCCGGATGCAAGCTCACAGCTGCGCGCCCGTTACCGCACGGCCAACTCGCCCGGTACCCTCTGAGGTTGCAGGGTCTGTAGAATATAATATCCACGGTATCCCCTGCTTGTCGTAAGAGGCGGCTAAAAGGGGGCCCCTGGGGCTTTCAGCTTGGGAGCGTGGGTTGGCGACCACGAGGCCCTTAACTGAGTCCTGTCATTGCTCCCACTTAGTTGTGCCAGACTCCACACTTTCATCAATCCTGTCCAACCTCTCTTGATTTCCGACCTCGGCGGTATTACATCTGCGAATGCTACGGAGTCTTTCATTTTCACGCCCTTTGTGACCCATGTCTTTCTTTGGCCGATTCCTTCATTTGTTGAAGTGTCGGACTTCTTTCTGTGATCAGTTTGTTAAGCGTTGATGGTTGCCTAGTTGTATATTTTCTTAAAGCAATAATCACAACCCCGGCCCCGTGGTGTAGATGTAGCGTCCTTGCCTCTTACCCGGAGGCCCCGGGGTCGATTCCCGGTCAGGTCAGGGATTTTTACCTGGACCTGGGGACTGGTTCGAGGTCCAATCAGCCTACGTGATTAGAGTTGAGGAGCTATCTGACGGTGAGATAGCGGCCCCGGTCTAGAAAGCCAAGAATACTGATCGAGAGGATTCGTCGTGCTGACCACACGACACCTCGTAATCTGCAGGCCTTCGGGCTGAGCAGCGGTCGCTTGGTAGGCCAAGGCCCTTCAAGGGCTGTAGTGCCATGGGGTTTGGGGTTTGGTTTTTAATAATCACCACCACCTTCTCACTGTTATGGAGATATAAACAGAAACAGAGATAATTACGAGGTTTGGGTTGAAACGGAGATTAACTAAAGACATTATTTCTAGGGAGATAACTAGCTCTTCACGAATAATAACTGTGTTTTATTGTACAATTTTATTTTTTATTGAAGGGTGGTATCTAAACGAATCTTCGTTTTACATCAATAATAAAGTTACACTGAATTTTAAACATATTGTTTGCTGTCATGAAAATATTCTTTTTGTAACAGTGAATAAATATTCTTTATTTACAGAGAGTTTTCCAAGGATTGTGACTGAAGGCACAAAACTAACAGCACAGTTCTGAATAAAATTATTTTATGATATATTCCTATCCCGCTGAAGTTAAGCATTACGTTTCTGACAAATTGATATTTAATATAAAATTTATTGTGTACTTTGTATTTATATTTCTGAAAAGAAAAAAGAACTTCGAATTTTAAAATATACTTCAAGGTGCTTTTGATAATGACTACTGGGGATGATCTCATGTCATCATGCGTACTACAGTGAAAGTGTATATTTCAGTATTTTCTTAAATGATTACACTAATGCGAGTCCCATAGCGCGCGCAGCCGCTGGCTCCTGTCGGGTGCTACAGTGAACTGTTTCGGGTCGGAGCGGAGTCGGCTATGTTCGGCTTTGGGTGACGTCACACGTGGTGCTAGATGGCGGTGAATCTTAGGTCTCCCGGTGGCTATTGGGCAGGCTTTGTATTCATTGTAGGCTAAGATCTGTATCGCTTACCGGTACATAAAAATGTTCCGATTTGTAACTCTCGGCACGCTGTTTGATAGTCACTTCGCTTCTGCCCATGGCTACCAGACAATAAATCGCTACCGTACTTTAAAACAGAACTAGTACCCAACACCTATATCAAGAATAACCGACTACGATCAAGGGTCAACACAAAGTGAATGAATGCGTGTGCTTGAAAGTGTATTAACCTGTTTGATTGGTTGTTCCTTGCACTTCCCTTTGCGCATTGAAATATATTCCACACAACGAGCTAGAATAACATAGAGGGGCTGTATGCTTAACATCAGCGCTCCCTGCGGAAGCAAGTTGATAAAGGGTAGCCATGTTAACGGTTGTCAAAACAAAGCAAGTTGGCGCGATAACATAGTATGTTGAGGTCACAGGGAGATTGTGCATGGAAATTTAATTTTTTAAGTTTTAAGACGTCCGCCTCTGTGCTGTAGTGGTTAGTGTGATTAACTGCCATCCCCGGAGGCCCGGGTTCGATTCCCGGCTCTGCCACGAAAGTTGAAAAGTGGTACGAGGGCTGGAACGGAGTCCATTCAGCCTCGGGAGGTCAACTGAGTAGAGGTGGGTTCAATTCCCACCTCAGCCATCCTGGAAATGGTTTTCCGTGGTTTTCCACTTCTCCAGGCAAATGCCGGGATGGTACCTAACTTAAGGCCACGCCCGTTTCCTTGTCTATCCCTTCCAATATTCCCACCCCCACCAAGGCCCCTGTTCAGCATAGCAGGTGAGGCCGCCTGGGCGACATACTGGTCATCCTCCCCAATTGTATCCCTCGACCCAGAGCCTGAAGCTCCAGTACACTGCCCTTGAGTCGGTAGAGGTGGGACCCCTCGCTGAGTCCGAGGGAAAAACCGACCCTGGAGTGTAAACCGATTAATAATAATAAGAAGTTTTAAGACGTGAAAAGATAACTTCTCGCTTTCAAGAATGCCAGCCGTATGCTCACGTACGGCTGTACTAATCGGAGTAATCAAACCAAGGATATGTCGCATTTTAAGTACCCAAGTATTACTGAATGATGGCCGAGATCACTTTTTGTACTTTCTGTTTGTAATTAAATCCATTTTAATGTTTATACAGCGAAAGTACTCATAGCCACGGTAATTATTTTTGGACTATATTTCAGATTTCCTTTTAAGAACAAGGAATTAGCGCAACAATGCGTTGTGAGGACGAAAAGAGATAAATGGTGCCATTGATGCTTTCACGGCCCGTACTTATAGACATGATATAGGCTTTCAGGCTTATGCAGTGTCAAGGAAATAAGGTGAAATTTTTTACTTTTCGCAGAAGAAATTTTCGACTGTCCTCGAGAATGGCACAGTTCTCTGCGAAACGTAAAGAATTTCACTTAATTTTATTGACACGGCTTATTCCCAAAAGCCTGTATCATGTCTAGAGATAAATGGTACGGTATCTTACTCAATACAGTCGCTTGTGCTCTGTACATTTCGAAGATAAGTGCATGTATGAAACAAAGGACCAACGGCGATTACCTGCTGACAAATGCCGTTCCAACCCTATTTTATTTTCCTTCACATTTACAAACAAATAAAATGGAGCGCCCACCTCCAAGGAAACGTAACCGTGAAAATTCACCTGAGGTGATTGATGTGGAACCTCCTGTTATTTATACTTCAAATGTTATATGTGCATTTTACGATGTGCTTCAGACTAATTTAGTGGATGGCAGTGTAGTGAAATATTACCTTTGTTGATTTTTATGCAAATCTTTATTTTATTATTGTTAATGTTATTGGCTTTATATCCCCTAACTACTCTTTTACGGTTTTCGGAGACCCCGAGGTGCCGGAATTTAATCCCGCAGGAGATCTTTTACGTGCCAGTAAATCTACAGACACGAGGCTGACGTATCTGAGCACCTTCAAATACCACTGGACTGAGCCAGGATCGAACCTGCCAAGTTGGGGTTAGAAGGCCAGCACCTCAACCGTCTGAGCCACTCAGCTCGGCATTTATTATTATTATGTTGTCACTAAGTTGTTGCGTATGTATGATGCTTGATAATGTTGCCTTTTTACGGACTTATGATAAGTGATGATTTCTTGGTACCTACCTGTTTATCTTTTGACCTTGAAAGTTCATTTTTGTTGCCATATGCCATTGGTGGTGTAGCCCGCCTGGTGGCTATGATCGTTAAGGCGCTGAAGTCTAAACGGTCTGACACCGTGGTTAGCCGGTTCGAGTCCCGTTGGTCGAAAACATTTTCACCATCAGAATGTTGGCCGGCAGGGTATGGGAGGTGGTGGTATACAATTTATAATCACTAGATTGCGTGCCATAAGCCTGGATTACATTCCAAACCTCTCTGCAGTGCTCATATGGAGTGAGGGCATATGACGCTGTTGGTGATTCATCCGTCGGATGGAGACGTTAAGCCTTGAGCCCCCTGGTGCTATTCGACAGGAGTAGGCTATGTGCCGGCACCGGGTTTCACCCTCTCCCTACTATCATACTGTATATCACGCCATTCATTTCATCTCATTAATTCCTCTGATGAGGTTGACGTCAGGAAGGGCATCCGGTCATAACAACCCACCACGACAGATTCATCTCACGTCATACCCGACCCCGTAGGGAAACACACAAGGGTTGGAAAACATGCCATTGGCAGTGTATAGATCACTGAAGTTTGATATTCATGTCCTTTCTCCCCCCCTTTTCACTGTGGTCCTGAAGGTTATCGGTTACTCTCTTCTTGTGCTTGCGCATTGGTTTGAAGTAGGCCTATTTCGGTCAAACCTACACCAAATGGTAAATACAGTATTTTACTGCTGTTTGCGATGTCAGTTGCATGGTATTTAAAATCCCAGTATGATATATGGTAATGGGAAAACTATATGTCCCCTATATTATAATAAATAATTACATTGAACAATTATACTCTAGAGATACAGTACTCATGGGCGTGCATACCTTTTAAAATATGATCAGAATGAGGGTGTAGGTCAGTACCATTTTAAGGACTTCTCTCATAAATATTTATGTCCTCGGATTTTATTGTAATTTACGTTTAACCACAACAGCAAAGCAGGCTCTTGTTCCGGGTTCGAGGCCTATTCGTATGTCACAGTGCGACGATTTCGAACTAACCTACAATTTTTTGATAGTGGCTTTACGTCGCACCGACGCAGATAGGTCTTATGGCGACGATGGGATAGGAAAGGCCTAGGAGTTGGAAGGAAGCGGCCGTGGCCTTAAGGTACAGCCCCAGCATTTGCCTGGTGTGAAAATGAGAAACCACGGAAAACCATCTTCAGGGCTACCGACAGTGGGCTTTGAACCCACTATCTCCCGGATGAAAGCTCAGAGCCGCGCGCCTCTAACCACACGGCCAGCTCGCCCGGTACCCTACAATCAGCTGGTCGTGATGTTGGCCTCGCGCCGCAACATGATGAAGTGGCAGTATTCGCAGTGTATGATTGTTAATGCTTTTAGCTTTCGGCTAACGGTCTTTAATTCTGCCCCAGTGATTCTAAAATGTGTATTTTCTACACTTTTCATCATTCAAGAGCAACGCCCCCTTGCTTGTGTGACCACAGGAAACATGGCGGACGTTCGTACTATTAGCTTCACCCAGGCAGTGCTTCCGCCTCTCTGTTATTATAGCTCGTTGATTCCACACACTGAAAGATTTAAGGCGTCGTAATAATTCTTCCCCCCCTCCCCAAAAATAAACAACAACATATATCTTCTTTTTAAGAAAATGCATCGTTTTTAAAAAGATATGTGTTTATTTTGCATAAAACCGACTATTTCACACAAATAGTATAACTTTGCATTTTGAACCAATTTAGCATTTTATTGCTATTTCAAAATCACTAAAAACCACTCGTAGGGGTCATATGAAGGGACATACACTGACAAAGTTTCAACACATTTCGCATTTATCCCAAATGATAAAAACCACAAACTCTAATGATATTACATTCCTTAATGATTTTGTGCGACTTAGCGGACCATATGGTAGTGATGAGAAAATCCAATGGCGTCCTTCAGCAGGTGGCATGACTGGTCGTCTTTGTTGCAGATGCTCGTAACGTCCACCTCGTGAATATTCCGTAACTCCCAGGGCTCTTAACTCATGTACACTTATCATTTGTGAAACTTAGCCTAGTATTTCTTAGTATTCTGTTTTCTATGTAAAACACGGGAGCTAAAAAATATTGGCCAGAAGAAAGGCGAACGATTTAAGATTAAGTTGATTAATCAAAAATTACTGTAAGATAACTAATGCAAGAAGATGTGGATATGCTGGTTAAAGTCGCTGCTGGGACGAGTATAGCAGAGTATTTAACAGATCTGTTTGACAGTCTCATGAAAGTGTGGTCCCTCCAGAAGATTAGAACACCATGGTAAAGAATGTGGTTACACTGTAATGAAACAAAAAACGAGCTTGACGGTGTGCGTTTAAATCGTATGTGAATCCCTAAGAAATATGTTATGTAAAACGGGTACTTACTCGTTCGCCGTAAACTATGTCAGTCTTAATGCATCAGCAGCCTTTTTTCCTTTTTGCCTTTTCTCCAGGCCAATATTTTTTAGCTCCTGTGTTTTACATAAAACTCAGAATTCAACTTTAGCTTTCGTGTATTGTCATACCACTCTTGTTTATTGAGGTCTTGGGTTCAATATCTGACCCCCAAGCAATGCATATGTTCAAACTTCCTACAAAGAGAATCCACTTCAGTGTTGGTCATGTGTTGTTTTTAGAATTAATGTGACACAAAACTCTCTTCTTTTTAGACAAACATTTTAAATTGTATAAAGTGATTTTAGCATGTGTTGTATATGTTATGTCTCAACATCCTTATTTTATAACATTATTTCACAGTGTCATTACTTTTAAGAAATCACATTTCAATTTTTATAAGTGATAATGTCCTCTGACCAATGCTTGTTTTAAGATTAGATAAGGCTGATGATGCCCAACAAAAGAAGGGTGAAACATGTCCCATTAAATTTAGTAATTTCTATGTTTATTTAACCACATAACCGTGGAATTAATTGTATTGAATAGGTGGGGTAATAAAAATACTCCTTTTGTAAACTTAGTGAAACACTGGCGATGCCGACAGTTGGCGAAAAAGCGTGGCTAATTCTAATCAATTTGTATGCACCGAACAATATTATCAATGCCGATGAAACTGAATTTTTTATTGCCGAGCCCAGGCGGACTTATGGTTTTAAAGGAGATGGGATCACTGTCCTGTCTTACAATGGAGACAGAAGCGAAAGAGTCCCTTTTTCATATAAAAGTTCAACAAGGCACTATGTTTTAAGGGCGTCAGGCACTTTTTGAGCAAGTACAAGGCATCTAAAAATGCAAACAATACAGTAAACCAAAACAAACAAAAATTGCACACAGGAGTCAGCATAATTTGTCCTCATGTTTGAATAGTGCTTTTTTTCCTTTCGTTGCGTGAGGTTATGTTTGCCAGTGATTTATTTGAATAATGTAAATGCATCTTGTTGGTTACATTTTGGAAATAGTACTTTCCGTGGCATATGAAAGGTTTTGAACTGTGAATCAAGGTGATTGCATGCATTAATGGGTCTTAAGAACACTTTTTGATGCAGCAAGGGTTGGTATTTCTAAATTATGAGAGAGGTGCCATGGCGGGAAATCGTACAAGGATAGAGTTACTGTCCTGTGTTGCAATGCAGACGGGAGAGAGAGAGACTTCCTACCAGAGTCCTGCAGCGAGGCCCAGCCCATGAGCTGCTTCAGCAGTATACTGCAATGGGCTTTGAAAGGCTCAAACAAACGAAGCCTGTGACGTCATCGCACGTGCCGGTCTGGGCCAGCGCTCTGTCATTCGTACGCGGTGAGCCAAGGGCAGCGCTGTGGTAGTTCTATGGGCTGACTGCTTCAATGTGTACAGTGTACTGTGTGTCACCGGAGTGTGTTGCAATACGGTCGAGTGGAGCCGATCAAATTTGCTGTGGTTTTCAGTTTGACTTCTCCGTCTATCCTGTTATCAGAAACGAATGTGGACTGTAATTCCAAAAGAAAAGAAACCGTGGCAAAAAATCGTGAAGTAAAAGAAGAAGCAACAAACGAACTAAAAACCGCACAATACAAGACTTCTGAACCGGATCCTAAACTTAAAAGTCGTATTTGGTTGGTATTCAAGCCTGCAGTTGACGGTGTTGGGAAAGACGTTAATTTTATGTGCTATACGATCTGCGGTGAACTTTATGTACACACTAGCAGTTACTCGCGTGGATTTCGCAATTTGATAAAAGTAATCGTTCCTCGGTACTGTACTAAGACATTATCTGAAAATCCACGAAGTATAAAACCTCACTGAAAAATAAGAGTTTCATTTACCCCAGAAACTCTTTGTAAACAAAGTTTGTCGAATTGCCTTTTGGGCTGAGATGACCATGCGACATAGAACTGTACATGTGAGAACGTCTTCTCTCAAGTAAAAAAAAAAAAAAAAAAGTTTCTTTATTTTTAAAGGAGATTACAAATACGTTTTTCCACACCTGTAACATCTTCAAGTTTTGAGATATAAGTATCCGCATAAAAAGAATTCAACCCCTTTATCAGCCCTTCCTCCACCCCCTCCTACGTGGATTTTCCAAAAACAAAAAAGAGAGACGTCTCTTTATTTTTAAAAGAGATTATAAATACCACTTCACATCTGTAACATGTTAATTTTTGGAGATATGTTGTAGATATGCTCAGGGATTATGTATACAAATTTTGGTTTAGCAGCTATGTCCAAACGTACACACATAATCGCACTGCTGTACAACCCTGGAGCTGGCGTTGCCATGGTTACGGCAGTTCATTTCCTTATCCGATTCCGAGAGCAGGGGTAGTGTGGTGCCAATATCTCCATAACGGTCGGTTTCAGGGCCGTAAAACATAGTTTTCGGGCCCATAGGGCTTACCGAGATTTGTTCTTTGGGTCAAGGGGCTTAAAATGAGCTTAGTGTTGTCCTTGCACGACAAATTCGATATTTCACCTATTATTTTTATGCCTTCCCTGTCGCCCTTTACCTCGAATTGTTTTAAAAATAAAATACAGCCCATGTCCCTCAGGGATAATGTATATTTACATTAGTAAAAGGATTTTTAGAATCGGTCCAGTAGTTTCTGAGATTACCCTCTAGATATACACAAACTAACAAAATTCGCGCTCTCTCTTTATAATATTAGTGTAGATTAAAGGAGTCAGACTGATTTTGTCTTTTTATGATTAGATAAAAAACTTACGATGAACGAGGTGTGCTTGAATGACGAGCATTGTAATGTTTCCGTGTCCGGATCCATGGCTAAATGGTTAGCGTGCTAGCATTTGGTCACAGGGGTCCCAGGTTCAATTCCCGGCAGGGTCGGGAATTTTAACCTTAATTGGTTAATCTCGCTGGCACGGGGGCTGGGTTTATGTGTCGTCTTCAGCATCATTTCATCCTCATCACGACGCACAGGTTGCCTACAGGAGTCAAATCAAAAGACCTGCATCTGGCGAGCCGAACATGTCCTTGGATACTCCCGGCACTAAAAGCCATACGCCATTTCTCAGACTCCACGACTATGCCACAACCTGCCAAAGTAATGAAATTTTCTTTGTGGACTGACGTTCATGATGCTCCTATTCCAACAGATGAGCTGGAAAGATATTTAAAGCAAAATTGTGGAATGCAAGAAGATAGATATAGCATCCTACTGGAGAACAAATGGACAAAACTATCCAAAATTTCATCAGATCGCTAAGAAAGTAATATGTATGCAAGCATCATGTTCAGCTTCAGAGATAAATTGCAGTTCAGCGAGCTTCATTATCAATGCACGACAATGTTGATGCTCTTCTTCTCATTCACAGTAATTCCATTCCACCACATTAACAATGACCAATAAACTACTCACACTAAGTAAAGCTATGTTCAGGATTGTTTTTGTTGTTGGCAAATTGCACGTCATTTCTGTTTATATTTTATTTTGAGGTAAACGTGAATGAAGTCCTATGAATATGCTTCGTGTTATTTAGATTCATTTTCAGTTAACTTGATGTCAATTGCAAACGAATATTAGTTTATAATAAAGTTTCTGCTTGTTTTCAATGATTACTATTATTATTATTATTATTATTATTATTATTATTATTATTATAGTGCAGGCGAAATATCTACCGTTTAATTTCAAAATGCGATTAGCCTACTTTGCAATATGTTAGTAGCGTACGGAATTCGTTGAGGGAATGATCCAAATAGTAGTGTGACGTGAACATTACGTTGTGCACAGCGCACATGTTATTGTGGAGAACTACTCCAGGTTATTCCACGGAGCCCGCCCAGTGCGGTGGACTGCGGTGGGCCATATGAGACCAGTGCTGTGGGCCAGTACGCTGACGCATCAGAAAGAGAAAGGCACTGCATGGACTGGGCTGCCGGAGCCCGTGGGTTCGAAGTGCTGCGCGGTGGGTCTGGCTGCAGGAGTCTGCTTCCTACTTCCTCCTCGCGTCATAGGAAATTTCGATAAGCCAATATGATTTCCATGCAAGTACAAGGCATCAAAAATGCATACAGAACAGTAATACATTCCAATGTATAAATCACTTGCACAGGGGAGCTAGCATAGATTTCTCCTCGTCTTTGAATAATTCTTTTCTTTCGTTGCGTGAGGTTATGTCTCCCAGTGAGATATCCAGTTCATTATTTGAATACTGTAAATGCACCTTGTTGGATACATTTTGGAAATAGTTTTTTCTATTACATTTGAAAGGTTAAACTGTGAAACAATGTTAATTACATGCAGTAGAGGGTATCAGAATATTTTGTGACTTGGGTACGGTATATAGAAGGAATTTCTGAATTATAAGTTGGCGTTAAAATTGAATAATTGAAAAAGAGGTTCAGCCTATTCAATACATAAGAGAAAGAAATGTAGTGATTACATTCTTATTTAATAGTAATTAGATTTGGGACCGGTTTCGACCATAGTCCAGATCATCGTCAGCCGATCAAAACATAAAAAACATGAAAAACAATGCATATGAAGAAGAAAAAGATTAAGTGAACTCTGGATCGGTATAAGAGGCAATATAAAATGATGATGGGGGTAGAAACTGTGAGTCACTTAAAAGAAAACAGCGCGTAATTTTATGAATGGTGGTACGACACACGCAATGATAGGTAAAGTCTCACAATGTTTATGAACAGCGGAGAACGGTCAAATGGGTCAGTTTTTACACACCGTCAGGCACAAAGTCACAACACTATCGAACAACATATGAAGATCTATCAATATGTTGAAGTCGAAGAGAAATAGATTTATAGAAGCATACTGCCAGTTCCCGGTGATCAGCGCGGTACACTCAAGGTCATGCGCTGTAGTCTCGAACGCCAAAGTAGAATGGAGAATATCCTGAAGATCCAGAATTTGCCTCGGTTGTGGGAAATTAAGTAGGCTACATATATATAGATACATACAACGCAATTCAGTATAATTGAATGAGTAATTGTGTTACTGCTGAATTCTTGGAAAACAGTTGACTTGAAAAAACAATTGTAAAGAGAAAAAATATAGTAAAGAGCGCAATATCGGAAAAGCAAATGAAAACATATATGCACAGTGCGCTATTTTTAAAATGAAAAAATTCAGGTCATGATTGAAGTAGTCGAAGTCGGCGCAAGACAAGAGTTAAAATTTGAATGAGGAGAACCGAAATGAAGGTGGTGGTGTTTTTTTTTTTTGAAAAGGTAGAATAAATTAATAGAGGAAGAGGGATAGTGAAATAAGAGAAGAATAAAAGAAATTGAAGTTAAATGGTGTTGAGGAAGGATAAGATAGGGAAATGAAGGAGGGGTAGTTTAGGGTGGGTTAGGAGGGTGGGTTATTGGAGGTAGAAAATGTGGGTAGGAACTTTGTAAGGCATGGAAAATAGAATTGGGGTTTTGGAATTTTTGAGAAGAAGAATTAGGAAGTCGAAAAGGATGTTGGGTTTTTCAGAAATGTCGTTTAGATTGAAATTAGGGTTGAAGTACTGGTTAAGGTGGATAAAGCAATTTTCAGTAATGTTTAAGAGGGGGCCTTTGTTAATGATTTTAAGTATTTTCATGTCATTGTCAATACTGGTGAAACTATGCTTGGAGTCTTGTATGTGTTGTCCTATGGCGGAGAATCTGTTGTATTTAATGGCGTTGATATGTTCGGAGTATCTGATATTGAAGTTGTGGCCAGTTTGTCCGATGTAGGAGGAATTGCAGTTGTTGCATTTGAATCTGTATACACCAGATTTAGAAAAAGCATTAGACTTATTTAGAGTTGTGTAAAATATCAAGATTTCTATTGTTAGTTCTAAAAGAAATTTTCATGTTATATTTTTTTAAAATATTAGTTATTTTATAAGCATCCTGAGTGAAAGTGAAGGTGGAAAAAGCAGTTGGTTTTATTGTGTCTTTAGATAAAGTGGTTTTTGGACGGTGTTTGAATTTGTTGATGATGCGGTTTATGAAGGAGTTGTTAAAGCCATTGAATTTAGCGATGTTACGGATGGTGTTTAATTCGTTATTTAGATCTTTTTTAGACATAGGGGTGTTGAAGGCACGAAAAATTAAGTTGTTATAAGTAGCACGTTTATGAGCTTGAGGATGTGAAGAATCCTGTCGTATTGTGGTCGCCGTTTGGGTTGGCTTTCTGAAAATTTTGTAAGATAAAGAAGAAGGATGTCTAGTGATAGTTAGGTCTAGAAAATTAAGAGTTTGGTTGTGTTCTGATTTGAGGGTGAATTTAATGTTAGAGTCTAAGTTGTTGAGATGATGAAGTGTAGAGGCTGCGTTGGTTGATTCTTCATTTAAAATTACTAATGTGTCATCGACATATCTGGCCCAAAAGAGGATGTTGGAGAAATTATTATTATTAATTTTTGTGTTTTCTAAGAAGTCAAGGTAAATTTCAGCAAGAATGCCAGAAGCTGGTGAGCCCATAGCCAAGCCATCTTGTTGATAAATGGTGTTGTCAAAGGTAAAATAATTATTGTTGAGAACTAATTTTAAAATAGACATATAGTCTTGAATTTCAAGTTTACTTAGGTTACTGAATTTGTTTAGGTTGTTGTTTATTATGGGGAATAATTTGGAAATTGGAATACTAGGGTACATGTTTACAATGTCAAAAGAATGGAGAGAAAAATTTGGTTGGATTTCAAAATTCTTTAATTTGTTGATTAGATCAGAAGTGTTTTTGATAGATTTGTTGGATAAAAATCTATAGTTTTTTAGTAAAAATGTTTGGATGAATTTAGAAGTTGTATAGGGGACTGGGTCTGTAATTGATTATTGGACGGATGGGAATGTTAGTTTTGTGAATTTTTGGGAGGGCTTTGGCAGTGGGTAGTCCGGAGTTCATGTTTATTAATTTAGTTTTTTCTTGATCTGTGAGGAGAAAGGAAGCGTTTTTTAAAGTATGTTTTAGTAGGCGTTGGATTTTTGTGGTTGGGTCTTTTTTTACTATAGAAAAAGAAGGGTCACTGAAACAAATTTTGGTTTTATCTAAGTAGTCGGTTTTTTCCATTATGACAGTAGATTAGGTGATGATGAGATTATTGTCATTGATTTTCTTTTTAAGATCTGAAATGAGTTTATTATCATTAATTAAATTATTAATATTGTTATTATTATAATTATTAAGGGAAATGTTTTTGTTATTGTTAATGAAGATTTTTTCGAGTTTTCTTTTTTACTTCATATCTGATTTCATCTTGTTCATCTGTTGGCATTTTGTTAATGGCTATTTCAGATTCAATAATTAAATTGGTGGCTACATTGAAAGTTTTGAGATTGGGCCAATTGTGTTTGAGGCCCTTCGAAAGAATTGAGTTTTCAACATCACTCAGAGTTAGATAGATTTACAATGGGAGGATGGAATTGTTCAATAGTTTTGGAGGGTGTGTTAATGTTCTTAAACTGAAATTTATGTGAAGAAGAGTTGGCGGTTCATTTGAAATCACATAATAACGTGATTTTACTGTATTGCGAAACTTAATATCCAAGTTCGCCAGTATGTCTGTTTCAAGTGCTTACACTGCACGAAAAGAATTATCCACCACTGGTTGTGTTACTATCCCAGTAAAAAGAGATCGCGTGGAGAAGTGTTTCTGACGTGGTGTGTGACGAATTTGTAAGCAATTTAGGAGAGGATTCTAGTGATGCAAGAGACAACAAATCTTCGGACCTAAAGGGAACCGAGCTTACTGCAAGTTCAGATTAATGAAATACCTGTCACGTAAGCAAGCCTACTTGCTAATTTCCAAGGCATTTTATAGCAGTGATAATGTATATTTATCATCTCAGGCAAAGCAGCTATATCCATAAATTTACATGTTCATGCTGGGTAATGACCATGTGGACCTCGCAGAGTGATATGAAATATTTGTTTACGCCTACATTACTTTTTCGATGGAAGGAATTTTAGATCATTACATTTTTTCAAAATAAACCTTCCTAAAATCAGGGTGGAGGGATTATTTGGCGGCGGGGATTATTTGCGTAAATACGGTAGTATACTACCTTGTCAACTCACTTTTATAATTGAAAATGATTTATTCAAACATGTTCTTTGATTGGACTTCACTGATAAAGGGAATGTATTATGTTCAAACACATTTGTGGACAAACTCATCAACATGCTCAACCATGGGTACGGTAGAGACAGACGTGCGTCCTTGCCTACCTTCATCATGGATGTCTGTTCACCGTTCTTTAAATTTCAGACACCATTCCCGTACAGTACCATCACTCATACAGTTTTCACCATACACTACACTCATTCCACGATGGATTTCAGCAGCGCTACATCCTCCTGCTTGCAGAAATCCTACCACATTTCGCAATTCACTCTTAGTGGGAGTATCGATCTTAGCGGCCACGTCCAATTGCCCGTAGCTTGGCTACGACTGGTGCATTGGAAATGGAAATTCTAAGTTCCCATGGAGGGAATTAGATTCTTTTCCACCAATAGAGCATATCAAAAATCAGATCAAAAATTAGATGGATGGCTTGTCCGGCGTTTGCTCCATGGGAACTTAGAATTTCCATTTGGAATTGCTAGGCGGGCATTAATTCCATTGTGGAGTTTTATCTCCCGTATTCAGTTATCAGAGTGTGCTTCATAAATAAGCTTCTGATAAGTTCACCTGCATACACCCCAGCGTCAGTGGGTAGGGTCTGACACATCCCACTCTGACGAGTCGAGTGTCAGACCTAAGACGAAACGCTGGTTAATAGAGCAAACGCCGGACAAGCCATCCATCTAATTTTTGATCTGGTGCATTGGAGCCGACAGTGGCAGAGGTGGTGGAGGGGAAGTTACGCTATCGCACAGACCTTGCTCCCAACTATCTCTTGTTACATAAATGTTCGGAGGTTAGGCAAAACCAGCTCTCGTACATTTTCTTTGGTCTTGCAGTTATTTATTTTTGAGAAAATCGTGACATGGTTTTAAGCTTGTTCATTGACTTCACACCATGTTATGGGGCTTTTGTTGCAGATTGATGGTCAGCAGAAGAAAGAAAGTATGAAAAAATGGGAGAATTACTTTTTCTGGGGACCAAAACTTAGGCACCAGCAGCAAAAACACAGTTTTAGCGGCGACCTGGCACCTAGTATTTCTGCACAAAATATAGAGTACCTGCAAACATAAAATTAATTTGCAAAGTTACAATTTAATTAAATAAATAGTCAGAGCACTGCATTTGTGATTTAAATAAATAATTGTTATTAATGAACATAGATTATAACCACCACTGTAGGGGTATGGGTTAACTTGTACAGCACAGAATTAAACACCCAACTAAGGCTCATTCTCCACGAGCAGGTAAAACGCCGCTATTCGCCCGCTACAAACCTGCGTGCGGAACAGAACTATGGGGTATTTGTAGAGCTGTCTACACGGGAGGTTTGCACGCCGCGGGTGGACACGTCCATGAGCGGGCAGGCGGGTCTAACGCCAGCAGAGGCGTTATTCCCGCTAGCGGTAGAACAGCGCATCATTCTCCACGTGGCGGCAGTGAGCAGTTCACCCGCCTCTGTCGCACGATAGGAATTGCCTGAAGTGTAGTATATTCTTTACTAGCTGATGTACCTGTGCTTCGCTACGGAATTCTACATTGTATACAGAATTCTAGGTTGGGTAGTGTATATGTTGTGAGCAAGACTGTATTAAGTTCCATAGCTCTTAACGTTACCCTAGAAACGCGACGGGAAAGTCGCCGAACGTCTTTTCTAATATGAAAACTGTATTAGGGAATATCCATTGTAACAATAGGCCCACTTGCCTACCGTCAGTCAAAATCAAGTTGGGGAGCATTATAATGGCAGACACTCAATCTTCACCTGCCTTTTTTACATCCTCAGAAAGACTGTTTTAGTCATTTTCCCAACTGAAATGAACATAGGTCATTACAATGATGTCAGTAGGAATGACATGATTAAAAGCAATCTTTTGATATGAAATACTCTATCAAATGAAAAACCACACATTTTGTCACTTTTAATGAACAGTACTACGCTGGCGATCTAACAATCCAAATTTTCAGAGCTGGAGTGACCAAGCCGCTGACAATCATGATCCGTGAACACTCGTCTTTTTTTCGGGGGGAGGGGGGGGGGTCGAACACTGGCGGGGGAAGACTGAGGCAAATTCTTCCTCAAAGCCAGAGGAGAAAGCCCCTCTTCACGGCTAATTTGGAATAAAATAAATACAGATTTAATAAAAGTGAAGCGGAAGAAGCTTTTCTTAAGAAACGGCTCTTTTCAGGGTTGAATTTTGAATTATTTAGTGAATTGTGGTGCTATAATTTGGAGTAGACCTAAATTGTAATTCTAGACCAGGTCATACTATTACTACTACTAAGTGAGCCTCTGCCTTAAATATCCACACTGCTCATTCAAAACAGCGCGTCAGAATAGGGATCGAATAGCTGGAATACTATGATGAACCAGTGTGTTACGTACCAGCAGTATCAGGAAATGTATGAACCAGAGGAATGGAATGCTAAAGATGAACGTTTTCTAACTCCCCAGCTATTTCCCGCCAATATTCAGTCAGGGTGTTATACTCTGTACGCAGCAGTAATCCCATATATCAGAGTTAAGCGGCAGCAGAAGAGACAAAGAACATCACAACAAACAGTGGTCAATATAATTTTACTGTTGATGAATGTTATGCTCTTTCGATATAGTAGGCCTTCACATTTAGTTTTCTTCCGACTCGGAAATACCACTCTTATCATAGTCGGTGTGGTGAAACTGAATAAAACATAAAGGTAAGGGTGTATTCTGCTCGAAGGTAGGTCCGAACCTCCGCAGAGGTGTGCCTGAGCCGGAGTTTACGTGCGGTGGAGCGGCCAGTTCTTTTCCGCTCCTCCATTTCCTAAACCCCAGCAACAGCGTGTGGCAACCCATCCCAAGCTTGACCACGCCCAATGTTGCTTAACTTCGGATATCTCACGGGATCCGGTGTGGCAACCCATCCCAATCTTGACCACGTCCAATGTTGCTTAACTTCGGAGATCTCACGGGATCCGGTGTTTCAACACGGCTACGATCTTTGGCAATAAAACATAAATGATCGGAAATTGCATTATCTCTAACTTTTGTTATGGAGTTCTTTTCGATAGGACTAATAACTTATTGTAGGTATTAAAACATACATTTTAGGTGCCTTTTCCTAAACTGCAGTTTCATCCAGGGTGAATAAAATTGTTTATAGCTTAGACTGTAGTTTCTTATTCCTCGACTCTATGTACCGATTTTCATCATATTCTGTTAACCCATTTTCTCCTGGTTCGGCGTTGATATGGACTTAGCAACAAAAATATAAATTCATGAATGTCTCTGTTATCATAGCCGGTACAGTAAACATATAAGAGACATAAATGATCGGAAATTTAATTCTATATAACTTGATTTATGTAATATTTGTTGATAAGACCACTAAAAATATGAATATTTGAGAATTAAATTTCAGGACTTCCCCTAAACTACCACTTCACTAGTTTAGTAATAAGCAACTTAAGTTCAAAAAGCTCATCAAATGAAGCAAATGGCATTCTATAATATTGGAAAAACATTTCCGGATAGTTCCTGTGTTCGCACAACTTTAAATGAAATTGTCCAGTGGTGAGTCGATTCGATAACGCAGGGTGAGTCCACCAACGTCTTTTCTTACCAGGTTTACTTTTTAATATTGCTAATAACTGTAGTTTAACAGCTCCGACAACACAACCTATTTGTACGACATCCATCATTACAGTATGGCGGGTTTATCGCTGGTGGAGAATGGCTGCGCGTGTCGCCGGCGTTTTTGGCGCTGTTTACAGGCGTCAATTCAACCGCTCGTATAGAATAGGCAAAAAGTTTGAGTGATCAGGCGGGCGAACAGCGGCGTTTTACCTGCTAGTGGAGAATCAGCCTAAAGTTCATCCCAAATGAGAAGTTTCATTGCAGTCAGTTTTTACAATGTAAAAATATTTTTAACCTGACACATGTTTATTTAATGCAGTAAAATTTCCCATGGAGTGCAATACATTGAACTGTTATGATAACTAGAGCCCTGCAGGGATGCGGATATCCACAAAGTTAGTGTCTAGGCGGATACAAACTGTATGGCAGTGCGAATAATTTCTAAATAATGACGTTTATTGATTTTCACTCATGTATACTCTTGTTTTTGCGTGTGGTTAGGCGAACCTTGACAATGGTATGGGAGAACAGTGATATATAAAGAGCCTTGAAACCATAAAGTCGTAAATCTGATCTAAGCTAACTGGCTCCTGCCCGCAATTAATGGAAGGAAGGAACAAAGGTCAGTACGTCGATAGTTATCGCAGGAGAAAATCCCTCATAAACCTGCGACTGTAGGGGTTCTGGTGTCAGGCCTATTGGATTATGTTAACAGATCTCTCCGTTTCAATACCTTGGGTGCAATATACTGTAGTTAAATACTTAAATTATCCGTGGGTAACTATTTTGCAGATGCGGATGAAGAAAGTGCGGATGCAGATATTATTTCGTTTATCCGCGCAGGGCTCTATAACACTGCAATATAGCAGCCACTTGGTTGGAGTAGACACTTGAACCAAAACGCTTCCCTTTCGACATAGGCTACAGTGACCATATTTACAATACTGACTAGGGTGATGAATGAAATAAAATGGGAAAACTACTGTATTCTGAAAAAAGTTTAATGTTGTAATAGAGATACAAGAATAACGGAGTTCAACTTGAAATGTATTTTTAATTGAATTATTTTTTTGAAACTTGATGGTATCATTAAATAACAGAACAGTATCATAACAGAGTAGGCAATATAAATAGAAATTAGTTTCACTTCTCCTTAAAAAAATACACCATATATAGACTACACATGTCCACCAATGTAAATATAATTTAAATATTAAATCTCAAAAAAAAAAAAGTTCAGTACTACTTTACCTACTTGGTTCAAGATCACATAAGCCAGTACAAGCCAAAATCACAAATAACTTACAGTATCAGTAAAATATTGAATGTGGATCAAGCCAGTTGAATTTAAAGCATCACGCAATGTACAATGCAAAAGAGAAACTGGCAAAATCCACTAAAATTCAATTCTAAGTACAAACACTTCCACTGCAAAAAACTTCACAACGATTTGTAATACCTCAAAAAGCAAACAACTATGGTATATGAACAGAATCACAGGTAAATATTTATAATATTTATTCTACAGCACTGCCATAAAGTAAAGTTTGACAATGGAGAAATGGCACATGCGAGGCTAGATATTGCTTTCATGATGTTACAGAAAGTGGTTGTATTGACTAAGGTTTCGCTTAAAATATGAATGTCATATTTTGGGAAACTCTTAATTAGCACATAATCATTATGCTTATTTACTATACAACTTCTCTTCATATTAAGAATTAACCTATATTTACTGAAAATACACAAATTATTATCATTGTCTGATTCCATCTGGATCTGGCAGATAAATACCTACAAGTGAGACGGTCAGTATTCCTGTAAGGCCCACAAGTGCCACAGTGGTGGTTGCATTAAATAATTGAGCATATTGGTACCGACAGTACCACGCCAAGCCCAGGATAATGCTCAGCGAGGCAAACAGGATGTTACCAAGATCCCATTCTCGTTGAGGAAGTCCATCTCCCGCTTGTGCATTTCCACCAGAGGATGATGTGTTCCTTGCTCCTTCTGTTCCCTGATTTGGTGATGATCGTTGTTTATGAACAAGACAATGGACAACACAATTATCAAAGAGTCCATAATCTTGAAGGGTTTCACTGTCACTTTGTAAAACCTGTCCATTGAAGATAAGACGGACCAGTTTATCAGCAGCCATTTCCAAGGCGAAGTGTCGCCTGTGAAATAAAATTATATTTAAATCTTCACATTGTTATTTTACTGACAATTTTAAAAGCCAATACTCAGAAATTTCATTTAAAATCTTAACTCAGCCATATAAGATGATGCAGGAAAGAGGCAGAGGGCAATATGAGATATGGATCATTTTTACTATTTGTTTTACGATGCATTGATACAGACAGGTTTTATGGCGACAATGAGACAGGAAAGGACTATCACTGGGAAGGAAGTGGCCATGGCATTAATTAAGGTACAGCCCTAGCATCTCACTGGTGCGAAAATGAATACCAGTACAGTTCAACCTCGATATCTCAAACCTCATTGCTCGAATTTTCAGTATCTCAAGTAACTTCAATTTCCCAGCTGTTTGCCCTATTATTCATGCATTTATTTCTCTAATACTCAAAACTCTGCCACACAAATTTCTCAAAGAAAAAGTTTCCTCCCTAGAAGCAAAAAATACTCTAACTCGAATCTTGTACAACATTAACTGTGCAATACAGCATTTGTGGTTTGTGCATCATTCTTCCTAAATGTCCAGCAGCATGGTAATCCTGGCTGACCTCGGTATGTTTACATAGTGGCTTATCTGTCCACTTATTTGAAGTTAAAAAGTTCATCACTGATCCGTATTGAACTAATAATTACAATGTTAGAAAGATGTTTCACCTATTCAATACAATAATAAATTGTTGCACCAAATTAATGTTGCAACATGTTTAATATGTTATGGGACCGGCTCCGACATATCTCCAAGTCATATTCAGCCGATACAAAAATGGCAAGAAGTCAACACACAAAAAACAGTAAAGGGTAATTGTAACACTTATGACACTTTTCTTGAAGAATTAATAATTGAAGTTCATGTAGCACTTTTCAGTGTAGATAATTTTTTGTAGATATCTTATGTTCTTGACAATTGTGAATTATGCTGCATCCTTTTTTAACCTCAAGATCTACAACAAGAGTGCACAAGAACCTAAGATATCTACAAAAAATTATCTTCACTGAAAAGCGCTACATGAACTTCAATGATTAATTCTTCAATAAAAGTGTCATAAGTGTTACAATTACCCTTTTATGTTTTTTGTGTGTTGACTTCTTGCCATTTTTGTATCGGCTGATGACGACATGGAGATATGTCGAAACCGGTCCTATAACATATTAAACATGTTGCAACATTAATTTGGTGCAACAATTTATTATTGTATTGAATAGGCGGAACATCTTTATCTTTCTAACATTGTAATTATCTGTCCACCTCCGCTGCATTCACCATAAACAGCTGGGACACGATAAGGTTCAACGTGCCACCACCCAGCATTATGTCAATATGAGGAAAACATGGAGGGTGTTTTTGAACAGTCATAACGTGTCTGCTTACTGTCTGGCAAGTGTAAAGCATGGAGAAACACAAAGTGAAATGCCTAAGCCGCAGTGAGAGAAAGTTCAAATAATAAGTAGAGAAAGGTCAGAAAAAGAAGAAGGATATTGCAGTTGAGCATAGAATTCCTCCAAGTATACTATCTACCAAACTCAAAGACAAGATTCGTTTAGTGGTAGATGAATCACGATTTATACCACAGCGGAAGAGACTTATAACATCGAGTTTCCCAGAGCTTGAAGAAGCTATGCTTCAGTTAGTCACCCGTGTGAGAGACAAAAACATTCCAATCACCGGTAGCTTAGTTTGTGAACAAGCAGAAAAGTTCGCTAAAAACGTAGGTTATGACGCTTTTTAGACCAGAAGTGAGTGGCTGGAAAAATTTAAACTTTAAAATGGAATAGTGCAAATGGTAATGTCAGGTGAAAGTGTAACAGTCAGTGAAGTGGACAGCCAACATTACAAAGCAAATGTTTTACCAGCCCTATTACAAGAGTACAGTCCTAATGACATGTTTAATGCTGATGAGACTGCTTTCTTTTACAAATGCTTGCCTGGAAAGACACTGGCATTTAAAGATGAAAAGTGTTCTGAGGGACAAAGAAGTAAAGAAAGGGTTACAGTGATGCTGGGAGCTAATATGACGAGAACTGAAAAACTAAAACTTCATGTGATCGGAAAATCAGTGAAGCCTCACCATTGCTCAGGTGTGAAGTCATTACCGGTCATGTACGAAAGCAACCGAAAATCGTGGATGACAAGCTCCATTTATAAATCTTGGCTGCATGGTATTGACAAGAAGATTCAACGTGAAGGGAGGAAAATTCTCATTTTCGTAGATAACTGCCGTGCTCATTCAGGATTTAAAGGCAGTGTCATGAGTTATTAATTTCATTACAGGTTTGTATTGATGGTAGGCCTATAACAGTCACAATTATACATTGATATTTCCCGCCTAATCAATAATTAATATCTTTAAATGTATGTATTCCCATTAAAATACATTAATACAGTACTGGTTTCAATCTCCAAGAGATTATCTTCAGCAGAAGAACATTAAACATTAACAAGAACATTAAAAAGATAAAAACCGGGGTGTTGGCCGTGCGGTTAAGGGCGCGCAGCTGTGAGCTTGCATCCGGGAGACAGTGGGTTCGAGCCCAGAGTGCTTCTAGCAATTCAACAGTTTTGGAAGCTCTCCATGAAAATCAAGACTATATAATCCACAGATAATGGTAGTCCTATATTTCTTTCAAAGTGTATTTTAAAAAAGGGAAAGTTTGGATCCCAGTATTGAAATGACAGTTCCCTTTTTTCAACTATCCCAGAGCTAAAATCAGACACGATTTTCCAATACTACAAGCAATTTACCCTAAAGAGTTTGCAAACCCCATACAAAAGTCTTGCCAATTTCTGGATAGTAACCATGTTATTTTATATTTTAAAAATTATATCTGCTATATGTGTAAAATCCAGCTGCAAAACAGGACCAAGTTCATACGTGCAACACAGTTCACACCCACGACCACCATGATGTGGTAAAATTAGCAGAAGAATATTGTAAATGTTCACTGATGAGCAACTGAATTAAAGACAGCTGCCATCAAAATGGCACTGTTGTCACCCCGACGAATGTACAGTAACAGCAGGATATGGCATCTGAATATGATGTCAACGGACCTCATGCGGGCCGCGAGAGTAACAGCCGAGCACAGGATGGGAAAGATGAGATCTCAGCATATTTGATAGCGACTGGACTGTCAGTGCCAGACATACGGGCCATTTCATCACCGAAGTTGTGCAAGCACTGTGCTTTTCACACATGCCACCATGTCAAGAGTGTACCAGTGAGCATCTGGTTTTGGGAAAAACCACCACTGCCAGGGTCCACTGCTGAGGTGTACAAGCTGATGTCAGGGTTCAAGTGCGTCAGTAAGCACAAGAGGTAATGGATACCTCTTGCTAATAGGGTACAGTTCAGGCCAGTGGCCGTGTTCTCCACATATGGGGACTATTCAGGTGGAATGAATGGGACCCATGGTACATCTGCCAATGTCCCTGACAAGCAAATGATATAGGAACCTGCTGTCACATCAACTCCACCCATTTATTCACATTCAGCAAGAAACCTGTGCTTACAGCAAGATAATGCACCACCTCATTGTTCCCGAACTGTAGCCAAATGGTTCGATTAACATTCCACAGGCATGAGGGTAGCTGTCTGGACTCCAAGGTCAACTGACCTCTATCCTACTGAGCACATCTGAGAATATGTCGGGAGCGATATGTATGCCCTGGATCTTGCTCTGACCAATCTATGTGCATTATGGAAGGCAGAACAATGGTTATGGATCAACATAGCTTCTCAATGCTTCCAATGTCAGTTGATTCAGTGTAGTGCGACCAGGATCAGCCGATGGAGGGAGGGGGGTTTATAGTTACAAAATTATGATAGAACATAATGAAGGTGCAGGTGTAGTGCACGCATGAATGACTTGTCTTAAGGATACTGATACAAATGAATTATGTTGATATTCACATTGCAGTAAACTGCAAAATCTTACATTAAAATACAGAACAAGAAAAATAGATCAAGGTCAACAGTTTTACAACAAATTGTATGCTCAGTTTACAATCTAAAATACAATTTACAAGGTTTCTTAGAAAAAATAGATTCAACAGGTCTATTGGTTTTACAATCGTGTCTCTGAATGTTTAATTTATTGTTTATTGTCAGTTTCTGTTTAATTTATTTTTATAAAAATGCCATTGGGGGTTTCTAACCCCCAGTAATCGACTCCCCCAAGTTACGCCCCTGAATGGATTCCATGCCGTGCAGCATTGATGCTGTCATCAGGGCAAAAACCTATGACATGCTACTAGCCAGGTATCTCTAATCCAACTCTTCATCAGTGTATAAGTTACTCTTTAAGAGTTCAACAGTCCTAAAAATTTTCATGAAAATCTGAGATGGTCAGGTTGGATAGTTCATTTTATGGCCAAACCTCGAAGCTTGTATGCTTGTGAGAACGGTGATGACAATAGAAAAAATAAATTTCCTAAAACTCAAGGTCTTGCTATTGATAAAGTTCTGTTTGAATTGTTTTCAGCTGCAAGGAGCAAAACTATTCCCATCTCTAATCCTACTAGTCAAGGAAAGGCTAAAGAACTACAAACAGAACTCGGCTATGAAGATTCTAACGCCTAGAATGGTTGGACGGAAAAATTTCAAGTTAGACACAATATCAGCTACACAACTGTGTGTGGGGAATCTGCTGATGTCACTGGCCTGCAAACTGAACAGTGGAAAGAGAAAGTGTCTTCCATTATTTAAATTTACAAGAAAGAACACATCTATAATGCGAGCTAAACTGGTCTGTTTTTTCATGCTCTTTCCAAAAAAACTAAATTGCTGCGAGAAAAATGTAGTGGATGATGTTATTCTGTATAGAGTAATGAATAAGTTACAAGATTGTGAGAGACTGCAAAATGACCTCGATAATGTTATGAGATGGACAGTAGGCAATGGTACGGGCTTAAAAGGCAAGCTGTGAGTTTCACAAATAGGAAAAGTCCTCTGTTTTAATTATTGTGTTGATGGGATAAAAGTTCCTTATGGGGATTATTGTAAGTATAGTACGCGTACCTTTTAGCGATAGATTTTTGTGCGGAGTAGAGGAGTAAGCAGGGAGCTCTCCCAGTTCCAGTAATACTGCCAACTCAATGGAAATGAAATCTGAACTGAATCAATAATATTATTGATTGATATGAATTTTTTAAACCTTTATTATCTTAAGCCAAGAACTGTGTCACACACACATTACATAACATTTCTCGATGGGAATCTTGTTCCTAGCATGAATTCTATAGTTTGGCTTTGCTGTGTAAACAACAACAGTACTAGTACGTAAAGTGTACACCAGATGTCGCACAGCAATGCGTAAGCGATTCATAGTTTGAGTTTCAAAGGTTGCCAATACGAATCTCTATGATAACCGAGGTCGACCCATTCAGCACTAGGGTGTCCATCTATCACTAAAAGGTGTGCGTACTGTAACGGTTCAAATCCCGTTACAAGACAATATTTGTATATTATTATTATTATTATTATTATTCTATTTTATCTATTAGATTGCTATTATTTTGTTATAAGTATTATTTATAATTGATTGTATGCATATATACGTATGTGTAGATTAACATTAAATACCTGTACAGTGAGAGTTTCGATGTAGCAGATGTTGGATGTGACGTTGTTATATTGTGCTATACTGGTGATTCTGCCAAGTCATCGCCACGTCATGGCTACGTCATCGAGAGCTTTTAGCATTTCGCTCAGAGAGTCGGCCGCCCCAGGGGATTTCACCATTACATGCAACAGTTTGAGGCGTTGTGGGAGTATGTCATTGTTATTTCTGGAGGTTGCGTAGCTGTGTCAACCAACGTCTATAAAAGGTGGATGCATATTGTAGCGTCAGTCATTAGTTAAACGGAAGCTGAACAGTGAAGAAGTCTACGAGATGAAGAGGCCTCAGTCGGTCAGTCAACGAGTGTGAACGAGAGATGGAGAAGACTCAGTGAGCCATTAATCATTGGTCATTGAGAGAGTGAGGCCAAAGTTAGTTGGTCACTTAGTTGAAAACACGGACGCAAGGGCTTACCATGGAGTCAGAGAGGGCAACCCTGGACCTGCCATGAGGTAATACCATATTGACTTACAAAGAAGTCAGATGATATGGAGAAGAAGCAGTCACAAGGATGTATCACCAAGTTAGGCGTGACATCTACAGTAAACACCATATCAAAGGATTACGTCGTAATTACACTCAAAGTGTTGAAGGTACAGTCAAGTGAAACAGTGAGGGAAATATTTCGTATATATTGTTAAATGTCCGGTCAAGAAGAATTCAAATTCATGCCTAGTTTCTTTCAGTTGCAATGTCATAATTTCATATTCTCATCTGTTTTATCACAACAAGACTCACTATTTTTTAATATATTATTTAAAGAATATATTTTGTTCTACCAAACAAATTCATAGTTTTATTTCAATGACAGTAAAATCTCTTAACCTCAAAATTAATGGGGAAACCGAACGCCAATCTCCTTTTCCCAGAACTTATATGGTATGTTGCCAAAAGTAAGCTTATTACCCCACACCCTAGAGATGGTCAAGAGTCTCATTATTGCTGCACTGAGTGGCAGCTGGCGCCCTTCAAATAACGTATGTGTAGGTAAGCAGGTAACAAGTAAGTGTGAATACAAGGTCCGACGAGTGTGTATTTTATTTAATGAATATTAATTTTCAGATTTTCCATTTTAAATGCAGATATTGCATATTTTTCAAGTTAAATGCAGTTTGATAATATTTGTAAAATTAGTCAGCGTTTGTAGGAAGATCACAGTACTATACCTAGGTGTTAATATAAGGAAAGATCACTGGGGTAATCACATAAATGGGATTGTAAATAAAGGGTACAGATCTCTGTAAATGGT
Organism: Anabrus simplex; assembly: GCF_040414725.1. NCBI lineage: Eukaryota > Metazoa > Arthropoda > Insecta > Orthoptera > Tettigoniidae > Anabrus > Anabrus simplex. The sequence goes on along the minus strand of NC_090265.1, from coordinate 214,162,870 downwards.
TATGAGGGTATTTAGGGGTTGTAGTAAGGATGTAAAGAAGAGGGCCATGTCAGTATCTGGTAAGAGCCCAACTAGAGTATGCTTCCAGTGTATGGAACCCTCACCAGGATTACTCGATAAGAAAAGCGGAAAAAATCCTAAGAAAAGCAGCTCAATTTGTTCTGGGCAATTTCTGACAAAAGAGTAGTGTTACAAGAATGTTGCAAAGTTTGGGCTGGGAAAACTTGTGAGAAAGTAGATGAGCTGCTCGACTAAGTGGTATGTTTGTATATTTTAAGAAGTAGGCCTATACTGAGATTCAATACGGACCAAAAATGATTTCAATCACTTGTAATAAGTGGTATGTTCTGAGCTGTCAGTGTACAGATGGCATGGAATGACATTAATAGACGAATAAGTTTGAGTGGTGTCTTTAAAAGCAGGAAAGATCACCATATGAAGATAAAGTTGGAATTCAAGAGGACAAATTGGGGCAAATATTCATTTAGGCCTACAGGAAGGGGAGTTAGGGATTGGAATAACTTACCAAGGGAGATGTTTAATCAATTTCCAATTTCTTCGCAACCACTTAAGAAAAGGCAATGAAAACAACAGATAGGGAATCTGCCACCTGAGAGACTGCCCTAAATGCAGAGCAGTAGTGATTGATAGAATTAAACTTGAAAAATGTCCAGCAAGTGCTTTCCTGTGAACACAACTCCTGACTGTCAAACTCTTGAACAAGACATTATTCACATTTTCAAAGGCCTATGTTGTTGTTTGAGTCATCAGTCCATAGACTGGTTTGATGCAGCTCTCCATGCCAAACTATCCTGTGCTAACCTTTTCATTTCTACGTAACTATTGCATCCTACATCTGCTCTAATCTGCTTGTCATATTCATACCTTGGTCTACCCTTACTGTTCTTACCACCTACATTTCCTTCAAAAACCAACTGCACAAGTCCTGGGTGTCTTAAGATGTGTCCTATCATTCTATCTCTCCTTCTCGTCAAATTTAGCCAAATAGATCTCCTCTCATCAATTAGATTCAGTATCTCTTCATTCGTGATTCGATCTATCCATCTCACCTTCAGCATTCTTCTGTAACACCACATTTCAAAAGCTTCTATTCTCTTTCTTTCTGAGCTAGTTATCGTCCATGTTTCACTTCCATACAATGCCACGCTCCACACAAAAGTCTTCAAAAACATCTTTCTAATTCCGATATCAATGTTTGAAGTGAGCAAATTCCTTTTCTTAAGAAAGCTCTTCCTTGCTTGTGCTAGTCTGCATTTTATGTCCTCCTTACTTCTGCCATCGTTAGTTATTTTACTACCCAAGTAACAATATTCATCTACTTCCTTTAAGACTTCATTTCCTAATCTAATGTTTCCTACATCACCTGCCTTCATTCGACTGCACTCCATTACTTTTGTTTTCGACATTTATTTTCATCTTGTACTCCTTACCCAAGACTTCATCCATACCATTCAGCAACTTCGAGATCTTCTGCAGTCTCAGATAAAATAACAATATCATCGGCAAATCTCAAGGTTTTGATTCCCTCTCCTTGGACTGTGATTCCCTTTCCAAATTTCTCTTTGATTTCGTTTACTGCCTGTTCTATGTAAACATTGAAAAGGAGAGGGGGACAAACTGCAGCCTTGCCTCACTCCTTTCTGGATTGCTGCTTCTTTTTCAAAGCCCTTGATCCTTATCCTTGCAGACTGTTTTTTATACAGAATGTAGATAATTCTTCGTTCTCGGTGGGCTTGTCCTTCTTGATTCGATCCTCTAAGATCAGACGTAAAGTCAGGATTGCTTCACGTGTTCCTACATTTCTTCTGAAACCAAACTGATCTTCTCCCAACTCAGCTTCAACTTGTTTTTCCATTCTTCTGCAAATAATACGTGTTAAAATTTTGCAGGCATGAGATACTAAACTAATGGTGCGGTAGTTTTCACACCTGTCAGCACCGGCTTTCTTGGGAATAGGTATAACAACATTCTGCCGAAAATCGGATGGGACTTCTCCTGTCTCATACATCTTGCACACTAAATGAAATAACCTTGCCATGCTGGTTTCTCCTAAGGCAGTCAGTAATTCAGAGGGAATGTCATCAATTCCAGGTGCCTTGTTCCTATTTAGGTCACTCACAGCTCTGTCAAACTCTGACCTCAAAATTGGGTCTCCCATTTCATCAGCATCAACAGCCTCTTCATGTTCCAGAACCAAATTATCTACATCTTTACCTTGATACAACTGTTGGATATGCTCCTGCCATCTTTCTGCTTTGTCTTCTTTCCCTAGAAGTGGCTTTCCATCTGAGCTCTTAATATTCATACACCTAGATTTCCTTTCTCCAAAGGTTTCCTTGATTTTCCTGTATGCAGCATCTACCTTTCCCAGGACCATACAGCCTTCGACATCCTTGCACTTCTCCTTCAGCCATTCTTCCTTAGCTACCTTGCACTTTCTATCCACTTGATTCTTTAATCGCCTGTATTCTTTTCTGCCCTCTTCATTTCTAGCATTCTTGTATTTTCATCGTTCATCAATCAGTTATCCTGAGTTATCCACTGATTCTTAGTTGATCTTTTCTCCCTTCCTAACATTTCTTCAGCAGCCCTACTGACTTCATTTTTCATGACTCTCCACTCTTCTTCTATATGTTTCCTTCAGCCTTTACATTTAGTCCTTGTGCAACATGTTCCTTGAAACAATCCCTCACACTCTTTTCTTTCAACGTCAGAGTCCACGTCTGCTCCTGGGAAAGTTTTGCAATCCAACACCTGGTTTCTGAATCTCTGCCTAATCATAATGAAGTCTATTTGATACCTTCCAGTGTCTCTAGGTCTCGTCCACGTATACAGCCGTCGTTTGTGGTGTTTGAACCAAGTATTGGCAAGGACTAAATTATGATTAGTGCAGAATTCAACCAGCTGACTTCTTCTTTCGTTCCTTTGTCCCAATCCAAATTCTCCTACTGTACTGCCTTCTCTTCCTTGGTCTACCACTGCATTCCAGTCTCCCATCACAATTAGATTCTCATCACCTTTTACATATTGTATTAAATCTTCTATCTTCTCATATATTCTTTCGATTTCTTCATCATCCGCTGAACTAGTAGGCATATAGACCTGCACTATTGTGGTGGGCATTGGTTTGGTGTCTATCTTGACGAAAATAATTCTTTCACTATGCTCGTAGTAGCTTACCCGCTGCCCTATTTTCTTATTCATTATTAAACCAACTCCTGCATTTCCCCTGTTTGATTTCATGTTGATAATTTGGTAGTCGCCTGACCAAAAATCTTGTTCTTCCTGTCAACGTACTTCACTTATACCAACTACATCTAACTTTAGCCTATCCATCTCCCTTTTCAGATTCTCTAACCTACCACAACGATTCAAACATCTAACATTCCACGCTCCGACTCGCAGAATGTCAGTATCCATCTTCCTGATGATCGCCCCCTCTCGTGTAGTCCCCACCCGGAGATCCGAATGGGGGACTAGTTTACCTCCGGAATATTTTACCCGGGAGGAAGCCATCATCAGTACGTCATTCATACAGAGAGAGCTGCATGTCCTCGGGAGGTAGTTACGGCTGTAGTTTCCCGTTCCTTTCAGCCGTGTAGCAGTATCAACACAGCTAAGTCATGTTGAGTATTATTACAAGGCCGTATCAGTCAATCATCTAGACTGCCGCCCTTGCAACTACCGAAAGGCTGCTACCCCCCTTTCGACGAACCATTCATTAGTCTGGTCTCTCAAAAGATACCCATCCGATATGGTTGCACCTGTGGCTCGGCTATTTGCATCATTGGGACACGCAAGCCTCCCCACCGCGGCAAGGTCACATGGTTCGCAGAGGAGGAGTGTTTTGAGCATGGGCGTTGCGCTCATTTAAAACCTGCCTGCCGGGCCGAAGCCGCGACAGGTCCCCTCGTGTTATCCCCGCTTCACTGAGCGAGGGAGGTGCCTATACAGACTGCTAATACTGAGACGGTGTATAGCAAATTTTGACAATGCATTTTCTGCCTTTGATCTCACCAAATGTCACCATACTGGTTGCAATGGGATGGACTGACTTGGCTTAGTAAGGTGTAGCACAGGACACAATTCTGAACTGTTTCTTCAAGGCAGGATTTCGTGTTAGCAGGACCGAACAGAACTGGGAAAATCAAGAGGCAAAAGAACTACTACACGATTAAATCCAACGTCTTTTGAACCAGATGGTACAAAAACATTGATGGCAGTGAATACAGTTTGACTGACAGGAGTGTACAGTTTGAGGAAAATTCATTGGATTTTAGTAGAATGGTGAAGGATGTGCTAGCAATAGCCTAGAACTGAAAGCTGGTGAACAGTGAAGGCAAGTGACTATACTAATAACTATTATTAACTATTGTATTCCTGCACATTGTGCACTTTTCCTATTTATTATTAAAGCTGGTGAGTGTAGTGACAGTGAGGAAGAAGATGGTAAAGATAAAAACTATGCTTCAGCTTATCAAATGGTGGAACATTTGAAAGATCTCTATACTGCAGAGATGCCAAAAAGCTTCAACCAATACAACTGCAGACCACTCTGAAGAAAACCGTCAATGTGAAAAGTTGACAACAAATCAGCCTAAATGAGATTTTTACGGGAAATACGCCATAAAACAGCAAAATTTGACAAGGTGAAGTACAATATAGGCTACGGTAGTATTTTGAGTTGACTCCAATTCCAGGTTTTGCAACTTTTAAACATAGGCTACTATACAATGAAACTACAACCACGCCATCCCTTAAAATGTCTTTTCGTTAGTACTACAATAGAATTCCATTAGTCCGGCATGCAACAGTCCGGAACGCCCGATGGTCCGGCACCATTCCAGGATTCTTATGTTATTTTTTGTTTTACGTTTGTGACAGTTAAAGGGCACGGCACGGTTCAAAACCACCCGGAAGTGTCCACTACATGTCTGCTATTGTTAGAAATAATCGGCGGCAGTCACCACACACAGGTTCAGTTCATTGTTTTGAGTGCGAGCACTTTTTGCTACAGTATTTTTTCTTGCGATCTAGGATCCGTATTACAGTTGTGCAGTAGTGTGGTGAACATACATATCAAAGTGCCCAGTGGAAGGTTTTTTGGTATTTAGGCAGTGACAATGTTCTCGAAACTGAAACCTTCTTCAAGTTGCAAATCAGGAGAGACGTAGGCATGTTAACTCTGACCATCAACCAGAAACAGGAAATCATCAGACGCCTGGAGATAGGTGAGAATAGGAATATTTTGTTGAATGAATTTAATATTGGCTCGACAACAATTTACGACATAAAGAAAACAAAAAAGATGAACTAAAGAAATTTGCTTCTCAATCGGTAACAACTGATATATTGGCTTCCAGACAAACATTTAAAAAACCAAAACTGGAACAATTTGATATCTTATTGTACAAATGGTTCAGTGCAGTACGCTACGAAGGAAAGCCGGCAATGGTTATTGAAAACGCAAAGAAATTTGGACAAGACTTAGATGTTGCAGAAAGTAAATGCAATTTTTTTTATGGTTGGCTCAGAAACTTTAAGTTTCGGCATGGAATTCGATGACTTGATGTAACTGGAAAGACACTTTCAGCAAACCAAGATTCAGCAGAAACATACAAAGACGAGTTTGAAGAAATAATCGCAGTTAATAATGATTCTGTGATCAACATTTTACTGCCAAACGCCGTGTTACAGCTGTTTTCGCTGTACATCTTAACCTATGTCGTAGTAAGAGGTGCAAGAGTAAAGTGTGCATTTTCGGTAATCCGGCACCGGGCCGGTTCCGAGCGTGCCGGATTATTGGACTTGTACTGTACATATAAATTGCGAAGGATAAATTTTCCTTATGTAAGCATACCATCTGATTAACGGACACCTCCCAGATGTGGACAAATTTTCACATTCAATCAGTGTCCCTATTAGAGAGGCTTCAATGTGGTACACATCTAGCTCCTTGGCTGAATGCTCAGCAGTTACCTTTGGTTCAGAGGGTACTAGGTTCAATTCCCAGTTTGGTTAGAGATTTTAACCTTAAACAATTATTTCCCCTAGTTTAGGGACTGGTGTTTGTACTGTCCCCAACATCCCTGATCCCTGCAACTCACTCGCTATTACTCGCACACCTTTTAGTGATAGATGGACACCCTAGTGTTGAATCGGTCGACCCCTGTTATCTTCGAGATTCGTATTGGCAACCTTTGAAACACAAACTATGAATCGCTTATGCATCGCTGTGCGACATCTGGCGTACTAGTACTGTTGTTTACACAGCAAAGCCAAACAATAGAATTCATGCTGGGAACAAGATTTGCATTGTGAAATGTTATATAATGTGTGTGTCACACAGTTGTTGGCTTAAGATAATAAAGGTTTAGAAAATTCATATCGATTCGATTCAGATTTCATTTCCATTCAGTTGGCAGTATTACCGGAACTGGGAGAATGTAACAAAGGCTTTTCAGTCTGTCAAACACACAGCAAATACAATGTAAATTAAAACACTATAAACATATCTGTCAAACACACACTAACATACAAAGAATGACATGTTTCGTTCTACAAGAACATCCTCAGATTCTATCAAATCACGTAAAAACAAGCTTATATATGTACAGTATTGTTTACGTAGCGTAAACTCTATAGTCTACTCGATTTAATCATCCAATAGGAGAGATCCACATCGCTCTACAAGGCCCATCCCTTTCTTGCCCTCCCCTCTCCACGCTCAGCGTGGCTCACCACAAAATTTCCATGACCACAGTCCTGAAATAGTGTTTGGTGACAAGGGACTTAACATCGGCAGTCTAGATAAGTACGTAAGTTTTTCATTATATTAATAATTGTGTAGGCCTATATATTTTATTTTTGTCATTATGTTTTCATGTTATCACTAATCTCTCTATCATTGACAAGTTTACGCTATGTAAACAATACTGTACATATATAAGCTTGTTTTTAAGTGATTTGATAGAAACTGACGATGTTCTTGTAGAACGAAACATGTCATTCTTTGCATTCTTTGTATGTTAGTGTGTGTTTTACAGATATGTTTATAGTGTTTTAATTTACATTGTATTTGCTGTGTGTTTGACAGACTGAAAAGCCTTTGTTACATTTAACTAAGTCAACACTGGAAAACATGGCCTCATTGAAAAAAAAAAAAAAAAAAAAAAAAAAAAAAAAAAAAAAAAAAGGAACTGGGAGAGCTCCCTGTGCGAGTAATACACTATCCTCTACTACAAAAAAAACCACAGTTCCCACATACGGCAAATGCTGCCCACTCTTAATGGAGGATCTGCCTTACAAGGGCTGCACCAGGCTAGTAATAGCCATACAAAATGATTAAAAATATATACTGTAGTACCTACATCGCTAACGTAGGTTACAATATCATTTACTGGATGGAGGAGTCAAATACAAGAACATATTTGATAATGATATAGCAGAAAAAGTTGTAAATGCAAGAAAGTTTTTCCTAACGAAAGTAATAGTCACAATGACCTAGCCTACATGAATTGGAATCCAAAAATTGTAAAAAAGAGAAAGCTATGGTAAATACATACCTTTTAAAATCTCCGAGTTGTTCCTCTAATCTACCTTCGACCAGCTTTTGATCATCATTAAGATATTTTAGTCGAATTCGAATATTTCCTTGAGATGATGGATTAGCACTAGAACTGGAGGGTTCAGGAGTCTTATCTTTTTCTACTGGAGTTTTACTACTATTTGTTGCATCTACATGAGCCTCACTTGAAGAAGAGGAACTACTGTTTAACTGTTCAGTATCAGGTTGGTCTAATAAAGTAGCCTGTCTGCTCTGGAAGAATGCCAGCCTTCTTCTTCTTAGGACAGCAGATTCGGATGAACTGTCCTGCAACGATGAAGTCACTTCTTCGATGCACACATCGCTTGATGGGGCACTAGATGTAGTTGGTTCCACAATGCTATGATTTGCACCTAAATCGCACAAATTTGTTTCTGGAAATTCACTAGAGGAAATATTTGTAATTTCTGAACTACTTGAAGATGCAGAAGAATTTTCCTTGTCACATGGGTGACAAGTCGCTACTACTTCAGATTCATGGTTTTCATCAGGTGTCTGCAGTTCTGCCTGACCAGTATCAATGCTCCCCTCAAGGGAAGTAGTAGCAGTAGATGGTTGAGATACTGGTGCATCAGAGAGAACTCTGTGTCTACTCCTTCTTTCCAAAATTAATACGGTACGAATAATTTGCCGATCTGAGAGTCCTGTTGATAGCCATGCTACGATACCAACCAGCAAAATAAGTACCACAGCAAAGAACTGAACAACTTCATCACCCACACCTTCGATCAACGGCATTTTGTGTGAAATTAGAGACGTCTTAGGCTGTAAACAAAACCCAAGAAAAATAAATAGATTCAACAATAATTTCCATCCATAAATACATTCGAAATGTAAAGTTACATCAGAAAATATCCGACGTCCTCAATGTTGACTGACACACAACAACAACACAGACGAAAAGCTACAACTTAACTAGGTTAGAAGCATCCAGTCAGCCATGACTGACCTCCTTCGTTCAAGGAGATTTCTCCTTAGGACATTTTTCACAAAAATACGAAATAGCAAGCTTACCAGTGACTATATTAAGGAATACTCCACCAAATTAACCACAACGAAATAATTATGTATTGTTTAGATTGTTTCACTCTTGTCGCCTTAAAAGTTTCATGGCAATACACAATTTTGGTCTTGTGACACTGGAATCTTACGGGCCGTGCTTACCGTAAGACTCTCTGACCGGCTTTGCTTTTGCCGCTGCGGAAAAGACCGCTCTGCAGCAAAGACATTCCAGTCAATTCCAGTAGGAAGCGAGTGTATGAATGTGTCATATGTTTAAAAGGGAAATTACGTGTGACAGTAATCAACAAAAGTCAGTGACTAAATTCCAAGTGATCAGGTTCTGAAATGGCTGAATTACTAGCTGTTCCCTTGAAAAAACCGTCAGATGTAGATATAGTAAAGCCTCTAAAAAATATTATCGCTTCATCATATAGCACTGCGGATAAGCCTCAAGATTATAGTGAAGAAATTAACGAGTTGAGTAAACTACGGAACAATGCGGTCTGGCGTGTTTTTGAGAAGTATGAAAGTTCTTTGGAGGTTATATACAGGCAAGTATAACTTTTATGTACATTGCGAAGATTTTGATTTTTACTTAAGAGTACGGAAGCTTCAATTTTCAAACAGAATTTCGAATGATAATTTGTCCTTGTCGAATTTTCTTTGTGTCTCGCTAATCTTTCAAGTCATTGCTGCGAATACTGTTACTTGTTAACCTATATTTTGTGGCAGCAGTTTCTTCTTTTCTTCTGCTTCGTTTGTATCAGAGAACCCCTTAGAGGAGAGAAAACGGATACCCTTTTCTTTTAATGAACTTCACAAATTAGCTGTCAATTATTTTCATCTTCTGGTGGTTGTTTGACGTTCTTCTATACTTGAACATTCATACAGTTGTTTCTAATTTCATATAAACTTTCCAACAAGTAGAGAATATTATGAGGTTATCACAGTTTTTCTTTATGTTCTTAAATTCTCATCATTTTATATATAGGCCTACATAGAAGCTGTATCTTGAACTCATTCAGTGTGTATTGGTAATTAGCTCTTTTAAGGATCAAGATGACAGGACTATATGTGTCGTCATTGACCCCACCTTGCCTCAAATGAAAGTCTACAAAGAAAAGAAATACATAGCTTACTCAATGAAAATAATCAGTCATGAGACTTAATGAGATGTGAAAACTTCATTGAGCACAGGTTTAAAAAAATACAATGGGAATTAATAATGTTATTGACCATAGAATGACATATTTCATACAATTGGATCTAAACAATTTTAAATTGTGTACAGACTTACTGTTCAAGTAAGATGTATTTATAAATTGAATTGTAAAGTTGTTGAGTATAAGCATATGTTCCAGTCTGTACTACAGTCCAGTAGAGACCTGACATCATTCTTGCACCCAGAGAAGTGTTTATCATGATACTGATCGCATAACATACATATAGGCCTACAGTCTCTGTTCAGGTCATGGTACTTGTGTTATTGCCGATTTTATGGTGGAAGCCATGTATCGCTAGTCCTGCCATTGAAGATTATTATGTCATGAATTTTCTTTGTCTGTCCTCTGTCATAGCGTCCACAGAATAGAAGACATCCGATTTCTTCATCTTATCTAAATGCCATTAATTTAACCAGCTGTTTGGCAGATGATAGCACTTGGCAATGATATCTAAAGTCTTCAGTAAAGAAGTTTTCTGTTTACAAGCATGTAGACAAGCCTTGAAGGTGCAATTTTTCTTACTCCTAGAGCTCTTTTTCGGGAAGCATGCTTGTACCTTCTTTACAGTCTCTAGATCTGTTATTGTGAGGTGTTCCAGGTCTGTTCCAAACTATATGTGACAATTGGTACTAAACTTATTTTGTCATTTTGTAGCCAGTGCTTGAGATGGGATGAAAAAGGAATCGGGATGGTACTTTTTTTATTTAAGCTTATCCAGCTGCTCTGCTATTATGACACATGTGATTCAACTGCTCGCACATGAAACATCAACGCAACACGCCTTAGTGAACATGGCCATGAGGACAGGCTATTGATCCTATACTATACTAAAATATCATGTAGCCTACTGTATTTCACTCCAAAGTACACTACTTCATGAGTACAGGCATTAAAGTAAATGTTATACATGCATGCATACCCTTCACATTGTCCAGATGCTCTTGTCTGCAGTACTTCGTGATCTATCTAGAGATGAGCAGGAACTGGTTTGAGGATCAGCTGGGCTTGTCTGGTTACTTACTAACTACGCTAGGCTTGCGTCATGTGAGAAAGTACAGAATAGAACTCGGCTGGTTAGTTCTCTACAACCAGAAATAAGGAGTGAAGCCTGTAAGGCTTGCTTCCCCCACCAGGATGGGCTCTCTAAGACTGCTTTCTCGAGCAGGCTTGTTAGGCTTGCCCCTGTTGATGCGTTCAGCTTGTTTATATGCAGTGATTATTTTGCAGGATTTAAAACCTACTGTTAGCAGTTTTATAAAGTTACAACACAACTAAGTCGCATGCCTAGATACTTAATTCCCAGAAGATCCTCAGTTGTGGTTTAGTGTTAAGTTTAATTAAATTATTATTTAGATCCCAGTCACTCCATGTGAGATTTCTGCTGGACAAAGCAGAGGCGGGACAGGTTTTTCTCCTGGTAACCCGTAATTACTTGTGTCGGGTCACAGAGACCCAAGTGTATTTTCTTTTATCAATTTTCTTTGATGTATTGAGGCGGTATACTAAAAAAGGGCACATTGACCGTTATGGTGTTTTGAGATAAAGTAATCATAAAGAATTTAATCCTCTGTGTACACTGGTGTTTAAGTCTTTAAATTTTTATAATACTCTCTGACATAATATTTTGTATTTTTAAAAAGCGAGCATTGAATCTGGTATGCAAAGAATAGTAGGAAATAAATGTAATTTAAAAAAATTGTGCCCTTTTTTTGTAGAAGCATTTTTGTCATAAAAATTCTGATAGAATGGAAACCAAACAATTGATTTAGTTATCCAAAGTAGCATACACCTCACTTTTAATGTGTCCCAATGGTTAAAAGTCCAGTGAAAAAGATCAGGAGACTGGGAAGGTCAATGCTCTGTACCTCGGCCCAATCCGCTGTCGTGGTAAGGTGGTGTCCGAAAACTGGTGTGCATGCAAACTGAAGTGCAATGAAGCCCTATCATGCATGAGAAACATTGTCTAAGATAAAATTCTAAAAGAATTTAATTATTGTATAAAGTCCACCTATTCAATACACGTTTGCCATTAGATAAATGGTCTGTCTAAAAAGGACATGTTTCGCTCTACCCTAGAGGTCATCAACAGCTAAAATAACAATGAAGACATACAAAAAAACAGTGATACATACAAAATACACTCAACAAATGCAATGTACATAGCTTCAAAAATTTGGATGAATTTAGTTGTAATTGTGGGTCCAACCATATTTAATACAATTATTGGTTGGCTGGAGGAAATACTTTAAAATTGTGAAGACTGTTAGATGTTATGTTGTCATACTTCTGGAAACTAAGTGAAGTTTTGAAACATCCGTTACATTTCTTCACATAGAATACAAGTATAACTAGGATCTAAAAGTGGAAACAAAAAGCAGAGTATGAGAACAAAAATGAAGTAGAAATAAGATATTATAAAGAGTCGCAAAATATTACTCGCGTCCTCTTTCCTCCAGCCTTGTGCTTGTATAGATCAGGTTGGGTTTGTGTTGACTTTCACACTGACCTGCAACCATTCTGATGTGTTGGGTGGGGGGGAAGCGGCAGGTGAGGGGAGGGAGAGTGAGTGGAAGCATAGAAGGACGGAACCAGACTCAATTGAGTCCCGCTCAAGATCTCTCCCGATTGTGTCAGCCAGGATGATTGTCCCCTCCTAGACCTCACTAAGACCATGGATGGGATTGAATCCCTATTCGAGGCCCACATAAACATTTTGTAAAATGTTTAACAAAGCTCCCCTCCTGGCCATATGTAGGATATCCAGATCTCCATCTACAGTGGAGAATGAGTGACTTGTGATTCCTCTTGTGCCCACTCACAGCAGAAAATCCCCTGTGTGTACCTAGTTGCACTAAAATGCTCCCTGCAGCGGACCCGAAAGCCTCTCCCAGTACGCCCAATACAGCCGGCATTGCACCGGCCACATGCCAACCTTCAGACCCCCGACTGCAAATGCTTGTCAGACTTGTCAAGTGTGCCCATGCTATAGAAAAGTTTAGAAGCAGTGCTGCTAGTTCCAAAGGCGACATTGAGGCTTCGCTCTTCAAAAATGCTTGAGACCTGGTACAGGCTATTGTTGTCAAAAGCGAAGGTGATAAAATCGGTATTCTCCCTCTTCCGTCCTTCAAGCGTGGTGGTGGGTTTATTCTCCATCCCATTGAGAACTCCGCCAACGAACCTGCTATCAAACCCACCAAGACGTGCCAAACTGCGGGTGGTGCCAATCTCTCCTACAAGCCTTCCCGGATATAGGAATATTCAAGGCTCCATACATTACACTATAGAAAGTGGCCCCCCTGCGAAAGCCAGGGCGCAGCTAATCCCGTCCGATCATACTGGATGTCCGGGTGGGCCTTCCGAAGATATCATACCCCAGATGGTTGTCGCCTCTCCCAATTTCAAGATCCAGAAAATTTAAAGATCCATCCGTTCATATCCAACTGTGAACCCCATGTAGGATTCACGAGCATTCAACCCACCAAGGAGGGCTGCATTGTCAGTGATATGCCGATCAGCAATGGCGAAATGTCCGGCTCCTTGGCTAAATGGTTAGCTTGCTGGCCTTTGGCCACAGGGGTCCCGGGTTCGATTCCCGGCAGGTTCGGGAATTTGAACCATCGTTGGTTAATTTTGCTGGCACGGGGACTGGGTGTATGTGTCGTCTTCATCATTCATTTCATCCTCATCACGACGTGCAGGTCGCCTATGGGAGTCAAATAGAAAGACCTGCATCTGGCAAGCCGAACTTGTCCTCGGACACTCCCGGCACTAAAAGCCATAAGCCATTTCAATGGCGAAATGCCATCCATGTATCTCAACCAATGGAATACACCCGGTGAACCACTGAGCATCCTGGCTTGTTCTAGATTGTCCATACAAACCTCCGCCAAAATTCCAGAAATAGGGGATCCCACAGGGAGTCCCTTCTGCGGACAAACCATGCTGCCAAATGTAAAACTACTACTATTGAGAACGAACCCCAGAATATGTAAAAACTCCTCCACCTCAAGTCCACTCAAAAGACTGTTTGTTTAGGCTGTCCTTAACTAGGTCAATGGTTTCAGGTGTGGGAATGTCAGTGTACACAATCGCAACATCGAACGAGTGCACTGTGTTATTTGGATTTAATCTAAGTTTACTTGTGATGCCACAGATTTTCAATGGGGGTTCAAGTCAGGTGATTTTGCAGGCCAATAGAGATATAATAGGGTGGGGGAGTGTTTATAAAATCAGTCACATATGCGTCCAGCCTGATGAACTTTGTTGTTGTCATCTTGAAAAAATCGGATATCAATGGCATACTCATCATGCAGATGTTGACTGAATGCCAACACCTCATCACTGAAAATGTTCAAACAAACATGCTGGTGTATGTTAGTGGTCACCTCAGTGAACGGGCCCAATCCATTAGATGATAAACACCCCCAAAACATTACAGATCTGCCTCAGGCTTGAACTCGACCTTGCTCACATCCAGGATGAAATGCTTCATTTGGCCTTCGGTGCACTCGACGACATGCGTCATTGGCATACAGGCAAAATCTTGATTCGTCAGAGCACATTGTTCCGCCAGTCAGCTACTGTCCACGTTCAGTGATTTCTAGCCCATTGATGACGTGCTGCATATTTGCCTGTGTGAGCAATGGCCTCTTGCGAGGTGACCGGTTTCAAATGCCGTTCCTGTTGCACTAACAGGTTGGAATGGACGTTCATTCACTGACTGCAACAATTTCTGTTGGGTTTGGAAGAGTATTTGATTCACGAACCGTGAAACGCGTCTCCGGTCTCTCTCTCTGTCAGGATCTTTTTCCAACCACAATTCTGACTTGTTTTGTGGTCACGTGTAGTAGGCCTACTCCACTGCTTGTAGACACGTTGAACAGTCTGTTGTGAAATATCAACAAATCCAGCAAACTTCACGCACTGTACGATTGTGGGCACGACCAATCATGATTGCTCCTTTTTGCCACTCTGTCACATCCTTCCATCTACCCATGTTGACATACACTGTCTGCTTAAAACATCAATGTCTCACTCATCGCTACTGTCATACGCTCGCGCAGAGGCAGTGCGTGTGCGTTCGAGCACAGGACTCATTCTTTGCGCCATGTGTACAGGCTTATCGATCCATCTGTGCGTGCGCACTGGGGTGACTAATTTTTTTTTCGGGTAGTTTATTATGAACATGAAACAAAAATTACAGTCGCCTTTGCTCTTGATCGTAGATATCAGTCTCTTTATGCCAGAATGTTTCCCTGTCCTATACATTTAGTGATTGAACAGCTTGCATAGAGAGGAAAGATGGTCATCTCCCATGGTGCTCCTTGCCATGTTTTTACTCTCTGAAGGGTGCTAAAATGTATAAATAAAAGGATGTATATGATTAGTTACGATAGATAAATATTTAAAGAAAATTAATATAATAATCGCCATCATTACACATAATTTATCTGAATGTTCATTCTACTGTAAACATATGGTAGTGCAGGATAAAGTGATGGCTAGTGTCAAAGCTTTCAGTGGATGGAAGAAAAATTATCCTCCAAGAATAGCAAGTAAGTCCGTATTACCAATCTCTTCATTTAACATAGATTTGCATGTTATTTATTTACATAGTTTACGCCCACATTGGAGCACTTAAATCAAACCCCAATACATTTACGTTAACAAAGAATTAACTGAAGATTTAGCTTGCATCATCTTCTTCCTTTCCCAAAACCTCTTCATTCTGGCTGATCTGGCTGGCCTTTCTTCATTAGGTATGACATATTGTTTGTGTTGTACAGTTTTTAATGACAATCTTATTTGTTTGTTCTTGAGAATCTTTTTTTTTTTTTCTATTTTCAATTTGCTTCATTGTAATATTCAGCTCTTCTAAATCATTCTGAACTTCTTTAAACCAATTATTTTTTTGTTTTACTTTTCCAAAAGTAATTAAATAGTTGTTTTATTATCCTATTATCATTTAATCTAGAAAGATGACGGAAAAAGGCAATTCTTCTTTTTGTCATTGTATCTATTATAGATTCACTTTCCCTATAAACCACTGCATTAGGCAATAATGTCCATTGTCCATCCACCTGACGTTTTTTTATTGACGATTGTTCTGAGTATCCTTCTGTCAACCTTTTGCAGTGTATCAGTTGTTGCTTTGGTGTTCAATTTAAATAGTGTTTCACAAGCATAAGTCGCTTCAGGTTTAATGACGGAACAGTAATGTTTAAGCTGAGCATTGAAAGATATTTTTTCTTGTACGTTGGCCATATGATTCGTTGTGCTTTTTTTTAACTTAAATGTTCTGCTTTCTATTGATGATTTTTCATTGGTGTTCCAAGTTATAATTTCACCAAGATATTTAAACTTATTCTCAATTTTAATTTGTTTGGTATTGGCTAAGGTAATGGTTGGTGCTGTAACAGGGAAGGTTGGCATTATTTCTGTTTTTTCATATGAAATTTGCAATCCAACTTTTCTTGCTATGTTATCAAGTTCTTCTATTTGCAATTTAGCTTCTTTTATATCATTAGCAAGTAGTGCAAGATCATCAGCGAATGCTAAACAATTGAGTCTTATTTTTCTGCCAATCTTGATGTTAGGTTGACACATCTTATTCCATTCCCGCATGATTTTTTCCAACACACAATTAAACAATAATGGTGAGAGTCCATCTCCCTGCCGAAGTCCAGTATTAATGTCAAATGGCTTTGCGAGTTCATTTCTAAATCTGACTTTAGATTTAGTGTTCTTAAGGGTAATTCCAATAAGGCGAATAAGTTTTGGATGTAAACCAAATTCTGTTAGGATATTCAATAATGACTCACGATGGATACTATCATACGCCTTTTTAAAATCAACAAAAGTGATAACTTTTTGTTTCTAACCCTATGATGCTTCATAATCCACTTTAAACTGATAATTTGATCTGGACATCTTCTCCCTGGACGAAAGCCTCCTTGGTATTCTCCAAGTTCACAGTCAAGTTGTTCTTGAATTCTCATGTATAATAACTTTGAAAAGATTTTGTAAGTGATATCCAGCAATGATATCTCCCGATAATTGTTGGGATCTGATCTATCACATTTTTTATGTAAAGGGAGTATTATCGCCATATTCCACTCTTCGGGCATTTTTTCAGTATTCCAAATGTATTATTATACATGTATTATACAAAGTTTGGGATCTTTCATCAGTATTGTGCAGAATGTTACTATAACCACTTTTATAATCTGACATTTTCTTGAAATCTTCTAGGGTTGTGTGTTGTACCTTTTTAGACTGTAAGGAATCATTTTGAATGCTGCCTCCTTGTCTTTTGGGGATAAATATAGCCCTTCTATAGTATTCAGTGATGGTCTCTGATGTGTAGTTTGCTCTGTTGATTTGGACTCTTGTTTTATTAGGCATATTTAAGCTAAATTCTTTAAAAAAAAAATCTTTCTACTAATTAATTTTATCTTCTGGTTTCGTATTGCCTTGGCAGTATTTAAGTATAGTATTTTCCACATCAAGAGATTCTGCAGTTGTGTAGGCTTCACATACTATCTCTCTAATTATTTCCCCTGCTCTATTCCTGTCAGTTTGTCTGAATAGTAAATATCGTTCCAGATAATTATCATTAGACTGTAGTTTCTGAGATACAGGCTCCAGCTTCGTTGAGTGTTTTGCTACTTTTTATTTTATGACAAAGCTTGGTATGCATACTGCAGAATTGAAGTAGGTAAGCCTTATGTCCTTATTCTAATACTACCTTCCAAAGAATGGCTATAAAGTCCCCTAGGTCTAACAATTAGCTCTAAATTTTCTCAGTACTTTTGTATTTTTCTGTCCACCTGGTATCATACAGCTTTTTGAAGCCCAATAATAATTTCACCTCAGAATATTTTCTGAAAAATTTAGCCTACTTCCTTTACTGTGCCTATATTGTTCTCACATCTGCAACTCTCTTTAAATTATTTATTACTAAATTTAATCTGTGACTGACATAAGGGAAAAAATACTTTACAAAGACTGAACTCATACAATTCCTTGATAAGAATAGTTATGTTGAGACCCCAGGCTACAAGATTAGTGATGACTACCTGCAAGATATGCTGCATCAAGATTTTACAGTGGCACAAATCCTAGGAATTCCTTGTTTATCTTTTTTATTTGTTTATGGAGGAATCATGTTGCTAATGACATTTGTTCACTTTCTGAAATGTCCATTCCTTAATTAGCTAACATAGAGAGCACTGCATTTTGATCTAAATGAATGTCTTTTATTAGCTCTGTGCACAGAACATCTGATAAAAATGTGTCTTAGATCATTCTATGAGATGAGATACTTTTAGGTCTCTTATCAAGATCATTATCCAGATTGTTCCTGAACTTCTCCCTAAATTTCAAAGCCTGTTAAATACAGACTTTTCTTCTATGTCCTCTCAGTGGAAGATGATTTTCTGCACGGAACAATGACGTACTTGTGATTGCTGACAAATTTCTATTGTTTTCAGTTGACTTTCACAAGTATCCATTTGTCCATACATTAAGTCTCTTTTTATCTCTCGTCATCAAGAAATTCTTGCTTCTCTACAGCTTCCTTATGCCATTCTGACACCATGTATGAATTACCTGATTTATTAAAGCAAACATGCTTTGAATATGAGAGGAGTTGTTTTACGTAACCACGTTTTACGTAACCACCTCACTCCCAGTGGTTCAGTTGGAATTTGAAAAAGATGCATACCTTATTTACAAAGTGTACACAGAACTTTCAGATTAGTTTCATCATTAGTTTGCCCTTGCTGGAGTTTTAAGAGATTTTGAATATGAGTGGTATATCTAAATCACTTTCTCTTGCATTCTCACATTGCCAGCTGCATGATTGTCATCTGCCATTGCTCTTTCTTGCACTTCATGTTCATCACACAATCCCTTCAGAATATCACCATCATCTCTTATCACTTTCACGTTCAAGCTCAACTTTAGATTCTACAGCGTCATCTGTTTTCATAACCACCAAGTTAGAGCATCCTATTGTACAGCCATCACCCTCTAGTATACATACTGCCTCCCCACTTTATGAATAACTGCGAACATCAAGACGTACTAATTTTCTCCACCGTTGCGCTGCTAGCATGCGGTATTCAGAATGAGCGGTATGCAGTTACCACAGCTGTTACATTCTGATGATTTTCCCGTTGATCGGCTTGCTGTTTAAATATTTCACCCTCTCGAAACGTTCAGTCACTTCATCTCCAATGTTTTGCAGATTACCTGACCTACTTTCTCAGCATGACTTTAACTGTCATTTGAGCTGCACTTTAAAACCTCCGAACTCTTTAAAACAGGGAGCACTGCAGTAATTAGTCGTACAAGCTCCTGTATTAATAAATTTTGCAGCTTCGCACGCAAAATTATTTACAATATTTATAACGCACACCAAACGTTCTGATGCATAGAACAAATTACACCGATCTTGCTTAAAAATAATGTCCATTAGTGGAGAATTGCATGTTTCTTGTTGAATTAGGCTACGGCATAATTCACAAGTTACTTCTTTTCTTATTTACTTCACAACAAAACCACTGAGGAAAGCAAGCAATGCACGTTTAATACACACAACCTCCAGAGCTGTAAAAGAAATAAGGGTATTAGGTTTACTCCATAACAACAGTATGGTTATTATTTGTAATACTATTATCTAATAACCAACAGTAAATACATTTTGTGAAGTGACTATACGTACACTGGGGCTTCTGAAAATTTTGCAGGATTTCTGTCACTGTTTCTGGAATCTTAGGGATCACTTCCAATGGGAATGACTTAGATGACTTGACACAGCTAATAACATTCATCTCATGAGTATGTTGATTTCTGAACTTCATCGTATAGATCTATATTGATACAGTTAAAACTTAAAAACAATGTTAGGTTTTGGTTCACCCAATCAATACACATCACTTTACAAGTGAGAAACTATTTAATTAAAAAACATATTAAATATTAAAGACACGTATCTTCTCTGAGACTTCATCAGCCATAAAATCAAGTGGTAGATTACAAAACTCATTATTCATAAATTGAAACAAATGGAAGAACCCAATGCCTTTTTAACCCTTTCAGTCCAGGTGTACAGTATACTGTACATCAAATTCATTAGCTTATAGCACCAAGAATTATTAGTGAATAGAGGAGCTCTCTATCTTGCTAGAGACTTCTATGCTTTGTCTTTGTTTCTCAATTGGTTGAAGTGACATCTACTAACACATTGGTGAATTATGAAGGTAAAAAACAAACATGGCAGACAAGCATGCTGTTAGTGGAGGTAAGTGGGAAAATTTTATTCTTTATTTTTAACATTTTATTCTGTTTAGGGTAAAGTTCTGTTTGGGGGTTAAAGATAAAGGTTTGAATAGAATATGCATACTAATTATAGTTAGTCTTTCATATCCCTTGACTCATAACATCCATGTATATTAGCATGTACAGTATACTGTACATGGGGTCTCAAGTGTTGCAAATAGTGTGACTGAGTTCATTATATTTCACAAAGTTTTATTTATATACCTGGTAGTTTCTAGTAATATAGAAGAAGATTAAGTGTTGTATACTCTAGATTGTCTCTTAGAAATGTAAAAAGGAACTTTGTTTTTGTTCTCTGAGTTCCCTAAAATATATTTTTGTTGAAATTCAGGCACATCAAGGATGAAAATTAACACAAGCGACGTTGATATGATTTTGAAGTTGTTGGAGAATGGAGATGTGTCTGATGTGGAGGAACTAGCCAGTGATGATGAGGATGAACCACAAACCAGCCACAAATACAGCGCATTGGTACGTTATCACATTCAATATTATTACACATTATGAAACTCCAGTACTCTTATGGCAAACTAAGTTGCCCAAATTTTTAGCTAATAATTATTAAAATATAGCTTTATTTTCATGTTTCAGGAGCTGATGTTGAGATAATATCTGTAAGCAGCCCAACCGAGGCAAGTGGCAATGGATATACTATTGGTACTTCTGGAGATGCTGAACTTTCTGTTGAAGATATTTTCCTGACACAGAGGCCTGATATTCTGCTCCCATAACAATGTGCAAACCAAATAACACTTTAATTACTTTCCTCAGGTTTGATTGGCTTGTATGTCACGTCTTTCTGAAGTGCATAAGTATTTGTTTTCTCTGAGTGATGGAGTACAGCCAAATGCTAGAAATGCTCGGTTGGCACAGAAGGAGATAATGGATTTGTTAGATTTCAGGCTTAGGGTAGCTGAAGCTTTTGTGAAGGTTGATAACCAATTCAAGGGTATCAAAAGAGGAAGGCTATCTACAAGCCCTGTAAGATCACCTTCAACTAATAAAAAACAAACAACTGAGACGAGACCACAGAGGGAAGTGCGGACGGATAGTGTTGATCACTTACCAGAGCATGATGGCAATAAAGAACCTACTCGATGCAAGAAGATTAATTGCACCCAGTGATCACACATTATGGAGTACATCTTTGTATAAATACGAACAGGAACTGCTTTGCAGCATTTCATAAGCAATGAAATGAATGTGAATTGTTATGAAGCATTTCTTTGTCGGTAACATGTGAACAAAATATAAATATTTGTAAATAATTACCTGTAAACAATGAAAATATCTCAGAAATAGATAATTTCAGTTCTATAGGAATGTATGGCTTGCCATTTAGTACAGTAGAAACATTGTATACCTCCAAATCCTGTCCTAAGAAGGTTGCCATCCCAAGGTAAAAGTTTAGGATTCAGCAACACTTGATACCAAATGTACAGTATGCTGTACATGATATATTTTTGTAACGGGAGGTCTCTCATCAACCAAATTTTGTAAGTACACCCCCAGTATGACCTAAAATCAAAATCCATTCAGAAATAATTTTTCTTTCTAAACAGAAAAAATCAGGACTGAAGGGGTTAAGGACTATTTGAGAAATGCAAAAGATAGATATGTATATGTAGATTATTTACACAAAATGACCTCACTTCTTGCAAAAACTTTTGTTGTCTTCATTATTAACATTGGAATAAAACTTGAAATATGACATGCCTGCCATAACGTCTCGTGTGGAATACAATGTCCATTGTTGCTGTCCATATTTAAAACGGAAGTTCCTTTATGAACTGTTATGAAAACACTGGAGAAAAATTTACACATATTTAATGAGGTAGTTTAACACTTCTTGTAAACAATCTTTCTGCAATGTTAAACATGAACGACCTTACTTGAAAATGTTGCAAGCATTGTTGGAATCTGGTAGTTTCAGTGTGTTGACTGGGGAGATCGAAATTCTGACCTCGGAAATAGGATTGGTACAAATCCACATCAGAACATTTAAAAAAAAATTAAGTTGTAAGGAATTCTTTCAAATTGAGCTATTCTAGTAGAAGAAATCTGAAGCCTTATGAGATCCCCTGTCGTATGGCAAAGATCAGCGCTGCATGACTACCATATTCATGGCTTAAATCTTAGGATTTTTTTTTAAATTTTTTTTTTAAGACAAGGTCATCAAATTGGATGAAACTCCCTATAGCTGGTTTATGACTGAGCCTCGCTCTGACTTGCTTCTCGCCACGCTTTTTCGCGTGGTCATGCAGTGCTGATCTTTGCCATACGACAGGCGATCTCATAAGGCTTCAGATTTCTTCTACCAGAATAGCTGAGTTTAAAAGAATTCCATACAAGTTGAAAGTTTTTTAAAATGTTCTGATGTGCATTTGTACCAATCCTATTTCCGAGGCCAGAATTTCGATCTCCCCAGTCAACACACTGAAACCACCAGATTCCAACAATGCTTGCAACATTTTCAAGTAAGGTCGTTCGTATTTAACATTGCAGAAAGATTGTTTGCAAGAAGTGTTAAACTACCTCATTAAATATGTGTAAATTTTTCTCGAGTGTTTTCTCAACGGTTCATAAAGGAACTTCCGTTTTAAATATGCACAGCAACAATGAACATTGTATTCCGTACGAGACGTTAGGGCAGGCATGTCATATTTCAAGTTTTATTTCAATTTTAATAATGAAGACAACAAAAGTTTTTGCAAGAAGTGAGGTCATTTTGTGTAAATCTAAATATATATATATATATATATCTTTTGCGTTTCTCAAAGAGTCCTTGAGAAGGCATTGGGTTCTTCCATTTGTTTCAATTTCTGAACAGTGAGTTTTGTAATCTACCACGTGATTTTATGGCTGATGAAGTCTCAGACAGAGACGAAACATGTCCCTAATATTTAACGTGTTTTTTAATTAAATAGTTTTTCACTTGTAAAGTGATGTTTATTGAATGGGTGGACCAAAACCGAACGTTCTTAGTTTTATGTTGATTTCACCGTTTCAAGGGAATTCCTGTCAATAACGGACCATTATATTGGTATTATTCAGAATTCTGTTTAGGGCAAGTACTACAGCCCTTGAATCCAGCATGCCATTGTTGTCTGAAATTCTCTTCGAAATGCAGTAGGGTATTTCTAGGGAATCGCTGTTAAATACTCTAGTTAGTACAAAATGAAAGCCTGATGACAGTAATATTGGATACAGAGAACTTTAGAACGTGTAGTCAGCCGAAGAACCTCGTTTCATTGCTGATAAAACTTGCTCCTTGCTTACAGCATGCTTCCTTTACATCCTCAAGATATACCAACATCTCATACTCCAGCCAGAGATGCCTGTCATCATCTGTGTTGAAGTGCAGTCCCAAAATCTTCTCACAAGTACTGATGGTGCATTAATAAGAAAGCACATTCCAGTGATCACAAATGCGTACTGTAATCCAGCTATAGAGACAAGACATAGTAATGAAACGAAACTAAAGAGATGTCTAAATTTATCTCTACTACAGGAAAATTCATATGAAACTGAGCATATGCTCCAAGAAATCAGAGCAGGAAAGATCGATGAAGCGGCACCTCTGCTAGAGGACTACATAAAAGAAGCGACCGAATCGTGGAATGGTAATCGCAAAGCCAAAGAATGGTTCGACAGTGAGTGCTTCAAAGTAAGACAGACAACTTTGAAGAAAATGCGAGTAGCCAGACAAAGTATGGACGTCGTCCACCTAGCAGAATATCAAGCCGCTAGAAAGACATACAAAACTCTTTTGAAGGATAAGAAAGCCAGTTACATAGAAGCTCATTATCAGACACTAATGAAGGAAATCAAGGAAAACCCGTACAAAGCAGTACGCCCGCGCCAACCAAGATTCCCAGCAGACATACCAATGGAGATCTGGGAGGGGTACATGAAAAATATACTATGTAAACGGGGCTTAACACTTACAATAGAAGTAGAAGTTAAACCATGCAGTCCATTCACTCAGGAAGAAGTAAGGAAAGCGATCTCAAGCGCAAAATCTAACAAGGCGGCAGACTCAGATGGCCTCTACAACGAATTTCTGAAGACATCTCTTCCTTACCTAGAAACAGTATGGCTAGAACTGATGAACAAGTGTCTGGAAACAGGAAACATCCCAAATGTATGGAGCAAATCAGTCAAGATGCTATACAAAGGGAAAGGAGAAGTAAACAAACCAGAATCATATCGCGGAGTGGCTCTTGAATCAGCAGCTTTTAAGATTCTTACCAAACTGATAACCCAGAGAATCAATAGAATAGCAGACCCGCTTCTTCCTGACAAGCAGTTCGGATTTAGAGCCGGGAGATCGACTCTGATGGCAGTGGAATGCCTTCTCCAAGAGATTCACGAAACAACCAGAGAAAAGCACGACAAAATGTTTGTAATATTTATTGACTACTCCAAGGCTTTTGATACAGTAGATAGACAGAAACTTGTTAGAAAACTAGAGGAAATCATTGGTCTTACCTGGCTCACTAGACTAATTTCTAATATACTTGCGGAGAACTATATTCAAATAAGCGACAATCTCTGCACATCAAGATGGATTCGGCAGACAAGCGGGGTATTACAGGGGGATCCACCAAGTCCTCTGCTGTTTAACATCTTCACACAGGATGCAATAAAAGAGATTAAGAAGCAAACACGGAAGGTTAACGCGTACGTGTATGCGGACGACATGGCTATTGCGTCTGAGAGTAAAGAGGAACTACAAGTTGCCATGGACTTAATCGTGGAATGGGCAGAAGATAATAAAATGGACCTTAATGCGAACAAAACAGAATTGGTTGTTTTTAGGAGGGGAGGAAAATTATCTAAAGACTATTATATCCTGTGTAAAGTTCAAAAATTACGAATTAGTAACCATTACAAATATCTAGGGATTACAATACAGGTAACAGGAACGACATTCACAATACACCTACAGGAGAGAATCATCACAGCTATACGAAGCATTAGTGATATTAAACACCTTTCACAGCTATCTTTGGAGACAGCCATGGCTCTGTTTAATACGAAAGTTGTTCCAACAGCCATATATGGTCTAGAACTAATATGGGAACACCTCTCAAAAAAACAACTGCAAGAGCTGGAAAGTTTGAAGGCTAGATTCTTAAAGAGAGTTCTGTGCATTTCTAAATATACATTATCAAGGCTAGTATACGTTCTGGCAAAGGAGACGTACTTCATTGAAGACATAAGAATTAGATTACTACTATCAGTGACAAGGAGTTACAGAGAGCTGCTACATGAACTGCAAGCAAAGAGGGCCATGATATGGGACGAGTTTTATTTAACTGATGCGATGTTAAACAGGGACTGGACGCGTGGTGGATATGACCTGAGGCATACAGTGACCAGGTTTGCCGTACATGGGTTCCACCATAAGGTGTGCAGAACCATGGAATTTCACAAGCCAGGTCCGGGTTGCGTGTGTGTCTTCTGTGACCAACGATGCGGCATATACCATGCTATAGAACGTGTCCGTAGAAAAGGAAGCTTGACACAATTGTGTAAATAACTGACCATGTTTTGCAAGCATTGAATGCATATTATCATTATCTAAGTGTATTTAAGTGTATATATCATGACCATTTGGTTGCAATACTATTATTATTAAAAATTTGACCTTGTTAGGGCTGTAACTGCTAACATCATAGATATTGAACCATTTCTGAATTATTTTTATCCTCTGGCATCCTGATGTATCATATATGATATACTTGGTTGTTAAATTTGTCTCTGTAACGGTGCGTGCTATTGATGAAATGCCGGGTATAACGTGTGGAGCAAGGCATGCGCTGTGAGATATCCATTGTTTGTAGTTGCTTTGTTGAACACAGAGGTGGTGGGAAGTCTCTAACTACAGTCGTGGAAGAGGTGTTAGTCATGGCTGGCACAACAAGAGGTATTTATAATCATATTGGATTTCATTTCCATTTTTATTATGTGTACTACAGCAGATGGATATATTTTCATGTGAAATTATTTGCATAGTCATATCTGATCTGGGGAATTTGAAATTTGTGACTATTTTCAGTGTATCATGTATGATACATCTGGTAGCTACCATTACAAATCAGCAATGCAGAAAATGAAAACCTACAACTGGTTTTCCAGTCTTTGACCAGGTCAGGGATGTAATGAATCATATACTGTATAGGCTATTAGTACAATGGGGTTGCCACTCCCAAGGTGATAGATGCTATGAAATTATAATAGAGAGTGTTGCTGGAATGAAAGATGACAGGGAAAACCGGAGTACCTGGAGGAAAACCTGGCCTGCTTCCACTTTGTCCAACACAAATCCCACTTGGAGTAACCAGGATTTGAACCATGGTATCCAGCAGTGAGAAGCCGACGCTCTGCCGCCTGAGCCACGGAGGCTCCCCAGCAATGCAGAAATGAACAGTAATGATCAATACTGAGGGCATATTTAGTGTCAAAGCGTTATGAAAATGATTTCCCATGTTATGTAGAAGGTTTCTCTTTTAAAAGTATGATTTGGTACGGTAATTTTCATCATAAATAGATTTTCCTTTGATATTATTTTACACATTTTTGCTGCAGGATTGAAAGATAGTGAGATATTGGAGCTTTTAGACCAAATTAACCCAAATTCTTCAGTCGCAGAGCAAGGTCCAGATGACGATGGCATTGATGATGAACTCTTAAGTTGTTTATTGAGTACAGTGCACGATGACAATGCTAGTTCTCCCTCGGACTCGGAGGATGATCCTGAAATTCCTATGTGAAGTACTCATGTCAGAGGTTCAGGCTGGTTGCATAAAATTGCACAAGATAAATTTACGTTCAGTTATTAAATTTATTCACAAATCTACTTATCTGGGTGATGAAATCACTTTTCTTTCTTTTTTTATTAGTTTCCAACCACCCCCCTATTGGAAATCCTCAGGCACCACCAGACTACCCAATTGGACAACATCCTAAAAAAAAAAAAACTTTAAAAAAAAAGTTTGAGTACTTCACCAAATATGTTTAGCCATCACTGTTTGAAGATATGTCAGAGTACATGAATATCAGGGAGGTGGCAGTAACTGGAAAATCATTGGACTGTACTGGGGGGAAAATCAAGTTGGCAGGTTCGATCCTGGCTCAGTCCGGTGGTATTTGAAGGTGCTCAAATACGTCAGCCTCGTGTCGGTAGATTTACTGGCACGTAAAAGAACTCATGCGGGACTAAATTCCGGCACCTCGGCGTCCTCGAAAACTGTAAAAGAGTAGTTAATGGGACGTAAAAGCAAATAACATTGTTAAATCTTCAAGTACTTGGATTCTGCAGTTGTAGTATCCTTGTTGGGTTTTCCACGAATAAGGATGTGTTGGGAGTGAAAGACTCGTTACCCCTTAATTGCAGATAATATCTCAAGTGACAGATTTTATTTAATTAGGAATGCGCTAAAAATAGTTGATGGCAATGCAGTATCTAATGAGACTAAACAGCAGGACAGCTTTTGGAAAGTTCGGCCACTCCTGGACAGAATCAAAACACCAACTGCTCTGCCTCTTGATTTTCTGATGTACCAGGATAAAGGAGGGGAAATAATCTCTGAAAAATCACCCCTCCCTGACAAAATTGATTTAGATGGAAGGATAGTGTTAAAACTCTGATTTACTCCCCCCTGGTTCATCAGTTTTCATGGACAGGTATTTTACCTCTCCGGTGCTTCTTGAGAGCCTCCTTACCCACAAATTCATATTGGCTACTGGGACCATAATGGTCAGCCGCCTGCCCAAAAGTGTCCAGTTCAAACGGGACCTAGACATGAGAAAGGAAATGTCTTATCGTAAAATACAAAATTAAAATATTCTAATGAAAGTTGATATATCATCCATGTTAGGATATTTTATCTCCATACCGTGCAGATGTATCACTGGTGATACATACCCTCCTGACTGTTAAGGGATGAAATGATTTTTTTGTCAAATTGATATTCCTATTGAACATCCATAGAGACCAAAAAAAGTGAAATTTGATCTTTTTTCCCGTCAAATGTAGCTCAGGACGCTATACGTTATGAAGTATGTGGTCGCTATGCAGTCTTGGAACTAGTGGGCCTTGGGATGTCCGGTATGTTTTGGAGATATTCCAGAGCTGTTATTATTGTTGTAGAAAATATGTCCTTCACTCGTTTCATATTCATTTTTTCTATGTTGTTCGGGATTACATGTTTTCGAGTCGGAAATCGAACAGGTTTTACCACTTGATTTACTTGCGATTCATATAAATTCTTCACAGTAGAGCCACTTATAGTGTAGTGTCTTCTCTAAAAATGTGTCAAATTATACAGTTCCTTGCCTGAGCTCTGTTTGGTAAAGAAGTACTCGGCTGGCAGTCTGTACTTTGTGCATAACCCTGCTATTATAAAACATAGCAAATTATTGGTGAGAATTTCAGATTCGCTCATATTCTTGACATTCTTAATTTTCGATATAGTATTATCTGGAACAGATGTGGTCTTGTGACCAAAGGAAGTTTGTAGCTTTTTGCCATATTACTATTGTTTTATTGCCATTTCATCCACTGTCAAAGAAGATATTCTTTCAGTCTCATTCAAACATTGAGATTCTAGGGTTAATCTCTCTTTCACAAGGCCACGAACCTACTACGCTGGCGTAGCAGGGGGAGAGGTGATACTCCCATGTGGCGGATAGGGGGGTCCTAACCGGCTTGCCGACGGACTTGAGGTAAATAAAATACCTCTCGCGGACTAAACACACTACCCCCTGCGGGTGGGGAATGCACGTGTAGAATACACCCGTGGTATCCCCTGCCTGTCGTAAGAGGTGACTAAAAGGGGCCCATGGGGATCTCAACTTGGAAGTGTGGATTGGCAACCACTGGGCCCTTAGCTGAGTCTTCGCATTGCTTCCACTTGTGCCAGACTCCTCACTTTCGTCTATCCTATCCGATCTCCCTTGGCCAACTCTTGTTCTTTTCCGAACCCAACGGTATTAGAGCATTCGAGGCCTAGGGAGTCTTTCATTTTCATGCCGTTCATGGCCCTTGCCTTTCTTTGTCCGTTACTTCATTTTTCGAAGTGACGGATCCCTCCTTTCTTCTTTTTTCTCTCTCTTTACCCCCTGTGGGTGGGGGACGCAGATGAATAATACACCCACGGTTTCCCCTGCCTGTCATGAGAGGCGACTAAAAGGGGCAACCAAGGGATGAATTAGAACCATGAAACTACTTTTGATTCATACCATCATGCGGGGAACACCATGGGTTGCCTGTACTTGTGAGTAGTACCACTAAATTAGGTAGGAAATAGGTTTGTGATTAGTAGCAGTAAAGAGGTTGGCCTGGGGGTTTCCAGTACCTGTGCGTCGTACCCATGTGAGCAACACTGCGGGTCTGGGCATAGCCTGTGAGTTGTACCGCTATATGAGTGGCACCGTGGGTTTGCGTTGCCTGTGATTAGTACCCACTATATGAGGAACACCACGGGATAGTGCGAGTCCCTGTGGTTAGTACACCTAGGTGAGGAACCTAGTAAGATGGATGAGAATGGAGAACAGCGGGAACAGCTGCATCCTGCAGTTTCTCAATGGGCCGATGACCTTAGATGTTTGGCCCCTTTAAACAACAGGCGTCATCGTTAGTTTCTTAATTTTCAATCCAGGTCGATAGTCGTTCACGAAAATGAAGGCTGCATCCCACAGAAGATATAAAATTTAAATTGAGTCTGAAGTCTGATATTGATATTGCTTTAAGCCATTGTTCTCCAAGATCAGTTAGGTTGGGAAATTTTTTAAATGATACTCCTCTCACTTTACTACACTGGCTTATGCGGCAAGACACGTAGTGATATACCATTGCTATTAATAGGTTGAAACCTGCAATAAGACATTCATATGCCTAGTTAATGAAGCCTATGGCATGATCATGAGCACTAACTAATTAAAACTAATATGGCATGATAGTCTTCTGTGAAGTAGAAAATTAGACGAAAAGGGTGCGTGAAACTCGAATGGTGCGAGAGATTCCATCATATCTTGTAATTCCTTTTAATTAATTAATTACTGTCATTACATACCTTCTTATGATGAAATAAATCTTCCGTACTTCTGCCAATATCACAACTGAACACAATCTCAATAAACTACATAAAGAAACGACACTCAACACAGTGTTTATTATCTCTTTCTCGTTGTTCCTAATGTGCCTCCAGCGCAAGTCTACTGCACGCTGCTACTGCCACAGAGGCCAGAATAGTCTCTACGTGATGTTCGCAAAGAAGCACGCAAGCAGATTGAAGTGGGGAGGCTGAGAGGTATACTAGAGGGCAATGGTACAGCACTCATTCGATATGTTGCCATTGATGTCAGTTTTTGTCCTTTCTTGCCTCAAAAAAAGAGTATTTTCATATCTAAACTCAAGCAACATTTTACGTACATATTAGGAGATGAAAGAACTCTTAAACTTTGATAAATATTAGCATTAGCAAGGATAATTATAAAACTGAGGGTTAAAGAGTATGTATAACAGAACAAATTTATTTTACTACGTTTTGTGAGCAGTGTAGGTAACACAATAAATTACTGGTGAAGAAGAAAAGTCACATCTGTAGTATGTCAGTACACTGCACTGCACGTTTTTTCACGAATGTAGTATACCCAAATTAACTGATGTTATGCCGACAAATATTGGATGTAAGCCAATGCTGTGTGCATTTACATTGATGAACACCAAGGAAGCTAATGTCTTCACAGTAAGTTGTCTATACTACTACTTCAATTAATTGAATTCCAGCACTATCTTTTGTTGAATTTTTACTGAGAGTTTGAAATAAAATATTGAACATGTAAAAAATAAACTACAGTAATTAAAAGAGTAAAGATTAATAAGAATCTCAGTAGTAGCAATTGCTGCCATCTACAGGTGTCCTTGCATCTGTGTTCAACCCCAAGTTAATATTAAGACCAGGATATAACCATTCTTTGATCTACTTCCTCCTCTTTTTCCGCTGCTTACTGAAGGTTGGCAGCCATCATAGAGTAATTTTCCCTGTTTTATTTTTCCTTTATCAGAGTTGCTGCATTATGGAAGTCGAACCACTGTTAGAAGTTCAATAGTCAGGATAATCTTCTCTGATGTCCACATTTCACTTTTATTTCACTATCTACGATTAGTCGCATCAGGCTGTATTTGTTATTTCAGATGATGTGACCAAAATAGGCTGCTTTCCTGTTTTGCAAAGGTTAGGTCTTCACATTGGTTTTTGGCACGGCAGTGTACCTCACTGTTTGTGTTGAATAGTAATGGAATCTTGAAAATTCTGCAATACATCTGCCTTTCAAATGCCTGTGTTTGGTTCATTTACAAAACCTTTAGTGCCCATTCTTTTACACCATAAAGCAACACTGGTGATGCGTAACAATTCACAAACTGTTGAAATAATGAAATATGGGACACAGCAGAGGAACTACACTCCAAAATACATCTGATATCTGCCATGCGTGTTTTATGCATGAATTTTTAAAGTTTCTATCCAGCAGATACTACTCAGGAAGTGTTAATCTGATTGTATCGACCACTTGCTTTACATACATTGCACACAACACTTGTGGTAAAATTTTGGACTGGGGTAGGGATTGATTTGATCATGGTCACGTAATACCAATGGATGTACTACTTTTCGGGAGATGTGATTACATTATCCGTTCGAGTATATGGCACTAGCTTAGCAGATTTCTCCAACCTAACTTGATGGCATGATTAAGATTTTACATCTCGTATTCACTGGAAGATTTTCTGTTGAAGAGGACATCTTATTTATTTCTTGAAATGGTTAAGATAATGTAGAGCAACCACCACATTTCCAGGCTCACTTATAACCACCAAAATTATTTTTTAAGACATACAGAAAGCCAAGCAAGCAACATGATATGTACCT
Organism: Anabrus simplex; assembly: GCF_040414725.1. Taxonomy (NCBI): domain Eukaryota; kingdom Metazoa; phylum Arthropoda; class Insecta; order Orthoptera; family Tettigoniidae; genus Anabrus; species Anabrus simplex. The sequence goes on along the minus strand of NC_090265.1, from coordinate 214,130,732 downwards.
TTATGTTACAAAAATTTGAAAGTGCTTAAGAAAATAAATTCTTTTGGATCTTGTTATTGAATCATACCTCCTATTTTTTATCTTTTTTCCAGTTATTATGATCAGCTGTGTGCTTTGGAAGGAAAAATTCCTGCCCATGAAGTCCAGATACCTTTTAAATGGAAGGATGCATTTGACAAGGGCTCTCTCTTTGGTGGCAGAATTAGTTTAAGTAAGTACTGTATATTGTTCTGTAGAAAGTTAGCAGTACCCACATAATCTATATATATAAAATAGCTTGTCCTGACTGACTGACTGATTCATCATCGCCGAGCCAAAACTACTGGACATAAAGAAATGAAATTTTGGGGATACATTCATATTAAGATGTAGGTGCTCGTTACGAGAGGATATTTGGATATTCCGATGCTAAGGGGGTAAAAAAGGGGGGGGGGGGGTGAAATTTTAAAATGAGTGTATCTATATCTCAAAACTTTAAAAGTTTACAAATGTAAAAATTGGTATTTAGAGTCTTCCTTGAAATAAGGAAACATGTATTTTTTGGTTTTCAGAAAATCCCAATAGGACGGGTGAAAAAGGGGTTGAATGCCTTTAATCAGGATACCGGTACTTATATCTCAGAAACTGTAGATATTACAGACCTGAAAATTGGTACTTTTGATCTCTTTTAAAAATAAAGAAACACGTATTTTTTTGTTTTTGGAAAATCCTATTAATTGGAGGGGGGAAAAGGGGGGTGAATTTTTAAAATGAGTGTTTCTATATCTCAAAACTTTGAAAGTTTACAGATGTAAATTGGTATTTAGAATCTTCATTAAGAATAAGCAAACACGTATTTTTTTGTTTTCGGAAAATCCCAATCGGAGGGGTGGAATGGGGTGAAAAAGGGGTTGAATGCATTTAATGAGGATACTTATATCTCAGAAACTCAAGATATTATAAACCTGAAAATTGGTGTTTTGGATCTCCTTTAAAAATAAGGAAACACGTATTTTTTTTTTTGTTTTTGGAAAATTCAATTAATCGGGGGGTGAAAAGGGGGTGAATTTTTCAAATGAGTGCATCTATATCTCAAAACTTTGAAAGTTTACAGATGTAAAAATTAGTATTTAGAATCATCATTAAAAATAAAGAAATACTTTTTTTTTTTTTTTTTTTTTTTTCTTTCAGAAAATCCCAATAGGACGGGTTTAAAAGGGTGAAAAAGGGGTTGAATGCCTTTAATCAGGATACCGGTACTTACATCTCAGAAACTGTAGATATTACACACCTGAAAATTGGTACTTTTGATCTCTTTTAAAAATAAAGAAACACGTATTTTTTTTGTTTTGGAAAATCCAATTAATGGGAGGGGGAAAAGGGGCATGAATTTTTAAAATGAGTGTATCTATATTTCAAAACTTTAAAAAGTTTGCACATGTAAAAATTGATATTTAGAATCTCCTTTAAAAATAAAGAACACGTATTTTTTGTTTTCTGTAAATCCGAATAGGAGGGGTGTAAAAGGGTGAATAATGTGTTGAATGCCTTTAATGATACATATCTCTCAGAAACTGAAGATATTATAGAACTGAAAATTTGTATGTGGGATCTCCTTTCAAAATAAACACTTTTTTTTTTTTTTTTGTAATTCCAATTAATGGCTGTTAAACAGGAGTGACATATTGGGGTGAATTTTTTGAAAGACTATATCTACAGAATATCTGAGAAACATAGAATGATACAGACGTAAAAAGTGGTATTTGGAATCTCCTGTAAATGTAAAGAAACATAGGTGATTTGTTTTTGGAAACTCCTCTTAAGGGGAACTAAAAAGGGGGTGAAATTTTAAAATAAGAATTTATACAGTATATCTCAAAAAAAAAAAAAAACTGAACATGTTACAGAAGTGAAAAATGTATTTTTTTATCTCTATTAAAAATAAAGGAACGTGTATTTTTAGTTTTCAGAAATACCCCTTTGGTGGAGGGGGGGGGGTAAAGCGACTGAAAAGGGTGTTGAATTCTTTTAATTAGGCTACTATTATCTCAAAAATGAAGATGTTACAGATGTGAAATTTGATATTTGGAATCTGCTTTAAAAGTAAAGAAACGCGTATTCTCGGAAAATCCAATGGGGGGGGGGGGGGGGAGGAGAAAGAATTGAAACATTGACTTAATTGTATGAGAATACTTACATCTATTAAAAACTAAAGTTGTTAGGGCCTACAGACATGAAAATTGGTATTTGGATCTCCTTTAAAAACAAAGAAAAATGCGTTTTGGGGACGGGAGTGAAAAAGAGATGAATTCCTTTCATGAGGACACATAAATTAAAAACTGAAGCAGTTACAGAGTTACAGTCGTGATAATTGGTATTTAGAAGATCCTTTACTATTAAAGAAACAAGTACTTTTTGCCGGAAATTTACTTAGGGAGGGGGGGAGTGGTGTGAAAGTGGGGAAAAAAGGGAATTATTTTAATCTCAAAACTGAAGGTAATAGACGTGAACATTAGTGCTTGGAATCTCCTTTAACATAAAGAAACACGCCATATTTTAGTTTTTTTGGGGGGGGGGGGGTTGGCTAAATAAACTTAACGGCGCTGGGGTGTAAAAGGAGGTGAGACCAATTGATTTTACTGTTCATAATGTATTTATAAAGAGCCTCCGTTGCTCAGGCGGCAGCGCGCCGGCCTCTCACAGCTGGGTTCCATGGTTCAAACCCCAGTCTCTCCATGTGACATTCGTGCTGTACAAAACAAAGGCGGGACAGGTTTTTCTCCGGATACTCCGGTTTTCCCTGTCATCAATCACTCCAACAACACTGTCCAATATAATTTCATTTGTCATCCATTAATCATTGCCCCAGAGGAGTGCGACAGGTTTCGGCTGCCGGCACAATTCCTATTTTCACCGCTATATGGGGGCTTTATTCATTCCATTCCTGACCCTGTCGAATGATTGGAAATAGGCTGTAGATTTTCGATGTACTTATTCTGATCATAAACCGATCATTTTTAATCTTTCCTGGGTTCGTTTTCAAGAGCCATCTTTTCCGTCGGAGAACGTTCTTAGATTACAGTAGATTCTCCTGGCATATAAATAAAAATTTGAACACATTTGAAATAAACGATAGGAATGAGATTGACCGCCCAGTTTTTCACCTCCATAATAAGGTCAATAATGCACGGAAGTATGTCATTCGTATGGCCAGAAATCCAGCACACTTGCCTACGCGCGACTATGGTGTTGGTCACATTTTCGACAATGACAGCAGATGTAATTTACCGCCAAGTAGCGGTCTTGCATCTTGCTGTGGGGTCCAGAACATCTATAATAATAATAATAATAATTTTTTTTTATTTTTTATTTTTTTTGCTAGGGAGTGCGGAAAATCTTTCATAAGACGCTTGTGAGGGTCCGCACTCAACAAGTGTGTGGAGATTCTTACCCACTGAAAACCACACTCCCTTTTCCCACGACGTTTATCTCCGCCCCGGAAAGCGCTCTCACATTACTTCAGGACGGATGTCGTGCTTAATGCATCTTGTGCTTCATCTTCCTTCTTCTGCTTTACTGTCTGTCATAATCATCCAGGTCCTTCTTCTTCTGACGCAGAATATTTTCTACGTAAACTGCCACCTGGTCCCAGGATTCTTGACTTCGTAGCATTACTGACACGATCCCTTCTGGCGTCATTTCTCCCTGCATAACTTCTAAGCATCTTCTTTGTGGCAGCCAATGAACACACACAAAGAAAGTATGTAATACGTCATCGATATCACCGCAGTATTTGCACGCCGGACTAGTTTCTAGCCCTAGCCTATGAAGAAATTTTCGGAAGTATCCATGACCTGTCAAGAACTGTGTGAGATAGTAGTTCACCTCACCATGATTTCGGTCAACCCATATGCCCAGAGAAGGTATCAGTCTTTTAGTCCATTTCCCTCTAGAATCATCTTCCCATCTTGTTTGCCATCGTTGCATTCTGCAACTAAGAGCCAAAGCCTTTGCCCTTTTCCTTCCTAGCTCTTGTGTGAGCCAAATTTCTTGTCTTTCGAAGGCCAACAAGTCAATAGAAGCTACTGCTGCTACTACTAGAATCGCAGGTTCTGATACTGTACGATATGCACAAACAATTCGTAAAGCTGCTCTCCGTTGTACAGCCGCAATTCTTTTCCGATATTTCGCAATTTTTAACGATCAGCCCAAATTTCCGAACCGTATAGCAGTATCGATTGAACAGTCGACATGAGAAGCCGCCTTTTACTAGATTTCGGCCCCTTGATATTTCCCATGAGTCTACTAAGTGCAGTCATGGTTTTTGCTGCCTTATCTGTTACCTGTTGGATGTGGTCCCAATATGTAAACTTAGTATCAAGCGTTACAACAAGATATTTTGTGCTCGTAGTTGTTTCGATGGCTATCTGTCCGATCTGCATCGGTACAACAGTATTAATCCTTTTCCTCGTCAGGAGGATAATTTCCGTTTTATGATCTGCGAGTTCTAACTTGTGATTTATCATCCATTCTTTGACACGTCGCATCACCTGATTCAATTTAAATTGAGCCAGCTCTAGGTTACGAGTTACTATCACAGCAGCCACATCATCAGCATAACCCACAAGTTTTACATCTTCTGGCATCTCCAGCCGTAACAAACCATCGTACATGATATTCCAAAGGTGTGGTCCGAGAATTGAGCCTTGCGCTGCACCAGCTGTGAACCGTTTTCTTCTCTGACCATCTTCCGTGTCGTATAACAATGTACGGTCTTTCAAATAGTCTCACAGTATGTACATGAGATATTCTGGTAGCTTGAAAGTTTCTTTTAGAGCTTCCAAAATATCACTCCATCTTGCCGAGTTGAAAGCATTTTTAACATCTAGAGTCACAAGAAGCGTCAGCTTTCTAGAGTAATGATTACCCATTTTAGCTCGTTCTGCTGTCTTCACCACTTCTTTCACGGCATCTAGAGTTGAGTGACCTCTGCGAAATCCATGTTGTTGGTCAGATAGGTCGCCAGCTAATCGGACTGCTGCTAGTATTCTCGGTTGTAATAGCTTCCCTAAACCTTTCCCAGCAGTGTTCAGCATACATAGAGGTCTGTAACCCCCAGTTTTCCCTTTACTGATCAGAACCAGTCTAGCTATCTTCCAACGAAAGCTAAAAATTCCCGCTTTCAAACAATGGTTATACATTCTCAACAGCAGTTGAGGACATAATTCGACTGCTACCTTTAGTACTTCTGCTGGAATACCATCTGCTGGAATACCATCTGGTCCAGGGGCTTTCTTATTTCTAAGGAAATTAATTGCAGTTATCATTTCTTCAGTTGTAAAAGGTGGTACATCAACTAGTTCTTTCTTGGCCTCATCATCAATCCTCTCTGCATGATCAGGGAATAGTGTACTATTTCTTCCATTGTGCGCAGATCCATGATAGGGCTTGACAGCATCCCAAATTTCTTCATAACGATTTTATACCCTAATCCCCATGGATTTTCATCCACTTCCTTAGACATTTCCCACCACTTGTCGGTTTTACTCTTTTAAATTGTATTTCCCAGTCTTTTCTTCATAGTCTTATACTCTACTGAGAGAGCTTCATTGTTATGTTGTGCTCTTTGTGTCCTTCGTCTGAGTCGCAGGCATTGTTTCCTCAACTCGGCAATTTCTTCATTCCACCAATATGCTGGACGCTTGCCTCTCCGTTGTTTGATTCTGGTCATTGATGCGTCACATGCTTGCTGAAGGAGTCTCATGGTGTGTTCCACGCATTTATTAGCAATTATGCTTCTATTGCCTCCGTGACATGTATCTGGCATAGAGTCCATTCCATTTAGTATCACTTCATGAAATTTTTCTCTATCCATAGTAGCTATGTTCCATCTTTCTGGCTTGCGCGTGGTAATCCTTAGATGCAAAGTCTCTTGAAGTACACAAAAAGTGATATACTGGTGATCGCTTCCAGTATATTCTTCAATTACTCGCCATTCAGTTATCCTAGATGCAATGTTTTCAGAAGCGAAGATTACGTCTGGTATAGTTTCCTGACATCCTGGTCGGGAACGTTGATAACCATTAATCCCAATCTGGCGGCCATCTCCATTGTACGCCTCCCTCTAGAATCTGTTTGAGGCATGTTCCATTCAACTGCTTGAGCATTAAAATCACCAGCAACAACGAGGTTAGTAGTGTTCATCCCTTGCAGAGTATCTTCAAGCCCATCTAGTTTTGTCTGGAAGTCAGAAATAGCCTCATTCGGGGTAAAATAACAGCTGACAAAAATTACTTTCTCAGCTTGGACCCAGACAAACCCATCCCCGCATCCTTGATTTATAACTGAATATTTTCCAAGGTCTGGCACCCATATCGCAGCTGTCCCTAGATTGTCTGAAAACCAGCCTGGTTGATCTCTGTCTTGATATTGTTTGCTAAGAATCAAGATGTCTGCTTCAATCACATAGGTCATCTGCATCAATAGATCATTGGCAGTTAGACTCCTGTGTATATTGGCTTGAAGGATCTGTACCATTCACCACTGCTCTTTGGCCTTTTCTAGTGCTTCACGAAACACAATACACTTTCCTGAGCCAAGAGCATGATGTCTTTTTGACTCTTCAACGCCCATATCTGTGCAAATTATGCATCGTGGACTTGTTTTGCATCCTACTGCTTTGTGACCAGCTTCCCCGCACTTAAAGCAGAGTTTACTTCTGTCAATAATAATAATGATAATAATAATAATAATAATCTGAAAACAGTTCCTGGACGGGTAATGACTAAGAATGCAGTCCGGCCGCTTGTTCAGTATCGCCAAGGCACCCAGGACGACACCACGCTGGATCTCCTGAAGGATTTGACTCATATTAAAAATGCTTATAGGAAAAGATGGCAAGGATTATGGACCCAACTGACCGGGTGGAATACCTGGACTTAGCACGGGAAGTACGAAATCGATTGCTGGAAAGAAAGATTGAAAAATGGGAGGAAACTTGCCATAATCTATTAGAAAACGAGTCAGATCACAAATTTTGGTGAATTCTCTCAGAAAACGAGTCAGATCGCGAACTTCAGCGGATTATATATAAAACATTAAGCATTCAATTGTAAATTTCAGTATAATACCGTAGCGAAGCACAGGTATCTTGCTAGTACTTTCATAAAAGTGAATACAGTTGTTTGCCAGACTTGCATAGTGATCAGTAGGGAATGGATTTTTATGTAAATAAACATTTTTTTAAATGTAGGGTACATAATTTCGGTAACTCCACTATAAATACTTTTGGTTTAATTTCTATAAATACATTATTTTCTCTTTATTCTATTGCAATTTGGTTCAAAAACTCATTTAAACACTGTAAATATTAATGAAAACATAATGTGAACATATTTCTTTCTTAAATGTACTGCATTGTGACCTCAGCTGCAAATGCTGGCTCGCTTGCTCTCGCTTTGTAGGGGGCATCCCTTGTTGTTGTTGTTGTTGTTGTTGTTTGAGTCATCAGTCCATAGACTGGTTTGATGCAGCCCTCCATGCCACCCTATCCTGTGCTAACCTTTTCATTTCTACTTAACTATTGCATCCTACGTCTGCTCTAATCTGCTTGTCATATTCATACCTTGGTCTACCCCTACCTACACTTCCTTCAAAAACCAACTGAAAAAGTCCTGGATGTCTTAAGATGTGTCCTATCATTCTATCTCTTCTTCTCGTCAAATTTAGCCAAATCGATCTCCTCGCACCAATTCGGTTCAGTATCTCTTCATTCGTGATTCGATCTATCCATCTAACCTTCAGCATTCTTCTGTAACACCACATTTCAAAAGCTTCTATTCTCTTTCTTTCCGAGCTAGTTATCGTCTATGTTTCACTTCCATACAATGCCATGCTCCACACAAAAGTCTTCAAAAACATCTTTCTAATTCCGATATCAATGTTTGAAGTGAGCAAATTTCTTTTCTTAAGAAAGCTCTTCCTTGCTTGTGCTAGTCTGCATTTTATGTCCTCCTTACTTCTGCCATCGTTAGTTATTTTACTACCCAAGTAACAATATTCATCTACTTCCTTTAAGACTTCGTTTCCTAATCTAATATTTCCTACATCACCTGCCTTCGTTCGACTGCACTCCATTACTTTTGTTTTGGACTTATTTATTTTCATCTTGTACTCCTTACCTAAGACTTCATCCATACCATTCAGCAACTTCTCGAGATCTTCTGCACTCTCAGATAAAATAACAATATCATCGGCAAATCTCAATGTTTTGATGTCCTCTCCTTGGACTGTGATTCCCTTTCCAAATTTCTCTTTGATTTCGTTTACTGCCTGTTCTATGTAAACATTGAAAAGGAGAGGGAGCCTTGCCTCACTCCTTTCTGGATTGCTGCTTCTTTTTCAAAGCCCTCGATTCTTATCACTGCAGACTGATTTTTATATAGGTCGTAGATAAATCTTTGTTCTCGGTATCTGATCCGTATCATCTTCAGAATCATAAATAGCCTGGTCCAATCAGCATTATCGAATGCCTTTTCTAGATCTACGAATGCCATGTACGTGGGCTTGTCCTTCTTGATTCGATCCTCTAAGATCAGACGTAAAGTCAGGATTGCTTCACGTGTTCCTACATTTCTTCTGAAGCCAAATTGATCTTCCCCCAACTCAGCTTCAACTTGTTTTTCCATTCTTCTGTAAATAATACGTGTTAAAATTTTGCAGGCATGAGATACTAAACTGATGGTGCGGTAGTTTTCACACCTGTCAGCACCGGCTTTCTTGGGAATAGGTATAACAACATTCTGCCGAAAATCGGATGGGACTTCTCCTGTCTCATACATCTTGCACACTAAACGAAATAACCTTGCCATGCTGGTTTCTCCTGAGGCAGTCAGTAATTCAGAGGGAATATCATCAATTCCAGGTGCCTTGTTCCTATTTAGGTCACTCACAGCTCTGTCAAACTCTGACCTCAAAATTGGGTCTCCCATTTCATCAGCATCAACAGCCTCTTCATGTTCCAGAACCAAATTATCTACATCTTTACCTTGATACAACTGTTGGATATGCTCCTGCCATCTTTCTGCTTTGTCTTCTTTCCCTAGAAGTGGCTTTCCATCTGAGCTCTTAATATTCATGCACCTAGATTTCCTTTCTCCAAAGGTTTCCTTGATTTTCCTGTATGCAGCATCTACCTTTCCCAGGACCATACAGCCTTCAACATCCTTGCACTTCTCCTTCAGCCATTCTTCTTTAGCTACCTTGCACTTTCTATCCACTTGATTCTTTAATCGCCTGTATTCTTTTCTGCCCTCTTCATTTCTAGCATTCTTGTATTTTCGTCGTTCATCAATCAGGTCTAGTATCTCCTGAGTTATCCACTGATTCTTAGTTGATCTTTTCTTCCTTCCTAACATTTCTTCAGCAGCCCTACTGACTTCATTTTTCATGACTCTCCACTCTTCCTCTACTGTGTTTCCTTCGGCCTTTTCATTTAGTCCTTGTGCAACATGTTCCTTGAAACAGTCCCTCACACTCTTTTCTTTCAACTTGTCTAGATCCTGTCTTTTTGCATTCTTTCCTTTCTTCAATTTCTTCAACTTCAGATGGCATTTCATGACCAACAAGTTGTGGTCAGAGTCCACGTCTGCTCCTGGGAACGTTTTGCAATCCAACACCTGGTTTCTGAATCTCTGCCTAATCATAATGAAGTCTATTTGATACCTTCGAGTGTCTCCAGGTCTCGTCCGCGTATACAGCCGTCGTTTGTGGTGTTTGAACCAAGTATTGGCGAGGACTAAATTATGATCAGTGCAGAATTCAACCAGCCGACTTCCTCTTTCGTTCCTTTGTCCCAATCCAAATTCTCCTACTGTGCTACCTTCTCTTCCTTGGCCTACCACTGCATTCCAGTCTCCCATCACAATTAGATTCTCGTCACCTTTTACATATTGTATTAAATCTTCTATCTCCTCATATATTCTTTCAATTTCTTCATCATCCGCTGAACTAGTAGGCATATAGATCTGCACTATTGTGGTGGGCATTGGTTTGGTGTCTATCTTGGCGACAATAATTCTTTCACTATGCTGGTCGTAGTAGCTTATCCGCTGCCCTATTTTCTTATTCATTATTAAACCAACTCCTGCATTTCCCCTGTTTGATTTCGTGTTGATAATTCGGTAGTCGCCTGACCAAAAATCCTGTTCTTCCTGCCAACGTACTTCACTTATACCAACTACATCTAACTTTAGCCTATCCATCTCCCTTTTCAGATTCTCTAACCTACCACAACGATTCAAACATCTAACATTCCATGCTCCGACTCGCAGAATGTCAGTATCCATCTTCCTGATGATCGCCCCCTCTCGTGTAGTCCCCACCCGGAGATCCGAATGGGGGACTAGTTTACCTCCGGAATATTTTACCCGGGAGGAAGCCATCATCAGTACATCCTTCATACAGAGAGAGCTGCATGTCCTCGGGAGGTAGTTACGGCTGTAGTTTCCCGTTGCTTTCAGCCGTGTAGCAGTATCAACACAGCTAAGCCATGTTGAGTATTATTACAAGGCCGTATCAGTCAATCATCTAGACTGCCGCCCTTGCAACTACCGAAAGGCTGCTACCCCCTTTCGATGAACCATTCGTTAGTCTGGTCTCTCAACAGATACCCATCCGATATGGTTGCACCTACGGCTCGGCTATCTGCATCATTGGGACACGCAAGCCTCCCCACCGCGGCAAGGTCACATGGTTCACAGAGGAGGGGGCATCCCTTAACCTATGAAATGAAGCAATGTATTTGACTCGAATTTTGTTCAGTCATTGGCATTAACTTGGGCAGCTAATACAGTACCAGTACGTAAGTGAAATGATTGGTGAAATAGTGTTGAAAGTGTGGACAAGTGTTCATTGCTGTTTGCAGCAATATATACCTGAATTTAGTGGAATGTTTACTTTTGATGGAAAAATTCTGTTCTGTCAAAAATGTGGGAAATCTGTCATTGTGGATCAGCAATCTCAAGTCTTACAGCACTCAAGTCTTAACTAGAATGGCACTTTGCATGCAGCCTCTAGAAAAGGCGAAGGAACTTCCGCTTCACATTCACCATTTTTACAAAATTCTAATTATTATGCAGATTTAGGCAAAGCTCTTCTTGCACCTGAACCTCTTTTATATAAATTAAAATGTGTTTTACTAAATACAGTTTAGAATACCAGGAGAATCAATGTACTTGCTTAAGAAACCAAAAAACACCTTTTTCCTGGAACGCACAACACATTGGAGACTATTTCTCCTTCTAACCTGCCCTTTTCCTCCTCTTCCACCGCTTCTCAACAGATCTACTTAGCATTCAGTCAGCTTTCTCCAAAGTTGATACACACTACAAAACATCAAACTAGGTTAATACGAGGGCTGATCAACAAAGGCTGAGTGTGTTTTTTTTTTTTCACTGATGTTTATTACTCCATTTCAATGTTTTCATGATCTTTTTCAAAGTAGTCCCCTCCTACTTCAATGCACTTTTTATAGCATCTCTGCCAGTCCTCGAACACATGCTGCAGACTATTCTTTGTCAGGTCCTTGAAAATTGCCTCACTTTTCTTGAGCACTGCTTCAGAGTTCTCAAATAGAATGATAATCGATTTTAAAAAATGCATCCCCTCCATCAGCGAGACGCAGCACCTCACGGCTTGTCTCCATTTGCACAGCCTTTTGTTCGGGAATCAGCATAATCGTAAAGGCACTGCCATATGAAACCCTCAATATTTCACTGAGGTTACGTAATGTTATCCGCTGATCCTCATGGACAATCACAGCAACTGTGTTGATGTTGACTTAAGTCACAGCAGAAGCCGAAACACCAGGCCCACCTTGCTTAACACAGTCAAGTTGGCCTTATTTGAAGTCCTTGAACCACCTAAACGCTGTTGCACGAGGTAGTGCATCTTCACCATATGCTTGCTTCAGCTTTTCATAAGTTTCAGTGGTTGTATGGTTTAAACGAAAACAGAATTTGATTGAGCTGTTCTGCTCTTCTCGCATCACCTCCATTGTCTGGTATGCGACATGCACGTAGCGTCTACACAATAGAGCATTACTACCAGCTTACCGATACGAGAGTGCTGCCACCTACAGACATACATAAAAACCCGCTCTTTTAAAATATTTGTTATAGATAGGAAACTATCAAGGAAACTACAGGAAAAAAAACCAGTCTCAGTCTTTGTTGATCAGCCTAAGTACCATACAACAAGGAGTGAATATACATTTTAATCTACCTTCTTTGGGCACGTTTTCACTGGATTCCAATTTAATCCATGATTCATATAATCAACTTGTTTTAAGAGTTTCACTGTCAATACAATGTTTTTTTATGTCATTTTACTGTAATTTAAGTGGAATTTATTTGTATACATTCTATGTTGGCCTTCTTCAAGATATTTTAAACAGACAACCAACTGTAGTGATTTCAGTGTTATCGACTTGTCTAAAAGTTCACACAGACAACAAAAATGTTTTGACGTCATTTTATTGCTATTAAAGTTTACCTTCCTTCATATATTTTTTGTTCATTGACAAGAACATTTTTATAGACATGATAAGCTCATGGGCTTTTGCCATTACAGAAAAGGTGAAATGCTTTGTTTTGCAGATAACTTCAGTAAGCGGTACTCTCGTTTGTCAATAGATGGCTCACTGTGTGCTAGTCTTCTGAGTGGAAGATGATGGCCTATTTTATTTTCTCTTTTTCCAATTATTATGATCATCTGTGTGCTTTGGAAGGAAAAAATTCCTGCCTGTGATGTCCAGACACCTTTTAAATGGAAGGGTGCTTTTGATGATTGCTCTCCCTTTTGGTGGCAGAATTCGTAGTAGGCAATCAGAGTGGCTAGCTATCCAAACTCCCAACAATGTGAGAGCGATTAAGAAGTCAACAACTTTGTGGTGGTCCTCTTTCCGGCCTGCATGGAGACAGGCTATAGTTTTGTGTAGGCTGAGGATAGGTCAAAGAAGATCGTCACATTCTTTCCTCCTAAAGAAGGAAGACCCTTCCGCCCCATTTGTTCTTATGGTGCCGACTTCACTGTGGCCCACATCCTCACATATTGCGCTGATCTCTCTGGTCTAAGATGGAACCTCATCCTGCAGGAGACACTCAAACTCATATTAGCAGATAATGTGACTACTGCTGGTCTTTTTTTTTTTTTTTTTTTTTTTTTTTTTTTAATTAAGAATTTCATTTTGAAGTCTATTGAACTGATGAACCGGACCCCACCCGCAAGAAAACTCCCCGATAAACGACAGAAACCAAAACATCGGCGGAATAATAATATGCGGATACCAATCCATGGACCGTGATCGGGAAAGGCGATAAACTAAGGCCCCGAGCTGGAAATCGGGCTCTAATCCAAATGCTACTAGAATGACATAAGAATTTTTAAAAAAAACTAGGTTTATTCAATTGAGGAGAAACAAAATTAAAATAAGGTGAATTGAATTAAAAGAAGCATAGTAATAGAAACACATACCGTATACACATACCCGTATTGCAGTCGCCAGCATTTAACAATATCCTGGTCATTCACAACGTAGTGCGATTAAACATCAACATGAGAGCAATCCCTATGGTAATTTGAAATTCTTCGCACATCGCACTAAGGGGTAATTTTTAGTAATTGTAAAACAGAGCCATGAAGGCCACACTTTCCTGGGGATATGTTATTCCTCGAAAAAGTAATTTCAACCACCCGCATACATCTTTTTTCAACAATCCCCCACCTTTTATTATCCGCTCCCGGCATCAAGGAATAGGCAAAAGGTGAAATATGTTCCGAGAGCTCCAGGAAGTAAAAGAAAAGTAAATGAGCTCACTCGTCAATGACAAAACAAATGACTGAGGTCAAAACAGAGCGAAAAATGATGGGACCATATAAATTAAACGAGCTGGCAATAAAAAGAGATAATATAGAGAGAAGCCATGGGTACAAAACAACAAGCCTAGATCGGCATAAAAAGATAAAATGAATAATCGAAATGGGTTATCGATATGGTACATGTACTCCAACACACTCATTCACTCATACACCACCATACATTTCGGCACTGATATGCAAAAATAAGACAAGCCACACAGATCCAATATTAATATAGCATCACTAATATTGCGACCCCTAGGTCATCCAATGGTCACTCAGGCGGGCACAGGAACGTGCGCAAAGGAATATGGCAGTGAGACCGTGTAATCCAGCGTACCAGAGTATTCCCATCATGACCGCGAATCATACAAGGCAAGAGTGTTCTCGGGATGACACGAAAGGCAATCACAATCTGATGGTTCATGGCAAGCGACAAAGCAGATGCAATAATACTGTATATGTTGGATCATTTCATATCTAAGAAAAAGCATATCAATCAAGTATCAAGATCACATGCACACAGTCCATTCATACAACGGAGTAGACATTGCATATCAAACATAAGAAAAAGCATAATTTAAATATAGGATAACTTACTAATATAGGAGCTCTCAAAGACTCAACAAATACCTGGAGTTATCAAGGACTCAAACAGTAAAATGTAAGGTAGTTGCAGAAACACTTAAAACGTTTAAAAACATTCTGATAAATCAGAAACACTGCTCCAATGTGCAGGGAAGCCATTTTTCTTACTGTCCCCAAAAATAACAAAACCAACACAGTCAAGGAGATAAAAGATTCCCAGGTTGCAGGAAGTTTGACCTTCAGTGACCAACACCGAGATGTCTGCCATCTCTCGTACACACATGGTATTATTTTAACTCTTACGAAGTGAAGTGGCAAGGCGCCGTTGCAGTAATACAATTAATATGTCGACATGATAATAGCCAATGCAAATGGCTCACTGAGAAGAACAGATAAGTAAAATTAAAAATCCACCTTTTCAATACTAACATTAAACTAAATAAGTTATAACATTTACTTGGAACTATTTTCGACGCTGGTGAGAGTCATCTTCAGCCAAATAAGAGAACAAGCAGTTGTAAATATGCATATCATTACATCAGTGCACATATAAACACTCTTAATATGGGACTTATGCCCCTAAAAGTATCTGGAGAATAAAACTTCAAATAACCACAATTTCAAAATCTTGAAGTCACGATTAGAACTACACTTAACACAACATAATTCTTTTCACTCAAGTTAAAACTTTGAAAGTATTGAGTTTGACTTAAAACTGTAAAATTCTCAAATAAATAAAAAAGTCTTGTCATAAATGAAATGTTATACAAAGGTCGAACCACATATAGATTTTCTCTGTAAATATGACAGTCACAATTAGAACAATTATTTTACTCAAGATGGAGTCTTGAAAGTCCTTAGTTCCACTTAGAGTAGAAAGAAAACATTTAAAACATGCGACTGTTCAGAGTTTGTTTTTCAAGAATAATTTTAATGTTTATAAAGGGACTTAATACATGGTTCATCCTTTATACATCATTTGTGACAAGACCTTTTATTTAAATTGAGAATCTTATTGAGAAGCTTATCATTGTAGTACTGTAAATGTACATGAATAAAGATACATTGATTTAAAAAGCATTACGAACTTGTGCACCAGTCCAATGTATTCCAAAAATGTTTTATTGCATATATTTGTTCTTGTGAACAAAAACTGATACTTTCCCTCCTTGCTCACGTATAATGCCTGTGCTAAGTGAGCCACCTGGAGCTGTTCAAAGACTTACAGAGCAAAAATACAAAGATCATATTGAAATTAATGAGCAACAATTGAAAAGAAACTGGCATCCATCCGTATGGTGCATTATTACAGTCAAAACATACACAACATGCTGCGGTGTTGTGATACCACTAGCGTTGGCCGCATTAGCACAGGCTGTTGTTACCAGACGGCTGACAACGAAGATTGGTTTCATGCTGTAATTTGCCTCGGACTTCAGCATACATATAGAGATGGGTGCTAGCAATGTTAGGGGATAGGTGAAACATTATGCTACCCACCGAATCCGAAGTAGCCTTCTCCTAAAGCCTAATTGGACAGGATGGTAGAATCATTTTTCCTAAAAGACTTTGCCATCTTGACTATCGCAGGTAATGGACCTTAAGTGGAGCAAGGTCCGATTTACAACTATGGTTGTTGTGTGTTAGTCTGCAAGAGCTATTTTATTTCACTCAAGTCAGCCGGCAAGCCGGTGGGGACCCCCCTGTCCTCCACCTGGGATGCGCTACTTCGGAGTATCACCTCTCTGCCTGCTACGACACCGTAGTAGGTTTGTGGTTTGTTGTTGGTTAATAATAATTACAGTAACATTTTTCATATCAAGGTAACTTTGGATGAGGTACATTCTCAGTTGATATCCCTACAAACATCCCACAATGAACTGCCTGATTTCCTTCTTGTACCACGAGCAGTAACCTTCTACAGGATATATCTTAACGTTTGTAGCAAGTGTCGGAGAGGTTATCGTATTCACAAAGACGCACACATGAGATGCTGTCAATAGTGTACACTGTTTTATTAACAACTTATATACACATTAATAGTTGCACATCAAATGAACCACCATCTTGAACTCAATCAGCTGCCACATTAGCATGTCAACCAACAACGGAAACCAACTACAGAACACTTGACAAGATCACATGTGGTATCAACACAACATAACCACTTCAACGACAAAACCACAACATGAGTTACATGTTGTTGGTTAATAATAATTACAGTAACATTTTTCACATCAAGGTAACTTTGGATGAGGTACATTCTCAGTTGATATCCCTACAAACTCTACTAAGAAAAGTATGAGACACCATGCTTTCTCGCATCTTCTAGAGTCTCCTAATGAATAGAACATTCTGTAAAACTTGAGTCACAAAGGTGCATTGTTGTAGACTCGTACTGTGTGTTGCACAACATTACATTGGATTTATACATCATATTTACAGGTAAAAATAAATTATATACTGTTTGTAACCTATTCTTACATTAAATAAAGCCGTATTAATAAACATACAGCAGATGTATCGTGACATAAACTCGCATGTTCTGTTACACATGAAAGATAATACTACACACAAATAATAAATGATACAACCACGATTTATACCAAATAAAGTCCTACTGACAACCTGTCGTACATAACTACGTAGATGATGATAATACTAGTAGACGTAAACAACTTTATAAATCGAAATACCGCCACACCTCACAAATCATAATAATAATAATAATAATAATAATAATAATAATAATACCACCTACAAATCAAGCTTGATATTTTCACTACCCATGAGTTTAGAGAATTGATTCCAAGTTATACTAGTCCATTACACACTTGCATCAAGGTGGTTTCTGGGATCAGAATAATACTAAAATATCCATAGGAACATATATTTTACATTGCATTCTTACCAAGTTATATGCGATGGAGTTACAGGATGTACATTCGCCACCTCACAGGAGATGCTCAAACTGGCATCCCTAACATGTACTCGCGAAGTCACTCAAAGATATCTAGGTGCTGTCGAACTGCTGCACAGGCATTATTGATGTGCTTTTCCAGGTTATTGATCTTGTTATGCAAAGTAGTGTACACCTCACTTTTAATGTGCCCCAATGGATAAAAGTCCATTGCAGCGTTTTTCAAGTAAGATTGTTCATATTTACCTTGGCTGAAAGATTGTTTGCAAGAAGGATATGGTTGTCACTAATCATCAATAGCACTTGGATGCAATGTGAGGTGTGGTATTGCGCCGTCCCGCGTCTAGGTAGGGTCGCGTGAGATCCAGGCTAGCTCGAAGACAATGTCAATATCCAAAATATAACAAAAAATTCTGGGCTATGAGTCCCGAAGCTAGAGAAAACACCATCGTGGTAAACCATTGGATGAACACACCTACGCAAACGGACGTCTCCAAATCGCAAAACCGGTTCGTATCCAAATAAAGTAGCACAATTCTTAATCTATGTTTACTTACAAACTAAGTCCATAATCTAGTAAGTCATTGAAAGAATTAGGAGCTTTAAACAATACTATTTATTAAAAAAAAGAATGAATGAAATCTTGAAAAAGAACTTTAAGTGCGTTGAAATACCATTAAAGAAATGAATAATAATTCATCAATGTCACATCTCATTAAATGCTTTCAAATTATTTTAAAATTGGAGGCCTCCAAGTAATTAACAAGAAAGAAAAATCAAACATTACACCTTTGATTGGGAGTAGTTTGAAAATGTCTGACGCAAGATTTTTTTTTTTTTTTTTTTTTTTTTTTTTTTTTTTTTTAACATAAAATCAGGATCACGTTTACAACCTTCTTCCAACATTACATAATCTGTTCCTACAAAATTTCACACGATTTAATTAATTATTTCCCAACTTAATTTGCAGTATGATAAACTCATTTTGCTAGTAATTATCATATTCAGTTATCAGGGATATCAATTATCAGAGAAAACATTCTTTCCAAGTGTCCCAAGCATTTCACCTGTCTAACTTTCCTGAGTTTTCAAAACAGTATCTCGTAGGCATTGAGGAAAAGATAACTCTAAGTCATTCTTCTATTTAACATAAATAACCAAAATATTATTATAATCATTAAGTTGCTCATTAAAGAAATACTAATTTCAAAAGAAAATATATATATATCCTTAAGTGCCAGTTCAGAAGTTGTGTCCTAATATTCAAACTATCACTCACATCTAACAAGCATCTAAACTAATTCGATTAAATATTAGGCAATCGGGTTTGTGAGAAGACTCTGTTATCATCAACCTTTAATTATGAATGTCACCAGTGATATCATATGATGTAAATAAACTTCTGATCTTAGTTTACCAGAGTAAAAATATCTGTGGTTAGGAAACTCACAGACATAAGTTGCATTCCTTATATCATCTATGTGTGGAATCATTTTCGATGATCATATAAGTAGTTGCTAAGTTAGATACAATATTTGGATTGTAATTGACATTGTATAAAGCTTCCTGAAGGATTAACATATGTTTGAGTACCAATTATTATTATTATTATTATTATTATTATTATTATTATTATTATTATTATTATTATTATTATTTATCTTGAATAGCATCAATTGACCTCATTTCATTTCTGGAAACTATCTCTCTCTTCATTTGCGATGTAATAATAATCATCATCATCATTACTCCTACCATATTACTATTCTTCCTATACAATTCATTTATTTCATATAACATGCCTCATGTCTCATCTTAATACTGTAACAACATCACAGTTCACCTTAACTTGACGCACATTACATCCTCGCCGTTATTCATCCATCAAATATCATATTTTATTCTCAAACTTTCTTCGAATTCCATACATTATCTCGTTATGTCTTGCAACGATGTTATAACAACTTTTCCATGATCATATCTTACCTCAGCTTGATTGTACATGCATTATCATAGACCTAATGTCAAACACAATATGGCTTAATATCGCATTTACATGAACTAACGTCCTTTCCCTCACCAAATGCAACATTACGAACACAAAAAGAAAATAAGTTATCACTGGATAATCACTTCCTGTATCAATGGATTTGCCTTGTATGTTAAAAGATTACCTACTAACCTCTGATACTGTGAATTCAGATAACCATTCACGTAACATCACTCTTATAGGACACTTAAAAATAGCACTTTCAAGTAAAGAATGCAAATTTAAATGGCACTTTCCAAATAACACATATCTAAACTTCTTATTAGAAGAATGTCAAGACTTATCTTTTCCTCCCGCTCTCGTTGCTGCTGTCACATGTCCAATTGATTACGACATGTGGTGTCCGGGTTCACGGCATCACATTAAGCCTGTCGGGAACGTTTGGGGTGGTCTTCGCTCGTCTCCGACTCTCATGGGCTGGACTTGTCGATCATGATACCATCATCTAGATAGCCTCTGCGTCTGTACGTCTAGCACATGATGTAGCCGATTTCTTGCGTGGTGAACATGGAAAAACAGATCAACATGGTCAATTTCGTCATTTGCTGGGAAAAAGGCTACTATGAGCTACTTTGTAGTCTGATTGCTGCTTCTTATTATGTGGCTTATGATATTTTAGAGTCTTTCTCTATGTCTGTTAAGCTTCAATTAAACCGCAACATAATCCTTTCTATTTCTTGCGCAACAGTTATTATTCTTCTGCGACTTCTTAATATTGAATTCCTTTCGTTGTATAAAATTTCTTGCTGGTCTTCCGTGCCGTAGTACTACGGTACTCTGCCAATTAAATTGTGTAGCTTTATATTAAGAAATGTTACAAATTCTATTTCGCCAATGACTTCTATTGCTTGTGAAGATGTTTGTTATTATTTATCTCCAACTCTTATCTATTTTCCTCTTCTCAATCAGTCTTCCTCCAAAAGCTATGTGTATTTCCTCGGCTAGTATGTCCAGCGTAAACCAAATTTTTTTCAATAAACATATTTTAACAATATATCGATGTCATCTTTTCTCACCGCCTTCCGTAATGCCTTCCCTTCTTTTACCTGACAGGAGTATCATTTTCTTATCATTCAAACACAAGTTGACGTTCCATGTCTGGCGATCGTACGACATAGCCGCCATTTTTGCTCCGGATAAACTTCATTGTACACAGTGAAATGGCACAGTATTATCCATGATGAACTGATTGGCCCATACAGGCTACCCTGATAAACGAATGTACTAGCAGATCTGAACATTAGGGTCACGCTGCCTATACTACCGGAACATGTACTCCTAGCAGTAACCGTGCAATGTTGCGCATGCATGATTGGGCTTCATTGCACTTCCGTTTACATGTACACCGGTTTTCAGACACCACCTTACCACATCAGCGGATCAGGCTGAGGTACAGAGCACTGTCCTTCCCAGTCTCCTGATCTCAATCCACATTGCAAGCATTGTGAGAATCTGGTAATTTCAGTGTGTTGACTGGAGAGATCGAAATTCTGGCCTCGGAAATGGATTGATACTAAATCCATGTCAGAACAATTAAAAGCATAGACTTGTAGAACATTCTTTCAAAATTTAGCTACTTTGGTAGAAGAAATCTGAGTCTTATGAGACCGCCTGTCGTATGGCAAAGACCAGCACTGCATGACCACCATATTCGTGGCTTAAATTCTATGAATAATTCTTTTAGAAAAAGACATGGTCGTAAATGACACTCCCTCTAGCTGGTTTAGAATGAGCCTCGCTCTGACTTGCTTCTCGCCATGCTACTGTGTGTGTTGTAAATTGTACTGAGGATTAAGGGGCCATAAGAAAGCAGTGTACAAAAATTTAGCTGCCATTTCAAGCAGTTAGGTCCTGAAATCGATATAAAAATGTATAATAAGATTGCACGCGATAGCATACAGCTAGACGTGGACATCCCTACGTCCCACTATCTTTCTTTTTGATGATTTTCGAAGAAGCCGAGATGCCTGAATTTTGTCCCACTGGAGTTCTTTCCTGTGCCAGTAAATCTACCGATATGAGGCTGACGTATTGAGCTCCTTCAAATACCACTGGACTGAGCCAGGAACGAACCTGCCAAGTTGTGGTCAGAAGGCTAATGCCTCAACTGTTTGAGCCACTCAACCTGGCATCTGAATGAGAAGGCAGCACACCATAGCCAGGTACAAGAGAAGTTACAGATCCGGATTTGAATCCCGAGTCTGATTCCTGTCAGTCCAGTGAAGCGACACCGCACTCGCCTGACAAATCTACCATTTCACGCTATGTTTCCAGTCCACAGAAGAAAGTGAAAGATGCTGTAAATCTTGCATACAGAAGGAAAGCTGTACATTTATGGTTAATTGGTGGGGTAAGAAGGTGCTTTCATAAAAATTGCCATATGGTGACATCACTATGACAACTGCACTTTAGAACCTACATCAGTAAGTCCCGATGAACACAGGAAACTGATGTATAAAAAAATATTTTCTCCCTTTGCAGAAGCAAGTAGGTTGAAGCAGAATATTTGGGATGAAGACCTCTGACTTTGGGCCTTTTCCATGGGACAAAGTACCTTAAGTGCATCTGCTGATAGACTTTTCAAGAAGTAGTACAGAATCAAAGGTAGCAAATTCATGAAATTTTTATCCTAAATCTGCAAGAACAGGAAAAAGATACCGGGCAAGTTGGCCGTGCGTGTAGAGGCGCGCGGCTGTGAGCTTGCATCCGGGAGATAGTAGGTTCGAATCCCACTATCGGCAGCCCTGAAAATGGTTTTCCGTGGTTTCCCATTTTCACACCAGGCAAATGCTGGGGCTGTACCTTAATTAAGGCCACGGCCGCTTCCTTCCAACTCCTAGGCCTTTCCTATCCCATCGTCGCCATAAGACCTATCTGTGTCGGTGCGACGTAAAGCCCCTAGCAATAATAATAAGAGGAAAAAGATAATCACAAAAAAATTTGTGGGATCAGCTACAGATCAACTACACCTCTTTTTCAATATACAATACAGATCAGTTTTGTGCGTGAAATGAAAGGGGGCAGGACTCTCGTTGGTTGGTGGAAAACATACAGAAACAGTTGTTCAATCAGTTAGTGCACTCATCCTTCCGTCCACAATGATGTCTGTAGTTAGCACGGCGATACACTTTTTCCTGAAATTACTCATTGCACTACAGGAGGCTACTGAAACTTTGAGTCAAAAGTTTCTAAACAAGTGTTTCATGCTGAAAATATAATTGTAACAGCCACAAAATCAGGGAAAGTGAGAAAAAAAAAGGAATTATAGTATTGGTTTAAAGAATCCTTCCCATGTGCCGAAGTTAAGGACATGATTAAACATTTGTGGTTTGCAGCCAATTGCACAGCATATAATGCCTGTGCTAAGTAAGCCACCTGCAGCTGTTGAAAGCCTTACAAAGCAGAAATACAAAGATCCTATTGAAATTAATGAGCTACAATTGAAAAGAACTGGGATCCATCTGTATGGTGCATTATCACAGTCACAACATACACAACATGCTGCGGTATTGTGATGCACTAGCTTTAGCTGCAATAGCACAGGCTGTTGTTACCTGATGGCTGATGACTAAGATTGGTTTTGTGCTGTAATTTGCCTCAGTCTTACGCATGCCTATGGAGATGTGTTCTAGCATTATTAGGAGATAGGTGAAACATTTCAAAGATGGAAATGCGAGTATCCAGAATCAGCCTCATCGTGGTCGCACTCAAACTGCTTCCTCTGAATGTAATATGGCCACCTTTTCTCTTCCTCTGGAGTATTAGGCTGTGTTGGCATTGTAAATATGTTAACTTTTCAACTGCCACAGTATTTTGTAGCCCTTGTTAAGATGAAATGGTACGTGCTTATGAAGTTTATTTCCTGTTCTTCTGCATGGGAACCTGCCATGAACAGTGACATGTGGCTGGGTTGACAACCAAATAGTGAAGCTTCCTACTGAGTAGCCTGGCTGAGTACCATTGAATTCACATGGACTGCTGTGCATGAGATTCCAGTCACTGTTATCAGTCATCTTGTGTGAAGCAGCCTTAAGTTAGGATTGAACTCATCGAACTCATTACAATGATCATTCTCTTTTAATGCTGTCGGCAGCCCTGAAGATGGTTTTCCATGATTTCCCATTTTCACACTAGGCAACTGCTGGGGTTGTATCTTAATTAAGGCCACATCAGCTTCCTTCCTACTCCTAGGCCTTTCCTATCCCATCGTCACCACAAGACCTATCTGTGTCGATGCAACGTAAAACAAATTGTAAAAAAACCTCTTAATGGACATTCGGACATGTTATATTTAGTTTTTAAAGATCAAAACTTTTTTAAATCAGTGGATAGATGTAATCACCCCTCCTTTCACCTCCCCACCCCTTCCCTCTCCCCTGTTCATCATTATATTCAATGTTTTAAGTACTAGAGAATGTTTTAAGACCATACATGAAGAGCATATCTTTATACCCCTTTTTTAAGGTTTTCACCTAAACATATTTGTAGCTGATGATGTTTAAAGACTAAACAAAACATGTACCACTAATTTATGAATTTGCTTAAGGCAGAATAAATTGTAACAATTAGGTGGAACATTTGTTGTTGATTAATCCATTTATGTTATACATCGATACAGACAATGAGGTTGGTTGTTTGCAAATGGAATACAAAGTATGATTTCTAAAATTTCAATTCACTGAGATGGTTGAACTTCAGTGTATGTCTGGGGCTACCACCACAAGAGTATTCTATTTTCTAACTTGTGTATTTTAAGCCCTGGGACTACATTGATATTTTACCACAGACAGGCAGACAGTGCTGAAAGAGCAGCGTAATATGAAAATGTAATTTATACATGGATAAATTTGCCTTTTATGGATAGCTTAAATTCTGTTGTCCATTTTATTGCAGCTGTATCCTCTCTAGCGTATGAGAAGGTATGTGTGCTGTTTAATATTGGTGCCCTTCAGAGCTCTGTAGCTGCATCGCAGAGTGTTGAAAGTGACGAGGGTTTGAAGTTAGCCGCTAAACTCCTGCAGGTGAGTGAAAATAAACATTTCTAATTCCCTCCTTTTGTTGGTGTGTGCCAATATGCTTGATTCAAACTTAGTAGGTAGTAGTATGGTTAAAGAGACTATTCTGTAACTTTCATTTGCGATGAATATACATAATTCTTTTATTACACTGAATCTAGTTCTGAACAAGTTGTTTAATAATTGGAACAATATGTTCTTTTTCTCTATTAATGTATTAATGTATGATAAGAACCATATTTATGAACAGAAATTGAAAGAATGTCTGTTTTACTGCTCAAATTAGGAAGTCTTCTACATAGTCTCTATTACATTACCTTAACTTCAAGAAAGGAGATAAGATTTGCAGTAACTACCGAGGAACCATCATCCTCTCCCACTGCCAATTGCCAAGATATTGAATTTGATATTGGAAAGAAGAATTAGAGAAAAGGTGGAAAGTCAGTTACGAGAGGAACAATTTGGATTCAGAAACAATAGGTCATCAGTAGAACCTACTTTCATTCTGAGACTGACCATGAAAAAGACCTGGGAACATGGGAAGGATATAGTAATCACTATTATAGACTTAGAAAAGGCATATCGCAGTATCCCGAAATCAAAAGTTTGCATCCGTTTCGACAAGGGTTTCAAACACCAACAACTTGACGTAACCCCAGGGGAAAAAGTCCAGAGGTGTGAAATCTGGCGATTCCGCTGGCCTTGGGACACAACCTCCCCTTTCAATACAACGAGTGTATGTGTTAGTCAGGTGCTCGCAGACATTAATATCGAAGTGGGCTGGTGCACAGTCTTGTTGAAACCACATCCTTTCGTGGACAACTAGGGGTACAGTCTCCAGAAGCTGTGGCTGCACATCTCGCAGGAACACCGGGTAACGTGGAATAGTCAAACAGGGAGGTGGCAAATAACGTCCTGTTAGGTGATCTTGGGCATTGCCCGCCCATACGTTGACAGAGAATCTTTGCTGGTGTCCACTGATGTGGTTTGTGGAGAGATTGTCCTCACTCCAGACATGGCTGTTGTAGCTGTTGAAAACACCATCACGGGTGAATGAGGCCTCATCCGTGAACAATACAAACTGTACAAGGTTCGGCACTGTGGTGAATCATCCATTGACAGAAGTGAATGCGGGGCTCAAAATCCGTTGGTCCCAGCGTTGGACATGTTCTTTATGATAGGGGTTAATAACTGTTCCACCACCAGTACTCTTCACACTGTATCCTTCAAAGTGTACTTTTCATGGGCAAGTTGACGCGAGTTTATTGCTGGGTGGTCGGCCACATGATCTAACATCTCCTCAAAGTCTGGTGTTCAGACATGTCTTTGGCGGGAACCTTGGCCGGTTCTCTGTAGCGTGAACGATCCCATCTCTCGTAAGTTGGAATCCATGGAGATAAACTTCTTCCATTTAGGATGTTGCCTGTTGGGAAAACGTTCTCTGTACATCCTGTCGCATTGTACATTAAATGCACGTCTGCCAACTCTCGTGACGAGTAACGTTCCATCTTTAACGTGTCATGCACTGTACACAGTATCACACCTCGCTATGGTCACATGACAAGCAGTCTGTTGCAATGGACAACTGACACCAGGGATAGTGATGTGCGTGCGGCACAAGATAAGTCACCGGTGTGTTGCATGTGGTCGTCACATGACAGGTGCATGAGCTATGTTGTGAATACAGTACATCTGTTTGGTGGTCGGGGTGTATGCTGTTCATATCACCCGCTGCCCATTCCAGTGTATAATAGACACCCCGGATCTTTGCGAGAGTGCGGCAGAACTGTTTGCACCATTGCAATACATGCATTGAGACTGGCAGTTGTCAATTTGAATAATTACTATGAGCTACGTTGTTATACGATGTATGCTGTGAATGTCTATATCACAATAAATATTGTGGCATGGTGAGCCGCTGCGTCCGCCTTGCCAATGTAAAACCCCGGGAAGTAGCGCGAGCTAGCCAAGTCCAACCGCACTCTCATCACCAGTGAAGGCCCACCCTCTCTCTACTCCCGTTACCAGGCAGAGGAGAGCCACTTGCGGATTGGTCAGCACCGCTGCTGTTGCTACCTGGATCGTCCTGCTCTCTCATTGGAGGCCTCTGTCATTATGGAATAATCTGGACGGCATGCGGAGTGTATTCGCCTTCGGAAAGACTCTGGGAGGCGGGTCCCTTCTGGAAGCATCCAGATGGTGCGACCTGTGGAGTGAGCGAGTTGCTGTTGTTCAGCTGGTGTGAGTTAGCGAAGAGTGCAGTCAGTGTGTTAGTGACAGCCTGGGCTGAGGTGTCAGTCTGTTGGAGCCGAAGACTCGTTCCTGTGTACCTGTCGTCGTGTGTTTTTGTGTCTTGGACCAGCTGCTGGAAGAGGACGTGGCCTGTCCAGTGCAGTGGGAAGGACAACTAGGTACCGACATGCAGCTGTGAGTGGAGTTCGACGGACTGAGTGAACAGCAGCTACTATCCCGAGCTGCGAGACTGACGTGTAGACTGTGGACCGTGACAGCGCTAACGAGTATGAGTGGCTGAGTGTAGTGTATGTGATTGAAGACACACTCACTCTCTCTCACACACACACACACACACACACACACACACACACACACACACACACACACACACATTGTAAATGAAACATGAGAAACTAAGAAAAAGAGCCCAACCGTGTGTGTATCCTGTGTACTTGTGTAAGTTGTAAGCTCGGCAATCACGTGTGTATACATGTGTAGTTTTAGTGCTTAGCTAATAAATTTTAGAAATAGGATGCGTCCAGGTTCTGTCTTATTTATTTACCCCGTTAGCACGTTACAATATGCATTTTCGACCATTGGTTCCCTATCTCAATATAATCGGTTGTGGACCCACTATCACCTGTTTAATTTGACCCAAGAGGTTTGAGACTCTGTGACAACAGTGGGTAGAGCACAATGGTTTGGAATATTGACAATGGGCTAGGGACTGTGGTCTCCTTTACTGTTCATTATGGTGATGGATGACATCATAAAGGCAGCAAAGGTAGATTATAGAGGAGAAAGAATGTAATGTTTGCGGATGATGTGAACTGGAGAGAAGATAAGGAGTAGGTGCGACAACAGGTGAATGTACTGAATGGAAGGATTGAGGAATGGAAATTGAGGATGAACGTAGAGAAGAGCAGGACAGTGGTGATGAGTAGAAGTAAAGAAGAAAAGGAGCTATCAAAATTGGAAACAAGGAACTGGAAATAGAACACTTGAACTAAAACTAGAAATAGTAAAATACTTAGGAAGTGAACTGACAGAAAATGGAAGACTGAATGGAAATTAGTAGAAGGGTACAGCTGGGCCTTTTTACCACCTGGTATAGAGATTAATATGGAATTAAGATGTACCAGTGACGGCTAATAAAGTAATGATGATGATGATACTTGTTGTTTAAAGGGGCCTAACATCTAGGTCATCGGCCCCAAAAAAAGTAATGTACAAGGGATATTACTTAACTATAATTACATATACAGGAGAAATCTGGACAAAGACTCAGAGAGATGAGAGTGAAAAACAGGCAGCTGAAATGAAATTTCTGAGGAGTATGGTACAAAAGACAAGGGGAATAGAGTGAGAAATGAAGACATACAAAGGAGCTCAATGTGCAAAAACTAAATGACAAACTGGAACAGAACAGATTGAGGTGGTTTGGACATGTCAAGGGAATGAAAGAAGGAAGACTGGAAAGACAGATGACAGGGAAGATAGGATGAAGGAAACCAAGATTACGATGGATGGGCTCTGTCAAGAACATTCTGTCAAGAACATCATAGGACAACGGAACCTGGACTTGAACACGGTGTTGGATGTGGAATGGTGGAGGCAGGATGAAATGGAAAGGAACCATATTTTTCCCCACCCAGTGTCAGCTGGAAAAGGGAAAATGATGATGATGATGAAACCTCAAGAAATGTTATTTTTAAAAGTATTCTGGTGAGATACGGGGGCATACTGTATACTGTGTATTCAAATAATCCATGCCCTCCAAACAATCCATGCTTCCTTATTTGGCTATGAGAACAGAGAAAACGGTGATAAATCCCAAATATTTTCACACACAGTTTTATTAGATAAGTATAGGTTTATCACAACATATGTTAAAATCTACTATATTCGTGAGCAACTAAATGGAAGTGGAATAGAGGAACTGTGCTACTTTCTGGAACATGAGAGTTACCAGTAAACTGATTAATAACTTGATTTTATTTCACTTAAAGAAGAATATGTGAATGTCGTTGATACTTCTATACTCCTTCTAAAATGTATCTCTCTTTATACTGTCATCATCCCCATTCTTCTTGCCCAATAGAGGTGAGTTGCGTGTACCTTTTTAACAATAATAGCACCCTTTCTGCCAATTTTAAATTTCCGACAGCATCGGAATAAAACTCGGGCGTTTGAGGACAGCTGCTAATAGCGTTAACTGTTTCACTACATAGCTGGTTGATCTACAGTATATTCATCGTACGAAAGAAACTAGCGAAATGTTGAATAAACAATTTGTTCATAGGGTAAGTACCGTATTT
This sequence comes from Anabrus simplex, assembly GCF_040414725.1. Classification (NCBI taxonomy): domain Eukaryota; kingdom Metazoa; phylum Arthropoda; class Insecta; order Orthoptera; family Tettigoniidae; genus Anabrus; species Anabrus simplex. The sequence continues at coordinate 214,101,710 of NC_090265.1, read as the reverse complement.
ACTCGTGTGTTAGCCCCCCTCGCATTTTGGACCCCCTGGCTTTTTGAGACAAAGAAAATGAAAAAATAAATCTTGCATACAAGACCCCCCCCCCGAACATAATTCGTCATAGAAGAACGATTCCGCTTCGAAGCGGGTACAAGCCTTACTGCAGCTCCGATGACATCACACAAATTTATGAATAGTTTTGTCAGTATGACCCGCACAATATGCACGTCGAAGTCATGTGGTGTGTCTGTATTTCATAGTTATGAAATGTCCACCTTCGTAGCGTAGGCCTACTGCATCTGTGATGATGTCGCACAAATAGGTGAATAGTTTTGTGTCCAACCCACGCAATGCTAACACGCATCAGTCATTCTGTTTGTCTGTGTTTTATAGTTAAGAATATCTGCCAGCATTAATGGTCTGTTATTGACATTATAAATTTTCCAGCTAACTCATTCCTGGTTGCTAGCGTTTTGCCCCAGTGTGCTAAGTTGGGCTCATCAGTTGCTAAATAGCACACCCACCAAGACGCATGGCTGGTGCATACCGTGGGGGCCACTGTGTAGTCTACTTGGAGCCACCGGCAGTGCTAATGCACTATGACAGACTTAGTCTCGTTACCAAAAATTGATGCCTGCCTGGTCATCAGATGATGTAGATGTTAGCGCTATTAGCTGTTGTTCTCGGGGGCGTGAATTTGATTCCCTGTACCGTACTGCCAGAGATTTAAGAATGGCAGGAGGTTGATATCGGTAAAAATGGTACATGCAGCTTCCTTCCATTGGGAGGGTGTATCTAAAAAGAGCTGCACCACCTTGGGATGAGGGAACAGGTTTACTTTTGTTGAAAAATATTCACAGTTGTTGCTATTAATACACCAGATGAGATCATTAACCAAATGATAGTTTAATATCTTGTAACTCGGGCCAACATGCGTAATTTTTGGAGAGAAGTAAGTTTAAAACGTGATAAAAACAATCCAATCATAACGATTTTATTACTTGTCAACGTACTTAACAAATCTTATTGGTTTTACGTCCCCACTAACTACTTTCACAGTTTTCGGAGACACCAAACAAAACATACTATGTGTTAATTTTAAAAAATAGGAGACAACCAACGTATGAAATTATACATTGATAACAATACGCAATACCGCCACACTTGTAGATATTCATACATGTGGCAGGTTCTCCTGTTATTTTCGTTTTTCTTTCCGTCTTGGAACTTTGAGCACTATCCGGGCACTTCACAATAGCATACTTTACCTAAACAATGTGGTCCCTCTTATTTCAATTACAGCTGTTCAGGTAAATTCTGATGTGATAAATGTAGAGAACATGTATGAAAAAATACATAAAAATAAAGGTCTGGCTATTAACAGCTGCAGTTATCCGAAGAATTCTTCCAGTTACTATGTATTACATTCGGAAGTTTAACTCGTAACATATGCTAGTTATCAGCTGGTGTGTTGGCACGGTTTCTGCAACACAGCTTTATTTGGAAGGGGTGCCTTCTGATACACATACACCAACTGGGAATAACAGACACCCTCTCCAGAAAGCATTTCCCTCTTCTCTTTGGGTAGAGTATGAAATGAGATGAATCTTTGTAGCGAGTTTTTACGACCGGATACCCTTCCTGTCGTCAGCTTCATCAGAGGAGTTAATGAGATGAAATGAATGACATGATAAAAGAGTAACTTAAACTGGCTATATTTACTTTATATGTAGGTCTAAAAGTCATGTGGTTATCATTTATTATCTTTTTAAATTTAGAAATACTGCCTTCCAATGAAAATAGCCAACAAAACTCAGAATACTTTCATAAGTTGGTTTAAAAAATAGTGTAGAATGTTTACATGTACAATTCATAGCTGTTTCTAGCCTAGAACTCAGGTGTTCGCTGTACAAAATTTGAGGTTATCGCATATTGGTCCCCCTCTTTTTTTTTTTTCTGTGATCGTGGGGGAAAGAAGGGGGGGGGGTCTAATATGCGAGTGAATACGGTACTACTAAGCTCACAAGGTAATTAGGATATTACAAAGAGGAAGATTTCCTCATTGTTAGTTCTGTACCTAGTCTCAGCTCTGAGTTTTTTCAACATATTATGATCATGAATTTTCTGCTCTGTAAGCATTCAGTTTGTTGTGATAAAGGCAGTTAAGTGTAGAAAAGGGAATATTGATCTTTAATGTTTTCTTGTTTAACTTTTTGTTTAGCAAGCTTCTGGGATATTCAATCATCTCAAAGGTACAGTGATGCTTGCAATACAACAGGAACCTACTCCAGATCTCAATCCAGAAACCTTGGGTGCTCTCTCACAGTTAATGCTTGCCCAAGCACAGGAGATCTTCGTGTTGAAATCAATCCATGGTAAATATTTTCCCTTATTGATCATCAGCTCATGTTCTTTTCATGTTAAATGTAAGAATAGGAAAGCTACAAAGGGCATTCATTTAAGATTGGCACTATGCTTCAGAACTGCCTCATAAGTTTTCACTGTTGAACAGACATCCCTTAAAGCTCTTTTTGACCATCAAAAAGAGAAAAAAGTCTCATGGGGCCAGGTCAGGGCTGTAAGTGTGAAGAGGTACTGTTGAGATACATTTCTGTCAGGTACTCGGTTACTGGTGTAGCAACATGAGGTGTGGCATTCTACTGCACAACAAGGTTCCTCTGTTTTTGGGGAATGTGATCCTTCATCAGTTGGTGGAGGACTTTCTTGTAGTACTCTACAGTGTCTGTAATGTGACTTGGAACTGCTAGTGTACACTATCTCTGGTAATCCAAGAAATTGATATCCTTCGCCTTATTCGCTGACTTCTGTACAAGACTTTTTGGGGGTGTTGGTAGGCCATGTTCCACCCACTCACTGCTGCCCCGCTTGGTCGCAGGTTCGTAACAGTACACCCACATTTTATCTGCAGTGATGATATTCTGCCACCAAGCATCACCTTGATCATTTAACACATTGCTTCTAGTAGAGGTACACATCAACATGAGCCTGCTTCTGAACAGGAGTAAGCAGTCACACATCCATCGTGCATAAAAACAGGACATGTGCAAATGCTGAGTTAGAAGTTTTGAGTGCTCACAGCTGATATTCCGAGGATGTGTGCAAGCTGCCTAATAGTGAGACGTGAGTCGGTACAAATAATGACAGCCTCAGTATTGAATGTTGTCTCCTATTAGGGCTGGGACAGCCGCTCCTCCTCCTCCCTGCAGTTCAGCACTTTCTTGGCCATCTTTGAATGTCTTATGCCATTGGAAACAAGCTTGATGAGACAATAGTCCCCATAAACTCTCTGTAGGTTGCTGAAGCAATTTACAACTTTATTGTGTAATGTTGCTCATGAAATACAACCATGTTGGATGTTTTAGAGGCGACTAATGTGCACACCTCCATTTAATGGCTGCCACAGCTTGGCTGACAGCTGTTATTGGGAAACTTTATTGGGGAGGAAGATTTAAATATTTAGTTCCCTGTATGGCGCTGGATCATGCACACACTCACTTCTGTAAAAGAAATACTGTGATTGCCAGTCTTAATGAATACCCTGCAGCACATAAGAGCAGATTTATATATGTGAATGAAACAGCAAATTATCATATATGAATGTAGTTGATAGAATATTTACACCAATTTTTGAACCACTGTAATACTTTTCTATGTGTGCATGCTAACAGTCAGGTTCATATCTGACTCTCAGCTTTTGTTCCCTTGACTTCTTTCAAAATACAGTGAAACTTCGTTAGTGCGTTCCTCATTAACACATTTTCCCGCTTAGCACGTCTGAAATTAGAAATCACGACTCTCATCATACTAAATCTATATAAAAATACCTCGCTTATCGTGTCATGAATTTTCACTATTACTGCTTAGTCCGATCACATTTTTCCTAGACCTGAAATTGTTACTGTTATTTGTCATCCTCTCTGAAAGAAACATGATTTCCAGCTCGGGTAATAGTCGTCGCCACAGATGCGTGATTACAGGAAAAGGCCTTCCTGAACTTCAAAGGATAAATTGCACTTTCAGGGAGCAAGCCGTTAGCCTCAGGAATGTTCAGTTTCGCTTGCCAATTAGTGGCAAGATTGCTGAATAGCAGAGTGAGGTGAGCCGGTTTATGCTTGTATTTTGCATTCCATTCATGAGGAAGAAATGTATTTTGTGAAGAGTGGTACAGTGAATTGTAGCTAATATTTGAGGCATGATACGGTAGCCTATATGTGGATTAGGAACATAGTCGTGTGAAATTGTCTAACGTGGTGCATAGTTGTCTTGTGATTTCCTGGTTATGGATATGGAAAATGTTGTAAAATTCCTTAACCCCAGAATCATAAAGTCCCTCCAGTGTAACACGAATCATAAACTTTCGTCTGTCAGACTACCAAAAAGAAAAGCACTTTAATAAGCATAAACCCAACATTTTACACAAAATACAAAGTATTATATTAAAACTACCACACTTAGTGATGACAGTACATTTTGGTCAGTATTTCCTCAATAGGCACATTCAATGAATGCACTGTTTTGCCTGGTGATCAAGACAAATGTGCCTTTGGCATGTCTTACAAAAGAATTGGGTCATTCTTCTTTTCTTTGATGGACAAAATGCACAAATTTTTCTTCCTTCAGCAGTACCGGATTGAGGCTCTTCAGGAATGCCATCTTTTCCAAGAATTTCAGCGATGGTCCTCTTCAGGCTGGTGTCTGAAGTCTCTCTTGCAGCTTTGGAGCCATTAGCATTTTGGATATACAGTAGAACCCCGATAATTCGAAATCAGTTAATTCAAAATCCCACCTAATTCGAAGAAGCTCTCGTTCCCGGAAACATGAGATACAGTTTTGCATGTTATTTAAATTCTTTAATTTGAAATACGGATAATCCGTAATTCGAACTACCATGTCGGCCCCATTACCGAAATTCAGACTTTTAATTCGAAACAATAGTATGTTACAGAGTAATTTCAACTCAAAATTTATCCGCGTCATAATAAAACGTGTGTTCTGGAACGTGGAGGGGTAGCTTTACGCACTTACACTCACTTCGGTGCGTCTACATTGCGCTTCATGATTGCTAAGTTGAATGAAATCTGAATTATTTTGTATTCAACCTTTTAAGGAACTCCGTAATATCACGCAACAGGCAGTTTGCGGAAAAACAGAATCTGCGAACACTGGCGATGCCGACATTTGACGAAAAAAGCATGGCTCATATAATAAATTCGTAGGCACCGAACATTGTCATTGCCGATGAAACTGCATTGCTTTCTTTTAATGCGAGCCCAAACGTTCTTATGGTTTTGAAGGAGAAAGTGCCAGCCGGAATATCGTACAAGGGTGGTGGATGGGGGTCCTTGTAGAGCGTTGCAATGCACGTGGAAGCGAGAAACTTTATTCCCTCGTCATAGGAAAGTTCGATAATCCACAATGTTTTAAGGGTGTCGGGCACTTTCCATGCCAGTACTTCTTCTTCTTCTTCATGTGCCATGTCCTCGCAGAACGTTGGCGATCAGTAGCATGATCTGTTGTTTGTTCATAGCTGTTGTGAATAAAGTAAGCTTTGTCACCCCAAACCACTGGCTCAAGTTGCCGAGCCATGATGTCCTACTTCTCCCCGGATCACGTTTTCCATTAATTTTCCCTTGGAGTATTACTTGCAGAAGGTGGTATTTAGAGTTCCGCATCATATGACCAAAGTATTCTAGTTTCCTTCTCTTGATGGTAGTGAGAATTTCTGGTTCTTTGTTCATACGGTGCAAAACATCTATATTGGTCATTTTAGCTGTCCAAGGTATCTTCAGCATCCTTCGGTACGTCCACATTTCAAATGCTTGCAATCTCTTGCACATGGTCTCAGTTAGTGTCCATGCCTCAACGCCGTATAACAGAATGCTGAAAATGTAGCACCGGAATAGTCATGTCCGTAGTGAAATGGAAAGGTCACGGCTTGTCAAAAGTTTCCTAAGTCTCTGAAACGAAGTTCTGGCCTGCTCAATTCTGCATTGGATCTCGTGAGTAAGGTCCCAGTCATCATGGATGTGACATCCCAGGTATTTAAATGTTGCTACTCTCGCGATCTGTTCCTTCGCTGTTGTGAGATTACCTCGAATGCCATATTCTTTCCTGCTTATAACCATCCACTTGGTCTTCTTTACATTAAGCTTCAAGCCCATTGTGCTGCTGGCTTCAGTGACAGCATTAAGTAGTTCCTGTACATCCTGGAGATTGGTTGCAAGTAGCACAGTGTCATCGGCGTACCTGATGTTATTTATGATGAAACCATTAACCACAATTCCTTGAGTCTTTCCTTAAAGAGCATCTCGAAAAATCTTTTCTGAATAGATGTTGAACAGCATGGGGGAAAGAATACAGCCTTGGCGAACTCCTTTCATAATTGAGACTTCTTCCGAGACACGACCATCACCTCTTATGCCAGCACACTGGTTCCAGTAGATTACCAATAATACGAATGTCCCGTCCATCAAGTCCTAATTCCCGAAGAATGTTCATAAGTTCATCGTGGCGGACTGTATCGAAAGCCTTTTTGTAATCGATGAAACAAGCAAAAACATCGACATTGACATCTCGGCACCGTTGGACTAATACCTGCAGACTGAATAATGCCTCTCTAGTACCAAAACCATGTCTGAAGCCAAACTGCAAGGTTCCGATATTCTCCTCACATTTATGATAAATTCTCGCATGCAAGACTTTTAGGAATACTTTCAGAACGTGGCTTATCAAACTAATTGTTCTATATTCATTGCAGAATTTTGCATTGGCTCTCTTAGGCAATATTACAAAAGTCAATTTGAGCCAGTCTCGAGGAATGGTTCCACTGCGGTGAATACTGTTGAATAGGTCAACTAATAATGAAAGGGATTTTTCTTTCTCAAGGAGTTTCAGTATCTCAGCATACATCTCATCAGGGCCTGGAGCCTTCCAATTCTTCGCTGTTCTTATAGCATATTCTACTTCTGCACGTGTGATATCCACACCATCGTCTACCCAAGCACCATGATCCACATTTCTGCGATCCAAGAAGAGATTTTGTACATATTCCATCCATTCCTTCAGTTTCTCTTCTGTGCTCGCTAAGATGTCACCATTCTTGTTAAGGAGGACTCCACTACCCTTCCTGTTATATGCACCAGTTACTTGTTTCACTTTCTTGTACATGTTTTAAAAAAATCATGTTTGGAATTCATTAATTCTATTTCGTTGCATTCCTCAGAGAGTTGTTGTTCTTTTGCATTCCTTATTCTTTGTCGTATTAAATTCTGCAAACTTTTGTACTTTACAGGATCTTTGTTTTTAAAAGACCTTCTCTGGTCCGTCAGCTTCAGGAATTCTTCTGTCAACCACGGCTTGTTTTTCCTTCTTCCAGCATTCATTAATTTTACTTGACTTACGTCGTTAATTTACACATTTGATGCGATTCCAACTGCCTTCAACATCATTTATATTAACGCTGTTTTGAACTTCCGCAAGTTTTACACGTAGAGCTGACTGAACTTCATCCTTCAGTGCTTGATCTTGTAGCTTCTGAATCTCAATCAGACTAAAACTCCCAGTTCCACTGCAGTGAATACTGTTGAATAGGTCAACTAATAATGAAAGGGATTTTTCTTTCTCAAGGAGTTTCAGTATCTCAGCATACATCTCATCAGGGCCTGGAGCCTTCCCATTCTTCGTTGTTCTTATAGCATATTCTACTTCTGCACGTGTGATATCCACACCATCGTCTGCCCAAGCACCATCTAAAAATGCAAACAGGACAGAAATCCAAAAAATAATGCATTTGCACAGGGGAACCAGCATCATTTATCCTCGTCTTCGAATTGTGTGATTTTTTTTCTTTTGTTGCGCGAGGTTATGTTTTCAGTGATTTATCCAACTGCATTATTTGAACATTGTAAATGCACCTTGTTGGACACATTTCGGAAATAGTTTTTTCCATGGCATTTGAAAGGTTTAAACTGTGAATCGAGGTGATTGCATGTATTAATGGGTCTTAGAATACTTATGCGGCAAGTGTTTACATTTATGAAGAACGAGAGAAGTGCCATGGCGGGAAATCTTGCAAGGATAGAGTCATAGGAAAGTTCAATTTTAAGGGCATCGGGTACTTTCTGTGTAAATACAAGGCATCTAAAATGCGTACAGGATAGTAATCCAATAAATAAAGCACTTGCATATGGGAACCAACATAGATTTCTGCTCGTCTTTGAATTATGCTAATTCTTTCTTTCTTTCTTTCTTTCGTTGCGTGAGGTTATGTTTTCCAGTGAGATATCCAAGTGCATAATTTGAATGCTGTAAATGCACCTTCTTGGATACATTTTGGAAATAGTTATTTTTTTCATAGCATTGGAAAGGTATAAACTGTGAATCAGGCTTAACTGCATGCAGTAACTGGCCTTAGAATATTTTGTAACACGGCGAGGGTTGGTAGTTCTGAATTGTGAATTGGCGGTTAATTCGAAATCATGTAATTCGAAGTCCGATTTTTGAGTCCCCACGACTTTGAATTAACGAGGTTTTACTGTATCCTTTGCAAACTCTCACCTTGAAAATGGCTCTTGGCCTTTTTGAACCATCTTATGCACATAAATAATGTATCCATTGACAAGTTATCTAATAATCATACTATAAAAGATACACATTGGCCATCTTCTTGTTTTTCTTGAAGAGGACATCAATGTTGACATTTCATCAAAAGTGTCCACGGCACATTTAGTCCCATTGTAGTCTTCCGCCATATCTGGTTTCCCACTGGCTGCTATTGTTCCTACTTCATGGCATGTAGAAAGGAGGATTACATTCTTGTTTGGTTTTTCCTTTATAGGATACCATTGTTTTTATACCATCATAACAAAACATGGAGGACCCAAGCTTTCTTCCTTTGACTGTTTTCATCTCTGGTGGTATCTGTGGCTTGTCTTTTCTCATTGTTCAAATGATTGTCAGGTTATGGTCGCAATGCAGAGAATCAGCTCAGATGAATTGAGATGAACCAATTGTCGGTCGTAATATTTTTGTTTGATCCATGTATTGGCCGGGTAATTTCATTCACGAAATACATGGCCAAAGGGAGTTGTGTTGGATTAGTACCTTTACCAAGGTATGGGATCACATTGAACATGTACTTCGTTTTAACATCACATAACAAAATTATTTTTTTCCCATATTTATTGGTCTTTTTCGGCATATACATACGAAATGGACAGCGGCCTCGAAATGTGATCAGCTGTTCGACTGTCAAGAAACCTGGAATATAGTTACGAGTGCAGGCTGAAACAAGCGTGAAGGATTTTCCGACTTTTATACAAAATAATAATAATAATAATAATATAAAAGAATTTATTGGACTCCAACCTATTCAATACATTACTGGATGTTAACATTTTTAGTTAAACATCGTTAAAATGGAGACATGTTTCGCCCTCCATGTGGGGCATCATCAGTCATATCAAAGCACCTCAAAATTAAACCAGACGTCTGGTTGGAAATTATGAACAAAATATGTAAGAAAGAATACATTAAAAACACGTACAAAGTCCTATCCTAAACGAAATAACAACAGACTAGTTACACCTAGTAAAATACGCTAGTGGTTTCTTAATATTAAAATGAGGTTATCATATGCACAGTATAAAAATGGAAGTAATCAAAGTCCGTATGATATTGAGTTCGATGGTAGTTCTGCGTAGTATATACAAATGTTGGCAAGATAAAACACAATTTATAATTACTGTACACTTATTTATAATTGTTAAAATTGATGAGGTAAAACATTCCAATTTGTCTATTTGTAATTTGGCTCCAACCAAAATAATTCGCCCTAGGATTCATGAGGTAGTCAACGTTGGTCACTCTCTATTTAAATGGAGTGCACAGTGTAAGTGAACAGCTTTTGTTGATTATAAACTGAGGCTGTGCTAAGACAGAGTTAAAACAACACCAGCTTCAAATGAAGATAGTTAAAAACATCATTAGGTTCTTCCTAGTTGACTAAAAATTTGCGTATTCTTCATTTGAAGCTGGTGTTGTTTTAACTCTGTCTTAGCACAGCCTCAGTTTATAATCAACAAAAGCTGTTCACTTGCACTGTGCACTCCATTTAAATAGAGAGTGACCAACGTTGACTACCTCATGAATCCTAGGGCGAATTATTTTGGTTGGAGCCAAATTACAAATAGACAAATTGGAATGTTTTACCTCATCAATTTTAACAATTATAAATAAGTGTACAGTAATTATAAATTGTGTTTTATCTTGCCAACATTTGTATATACTACGCAGAACTACCATCGAACTCAATATCATACGGACTTTGATTACTTCCATTTTTATACTGTGCATATGATAACCTCATTTTAATATTAAGAAACCACTAGCGTATTTTACTAGGTGTAACTAGTCTGTTGTTATTTCGTTTAGGATAGGACTTTGTACGTGTTTTTAATGTATTCTATCTTACATATTTTGTTCATAATTTCCAACCAGACGTCTGGTTTAATTTTGAGGTGCTTTGATATGACTGATGATGCCCCACATGGAGGGCGAAACATGTCTCCATTTTAACGATGTTTAACTAAAAATGTTAACATCCAGTAATGTATTGAATAGGTTGGAGTCCAATAAATTCTTTTATATTATTATTATTATTGAGATTCTTTCAATACGGAAAATAAAATGATTTTCATTACTTGCAATTTTATACAAAAATCGGATATAATGACAATCCGTTATTAGCGAGTAAATTTTTCGCTGTTGTGAATTCTCGCTATAACGGACTTCTACTGTATATTATTTAATCCTGTGTTGATTTGTCTAAATCTATACAGTTTCAACGCAGACTAAATTTACTACAATTTGAGACCACGGTGTGCTCTATACAGCCATTAGTTCCCAAGATACAGTTCTTCGAAAATAGGCCATTTTTTCCAAAAAGGGAAATTTTTTCGATGTGATCATATATAGGGCCGTATTTTTTTGTAATAGCGACGCGCACACATTTTTTTCATATCCTCTTTCTTGCCGATATATGACCTTCTGGGTACTTAAAAGTACCATATTTTAGCAAAATGAACTTGCGAAATATCGCAGAATCTGATTTATTGCATGAATTGGGCAAATAATCACGACATATACCCCACTTGATATGAAAAATGGGAAATAGTATGGGAAAAGCTCTCCAATAAACGTTTAAATGCTTCTGAGGACGTGACTATTGCAGTTTCCTTCTCATTTGCTTGATAACGCTATGTATTCTCTACACAAATGCACACAAAGAAATGCTCACTATGTATACGAAATGTGTATTCAGTTAGACGATCTCTAAGGCAATCGATAAAAATCAATATGTGTTATCGATTACAGAAAATGGTGTCGTGGTCTTGGTCATAAGAAGACCGGTCGTAGATATACAATGAGCATTATACTCTGTTGCAGTGAGAGTTCGCTGCTTATAAACCTTTATGGGCAAATTTCGCATTTAAGTATAAAAATGCCGAAATTTAAAGTCACATCAGTTTTTTCGAGGGATGAGGAATGCAACACATGCAATAAACACTGTAGGGAATCAGAAACACAATGAACATAATCCTAAGCAGCAAATAACAATCGGTGGTACTCAACAAATCGCAAAGTAGTTGAAGAGTGATAGACAGCAATTTGTAATAGACTCATTCATTCATTCATGCAAGCTAACATTCCTCTTGAGAAATTGGACAGGCTTGGCATGAGGAAGCGGATCTATAGGTCTATAAAAGGAAAGATAAATAATACTGTCTTTATTGTGAAATATGATGGTATTAGTAGGCCTAATGAAAATAAATCGCCTGGTTGAGTAGTAATAATGTTACTATTTTTAAGTCTCTCTTTCTACTTTTACTGTTTTCGGAGACGCTGAGATGCTGGAATGTTGTCCCGCAGTAGTTCTTTTACGTGCCAGTAAAACAATTGACATAGGACTGACGTACTTGAGCACCTTTAAATACCACCGGACTGAGCCAGGATCGAATCTGCCAACTTGGGCTCAGAAAGCCAGCACCTTAATCATCTGAGCTACTCATTCTGGACCGGGGAGTACCAGCATATCCATGAACATCTTCCAAGGCTATATGGCCTTGAAAAACGTAGTGAAAGTACGTCTGGTTGAGGAGAAGAAAGACGAAATCGTTAGCGATGTTTCAGGAGGTTTTATAGAAGACCACAGTGAATTTGCATCCAAGTGTTTGCAAGCATTATGGTTTCTGACTGTCGCACAACTCTGCATCCTGATAATGTTGAAACCATGTTTAGTTTATACTTTGGAGACAAGGGATTCAACGTGTAAAAAACAATGTAGGCAATGTATAAATTCATATTGCAGGCCAGATCACCTAGCTTCATTTCGAGGGATCAGTGATTTATACATTTATTTCTATAACAATTTGTATATTTGGTTTTGCTAAGATCTAATAACAAGGATACTGTTTGTGATTGACCAGAGCGCCACTGCATTAGCGCTGCACCACTTCCTGGGATTGTTTTTGTGTCCAAAGTGGTCGGGCACCTTCGCGTGCAATCGGGTGAGTGACAAGAGAAAGCAACATGGCTGCCGGACTTTGTTAAAATGTGCTATGTGGACAAGTTCTGTAAATATCTAAACCATCGCGTGAGTGACAGGTTAAACAAATGTATCACAATGTGTATATAGTGTAATAAACCTAGTATATGTGTAATTAAGTACGTTTCATCTTTCTTTGTGTATGAACCAGCATGTGGTTCCTAGCACCACGTGTTCTCAGGGACCTGTCCGTATGAAGTCGGAACATGGTCATACCTGGCTGGATTTGTGAAAGTGTCGTAATGCTATAATATTACGTGGTCCTCCGGTGTTTGTGAGTATATGTTTCGAGTGCTGACAACCTGTGGAGAGAATATTGGAGCACGTGTATCATCATCCCTGTAGCATGCTGAACTAGACGAGGTGGACAAAGGATAAGTGCACATCAGAGCAGTATACCAGAGGTCAGTCATTCCTTTAATTTTTCCTGTATTTCCTAACTCTTATCATGGAGTCTAATGAGAAAAACCTGTTAGTGAAACAACGAGCGGTCATTAAAGGGTCACTGACACGTATCCGTAAATATGTAGACAAGTTTGTGGCAGGCTCCGATATTAATGCATTACGTAGCAGGTTTAAACATTTACCTTCACTCTGGGAAGAATATAAGCATGTTCAGTGTAAACTCAAGATTAATGACGACGAGAACTACGAAAACCATGAACCGGATAGGGAACAGTTCGAAGAAAACTATTACGATTTAGAGGCAAGAATGACTACACTGATAGAAAAGAGCACAACCTTCGAGCAGAATATCGATCAGTTATCTCAGCATGATTGCTGTAATTCCCAACAGAATTCCATGGAGATACGATTGCCCGTCATTAACCTCCCTACATTTCATGGGCAGTATGAGACTTGGACTCATTTTCAAGACACTTTTCAGGTTTTAATAATTTAAAACTATCAAACGTTCAGCGTTTTCATTATCTACTTTCAGTACTCTAGGGCGAGCCTCATCAATTAATTCAGAACATTCTTGTGTCTAACCGTAACTTTTTAGTAGCTTGGGAACTAGTATGCAAGAGGTACAACAACAGAAAACTAATAGCTACACAACATATCAAGGCTCTATTGTCATTATCTACATGTCGCAAAGATACAGCATCAGACCTTAAGGAAGTTGAACAACCACTTAGTAAGCAGTTTAAACGCTATTCAGAACCTCAACCTTTCAGTGCCTTTACACGAAGCCTTACTCCAGCAGCTGATGTTAGACAAGTTAGATCCCGCTACGCGTAAAGAGTTCGAAATGAAAGCTCCCAGCTGACGTATCCACCTAAATGTACACTAAAATGTTAGAATTGGTGATGGCAACACGGGAACAAAGGGGGTGCGCGGCAAATCCACCTAAGCACCAGTATATGAGAAACAATGAAAGCCCAATTCAACTCGTACGTATCTACAAGGGGGAAATGTGTCTTTTGTGACTTAGATCACCCATTACATCGGCGTGAAGGATTTCTGCAAGCTAACACAAGACAACAGTATGATTTTGTCAAAAGAAAGGGTTTATGCTTTAACTGTTTTAGGTATCATAGTGTCAACATGTGCAAATCTGATAGCTGTAAGACTTGCCAATGTAGACATCGCACTTTGATTCACTTTGACAGTGCCACACACAATCAAACGACTACAAACAAGGATACCCAAGCTAGTGGAGGTACCGGTATTAGAGATGACGAACAAGGTCGGAGTAATACTAGTTACTGCACACTAAAATTCAAGCCACAGTCTCGAGTAATGCTGTCCACTGCAATAGTAGGAGTTGCAGACAACAATGGTCGAATTCACCAGTGCCGAGCTTTACTTGACAATGGATCGGAATCACATTTCATAACAGAGTCGCTTGCAAGTAAGCTCAGGCTGCAGCGACATAGAAACTGTATTCCAATTAGTGGTATAAATAACACTGCTGTCACCGCATCTCAAAGTGTTGACGTATCATTTCTAATGTGTCCAGATTTGAAACTGTTATAACATGTTCTATACTTCCTCACATAACAGGCGATATTCCAGCAAACCATATTGATTGTAAATCGTGGAACCTGCCTGAGGATGTCACATTAACGGATCCTCACTTCGAGCCAGGACCAGTGGATATGCTCATCGGTGCTGAGATTTTTATGCAGCTGTTGCAAGAAGGGTGGCGGAAAAACTGTGATGAGTTACCCGTCTTGAAGAATACTGTGTTAGGATGGATACTATCAGGCCCCAAAAAATCCTGGGCTCGGACTAGTGAGAAAGCAGAAACTCCACCCTCTTCATCATTTTTCCCTAGACAGGACGATGACCTCAACATGAAGATGGAAAAATTCTGGTCAATAGAAGAAGTGACAATTAGAAAAGTGCCCCTAACCAAGGAGGAGCAGTACTGCGAGGAGCATTTCATAACTCACACCGAACGGGACAACAGTGGACGTTTCATTGTGAGGTTGCCTACGAAGGCAGAAGGTCTGCAACTTGGAAACTCTTACAAAATAGCGGAGAAACGATTCAGACTACTGGAACAGAAACTTGAGAAAAGACTTGATCTGCGAGCTGAATATGTGAACTTCATGGAGGAGTATGAGACCCTGGGTCATATGAAGCTGGCCCCAGATATATGAAAGGATGAAGAAGCATTCTGCTATCTCCCACACCATGCAGTTTTGAAGGCAGAGAGTACCACTACTAAGACACGAGTTGTATTCGACGCGTCCTGCAAAACTGACAATGGCGTTTCCCTCAATGACACTCTCGCGGTGGGACCTACTGTTCAACAAGATCTACTATCAATTGTGACAAGGTTTCGCACACATCAGATTGCGATGACGGCAGACATTACAAAAATGTACCGTCAGATCAGAGTAGACGACAAGGATGTTAACTTACAGCACATAATCTGGCAAAAACATCCATCCGAGCCTCTATGCACCTACCAACTGAAGACTAACGTACGGTACATCCTCAGCGTCCTTCCTAGCCACAAGGTGTCTAACTCAACTGGCTGAAGAAGCTTGCGTGTTTCCTACTGCATCTCGCGTGTTGAAGCGGGACTTCTACATGGACGATGTATTGTGTGGTAGCGATACAGTGGAAAATGCTATACGGGTGCGTGGAGAACTACAAGAGTTGCTGCAAAGCGGAGGCTTCCCGCTCCACAAGTGGACTTCGAATCACTCCGCTGTACTTGAGACGATACCAGAAGAACTGAGAGAATCACAGTTACCTCTACGATTTGATAAGGAAGACAATATCAAAACTCTAGGATTGCTGTGGTATCCCTTTCTTGACAAGTTCCAATTTGAGGAGAACAATGGAGGCCATACGAAACGGAAGGTGCTTTCAATTATAGCCTCAATATTTGATCCACTAGGGCTCGTAGGACCAGTAATCGTAATGTGTAAAATTTTCATGCAGTAGTTGTGGCAAGAAAAACTAAGATGGGATGAACCACTACCATCTCCTTTACTTGAGGGCTGGAATAAAATCTTTACTGATCGTCCAGCACTGAACATCATTCATGTCGACAGGTTGATTCTTTGCACGGGGAGAGTCGTCCAAATACAGGTTCATGGCTTCTCAGATGCTTCTGAACAGGCCTTCGCTGTACCAATCAACACGGTGAAGTTTCGGTACATTTGGTATGTTCGAAATCCAGACTTGCTCCTCTAAAACAACAGAATCTACCTAGATTAGAACTGTGTGGGGCTCTTTTGTTGGCACGTTTGGTGGATAAGACTACCAACACCTTGAATCTGAAAATCGACAACACTTTCTTGTGGACTGACTCAACAATAGTACTCTCGTGGCTTGCTGCTGAACCGGCAAGATGGAAAACGTTCGTCGCAAATCGTGTCTCTGAGATACAGCAGTTGACTGGAAGAGCTGAGTGGGGTCATGTTATGTCAGAAGACAACCCATCCGATGTTCTTTCAAGGGGAGAAGGACCACTCAGCCTACAACATAATGAACAATGGTGGCGTGGACCGGCATGGTTAGTGCAAGATGCAAGTACCTGGCCCACTAAGGATTCAAACGATTCTGAAGACGAACTTCTAGAAAGAAGGGATACGGTACAATGTTTAGTTAGTGCCACTCTATCTGACGAAGTCACGACATGGTTCTCATCTCTCTGTCGTCTACAGAGGGTGATGGCTTATTGCAACAGATTTGTTTTCAATTCCAGAAGACACAACGTAAGAAGAATGGGATCATTATCTGCAGAAGAGCTAGCAATGGGACTTCAGATATGTATAAAACTTCCTCAAAGTGTGACATTCGCAAGGGAAGTAGGCGAGTTGAAGTCGAACTCATCAGTTTCACCGCAAAGTTCAATAAGAAATGTGAACCCATTCCTAGATATGAACGATGTATTACGAGTAGGTGGACGCTTACAAAACTCTTTGAAACTATTTGCAGAGAGGCATCAAATCATATTACCTCAGCATCATAATGTAACCACATTGATTGTGGCTGACGAGCATATTTGGCTGCTACATGCTGGTGCAAATCATGTAGCAGCTTCTCTTAGGTCCAGATATCGGGTAGTGAGCATAAAGAAAGTGGTACGGACTGTCATTCACCAATGTGTGAAGTATTTCAGACTACGAGCCTCAACAGCAACCTTCTCCTCGAGTGACTCATCGCGGCCATTCTTGAATACGGGAGTTGACTATGCTGGCCCGTTGTACATTTAACAGGGTGCAACCAGGAGCAAGGTCAAGGTAAAATGCTATGTAGCATTGTTTATTTGCCTTTGCACCAAGGTAATACACTTGGAATTAGTTCGTGACTTGACCACACATGCCTTTATTGCTGCCGTACAGAGAAATGCAGCCAGGAGGGGGAGATGTACAAAGCTATACAGTGACAATGCTACTAACTTTGTAGGAGCTAGAAATGAATTGTTGAAGGTGCACCAGTCAGAACAGTGGAAGGCAGAAATATTGAACAACGCAGCGCAAGAGGGATTCACTTGGTATTTCATTCCTCCCGATTCGCCTGACTTCGGGGGACTCTGGGAAGCTGGAGTGAAATCCATGAAACATCATTAGCGAAGAACTGGTGGCAATGCCTGCTGACATATGACGAGATGTATACCCTACTTTGCCAAATAGAGGCATGCCTAAACTCAAGACCACTTGTTAGACTCTCAGACGACCCTGGTGAACCCTCATACCTGACTCCTGGCCATTTTCTGATCGGAGCTCCCCTGCTATCCTTCCCTGAACCTGACCTTAGTGATGGTGTACACTGTTATACTTCCAGATGGCGCTACATTCAGGCGCTGCAGCAGAACTTTTGAGACAGTGGTCTAATGACTATCTTAATAGCTTACAACAGCGGCAGAAATGGTTGACGAGTCGGCCTAACCTTCAGCCTGGAACTATCGTCTTACTTAAAGAATGACAACATTCTTCCTCTCTCTTGGCGACTTGCAACGGTCGAGGAAGCTCATCCTGGGAAGTACGGACGAGTGCGTACAGTTACAATTCGCACCAGCAATGGAATTTCGAGGCGTTATGTACATAAGTTATGCCATTGCCAGCTCAAGACTGATACTTGCAAATACATTCAGTGTCTCATTTCGTGTTGGTGTTAAATTCTTTGCTTTTGTATTTTAAGATTTTAATTATGATCAGTGTCCTTTATTGCTTGTGTTTAGTGCTGTACTTTTTATCGTAGGATTTGAATTTGTTCATTAGGTTTCATTATTTAAACATCTGTGTACATTTTTGCTCAGTTATTTTGTTTAAAGTTTTGCGTGTCTCGTATCGGCATATGTATTGATGGTGAAAGAACTTCATAATATGACTATGTGTTCAATTTAAATGCAACATTTCTTGTAATTGTTAAATGTGATACATTTAGATGTGCGGTATGTTTGTGATTGACCAGAGCGCCAATATATTAGCGCTGCACCACTTCCTGGGGTTGTTTTTATGTCGGAAGTGGTCGGGCACCTTCGTGTGCAATCGGGTGAGTGAGTGACGACAGAAAGTGACTTGGCTGCCGGACTATGTTAAAATGTGCTATGCGGACAAGTTCTGTAAATATCTAAACCATCGCGTGAGCGACAGGTTAAACAAATGTGTCACGATGTGTATATAGTGTAATAAACCTAGTACAGTAAAACCTCGTTAATTCGAAGTCGTCGGGACTCAAAAATCGGCCTTCGAATTTCGTGATTTCGAATTAACCGCCAATTCGCAATTCAGAAGTACCAACCCTTGCCGTGTTACAAAATATTCTAAGGCCCGTTACTGCATACAGTTAACCTTGATTCACAGTTTATATCTTTCAAATGGCAAGGAAAAAGAACTATTTCCAAAATGTATCAAAGAGGTTCATTTACAGTATTCAAATAATGCACTCGGATATCTCACTAGTAAACATAACCTCACACAACGAAAGAAAGAAAAAAAAGCACGATTCAAAGACAAGGAGAAATCTATGCTGGCTCGCATGTGCAAGTGCTTTATTAATTGGATTACTATACTGTATGCATTTTAGATGCCTTGTATTTACACAGAAAGTACCCGATGCCCTTAAAATCGAACTTTCCTATGACTCTATCCTTGTACGATTTCCCGTCATAGCACTTCTCTCATACTTCAGAAATGTAAACGCTTGCCGCGTCACAAAGTATTCCTAAGACCCATTAATACATGCAATCACCTCGATTCACAGTTTAAACCTTTCAAATGCCATGGAAAAAACTATTTCCGAAATGTATCCAACAAGGTGCATTTACAATGTTCAAATAATGCACTTGGATAAATTACTGACATAACCTCACGCAACAAAAGGAAAAAAATCGCACAATTCAAAGACAAGGATAAATTATGCCGGTTCCCCTGTGCAAATGCATTATTTTTTAGATTTCTGTACTGTTTTCATTTTTAGATGCTTTTACTGGCATGGAAAGTGCCCGACATTGTAGCTTATCGAACTTTCCTATGACGAGGGGATAAAGTATCTCTCTTCCATGTGCATTGCAATGCACTACTATGACCCCCATCCCTCACCCTTGTGCGATTTCCCAGGTGATAATTTTTCCTTTAAAACCATAAGACCGTTTTGGCTCGCATAAAAATAAAGCAATGCAGTTTCACCGGCAATGACAATATTGTTGCGTGCCTACGAATTCATTATACGAGCCACGTTTTTTCGCCTACTGTCGCCATCGCCAGTGTTCGCGGATTCTGTTTTCCCGCACACTGCCTGTTGCGTGATATTACGGCGTTCCTTAAAAGGTTGAATACAAAAGAATTCAGATTTCATTCAACTTAGCAATCATGAAGCGCACTGTAGACCCACCGAAGTGAGTGTAAGAGTGGAAAGCTACCCCTCCACGTTCCGGAACGCGTGTTCTATCATGACGCGGAGCGGATAACTTTTGAGTTGAAATTACTCTAACATACTGTTGTTTTAAAATGTAAAGGCAGTTTCAAATTAAATGTCTGAATTTCGGTAATGGGGCCGACATTGTTCTTCGAATTACGAATTATCCGTATTTCGAAGTAAACAATTGAAATAACATGCAAAACTGTATCTCATGTTTGCGGGAACGAGAGCTGCTTCGAATTAGGCAGGATTTTGAATTAACCGATTTCGAATTATCGAGGTTCTACTGTATATGTATAATTAAGTACATTTCATCTTTCTATGTGTATGAACCAGCATGTGGTTCCTAGCACCACGTGTTCTCAGGGACCTGTCCGTATGAGGTCGGAACAGATACATTATAAGAGTTCACTTTAAAACCCCTTATCACAAAATTAGTTAGATTTAACCGATACAATAAGGAAGATTTCACAAGAAACATCGATCAGTATGACAATTTATTTTATGAAATACCTACCGAAACGGTGTCAGTTTTAACAGCAAAATCAACTGATTTATTTTACCAAAAAATAAGGCCCTTAGTCATATTTTGTGAACAAAAATCATGGCAGGTGAAGTGGAAGAACATGTAGAAGAAGCTCTACAAAGTTTGGAAAAAAATCGCGGAAACGGTAGGATACCTGAAAAAAGAACTGAAGGAGAACATTCTAGCAATGGTGAGTGTTCTGAAGACCTGTTTTAATGCATTAAAAATTGAACTAACTGTAGCGAAAGAGGAAGAAACGATACACCAAAAAGAGGTTATGGGTAACCAAAGAAATGTTACAATTGAGGGAGCAGGCAGCTCCGCTACAGGACAACTAGTGTCATCTAGCAATAACGAACAGAACCAAAAAGAGTTTTCGGGTAACCAAGGAAATGCCACAACTGAGGGAGCAGACAGCACACCTGTGGGATGACTAGTGCCATCTAGCAACTACGAACAGAACCAGCAAAGAGTCCCATCTACCGACACCACCCAGAAAGCAAACGACGTCACTACGGTCCAAGTAGCGCCATCGACACATGACGAACAGATCAAACCCAGAGTCTGTCTACCGGTAACGGCCAGAATCAGCAAGAAGAGACTTCTACCAACACCAAACAGGTGCCACCAAGTAGTGTCACCTACCGGCACCGAGCAGAAGACAAACAGTAGCCAACTACCGCATAACAATCCAAGCGAAGAAACATACAGAACACTTGAAGACAAAATCACAAAAATAATGACCCAGCAAATACAATCAATAATGGAAAACACTACGCAAAATATCAAAAATATGATAAGAGGAGATCAGATGTTCAAATCAACAGAATCTGACACCTCAGCTAGATAATTCTAAAACAAACCTTGAAATACCATACCGCTTCAGATGGAATGCGCAGAAGTCCAACATGCGAAGAGAAACACACTCCTATAGAAAGAAATGAGGATTACAACTTAGAGGAAGATAACTTCTCAGCAATAAATATGACTCACCACAAGGCCTAAAACAGGAAACATCAACAGGCGAAACAGCCGGGGAGAAGTGGACAGATATAATTGACAAAAGGAAGAGACAACCAACACGAACACAAGCGTCCATAACTGGAACAGGATCAGAAGATGAAAACGTACAACCAGCAGAAAAGATGGCCTGGATCTTCATAGGAAAACAACAGGAAACAACAGCAGAGGACATAAAGAAATTCCTTACCAAGAAGCAAATTCTAGGAAATGTAATCTGCGAAGAATTATCAACGAAGTATAACACGAAATGCTTCAAAGTGGGAATCCCATTTAAATACCTCGAAAGAATAAATAAATCCGACTTATGGTCAACAAACATCACCGTCAGTCGTTTTAAGTTTTTACGGAGGAACACAGGGATGCAACTCGAATAAAATACTCTATGGACTTTGGAGTAATACAAAATACAGAGGAAATGAGAATAAAGGAAACATACAAGGAAGACCCATAGGAGGAATATCCATTCTCTTAAAGCCTTGGCTGACCCCAATAAAAATGATAATGCAACTGGATCACTCTCTACTAATAGGAACAAAACACATCACAATTATAGCCACTTACTTTCAACCCCATACAACGGCCTTGGAAATAATAGACAAATTAGGACAACTAATAACTCAGAGCAAATAAGACAACCCCCTAATCATAGCAGGAGACTTAAACTTAAACTGTAGGTTGGATGTACACAATTACAAAATAAAACTAGTAGAGTAAAACCTCGTTAATTCGAAGTCGTCGGGACTCAGAAATCGGACTTCGAATTACGTGATTTCGAATTAACCGCCAATTCGCAATTCAGAAGTACCAACCCTTGCCGCGTTACAAAATATTCTAAGGCCCGTTACTGCATACAGTTAACCTTGATTCACAGTTTATATCTTTCAAATGGCAAGGAAAAAGAACTATTTCCAAAATGTATCAAAGAGGTTCATTTACAGTATTTAAATAATGCACTCGGATATCTCACTAGTAAACATAAACTCACACAACGAAAGAAAGAAAAAAAGCACGATTCAAAGACAAGGAGAAATCTATGCTGGCTCACATGTGCAAGTGCTTTATTAATTGGATTGCTATACTGTATGCATTTTAGATGCCTTGTATTTACACAGAAAGTACCCGATGCCCTTAAAATCGAACTTTCCTATGACTCGATCCTTGTACGATTTCCCGCCATAGCACTTCTCTCATACTTCAGAAATGTAAATGCTTGCCGCGTCACAAAGTATTCCTAAGACCCATTAATACATGCAATCACCTCGATTCACAGTTTAAACCTTTCAAATGCCATGGAAAAAACTATTTCCGAAATGTATCCAACAAGGTGCATTTACAATGTTCAAATAATGCACTTGGATAAATCACTGACAAAACCTCACGCAACGAAAGGAAAAAAATCGCACAATTCAAAGACAAGGATAAATTATGCCAGTTCCCCTGTGCAAATGCATTATTTAGATTTCTGTACTGTTTTCATTTTTAGATGCTTTTTACTGGCATGGAAAGTGCCCGACATTGTAGCTTATCGAACTTTTCTATGACGAGGGGATAAAGTATTTCGCTTCTATGTGAATTGCAACGCACTACTATGACCCCCATCCCTCACCCTTGTACATTTTCTGGCTGGCAATTTCTCCTTTAAAACCATAAGACCGTTTGGGCTCGCATAAAAATAAAGCAATGCAGTTTCACCGGCAATGACAATATTGTTCGGTGCCTACGGATTTATTATATGAGCCACGTTTTTTCGTCAGCTGGTGGCATCGCCAGTGTTCGCGGATTCTGTTTTCCCGCACACTGCCTGTTGTGTGATATTACAGCGTTCCTTAAAAGGTTGAATACAAAAGAATTCAGGTTTCATTCAACTTAGCAATCGTGAAGCGCACTGTAGACCCACCGAAGTGAGTGTAAGTGCGGAAAGCTACCCCTCCACGTTCCGGAACGCGCGTTCTATTATGACGCGGAACGGATAAATTTCGAGTTGAAATTACTCTGTAACATACTATTGTTTTTAAATGTAAAGGCAGTTTCGAATTAAAAGTCTGAATTTCAGTAATAGGGCAGACATTGTACTTCGAATTACGAATTATCCGTATTTCGAATTAAACAATTGAAATAACATGCAAAACTATATCTTATGTTTCCGGGAACGAGAGTTTCTTCGAATTAGGTGGGATTTTGAATTAACCGATTTCGAATTATCGAGATTCTACTGTAATGGAAAAATTACAAGATGATGGCCTTCTCCTATTAAATAACAGAAACATTCCAACCTACATATCTCACAACGGAACAAGTGTAATAGATGTTGCACTCATAAAAGGACAAATAAAAGGAGAAATAGCCCCTATCTTGTCAGCAAATCACACACCAATAAGAAAGCATATCCCCATGAAAATAAAAATGCTTGTTATCAAGAAAAATTGACGTCGAAAAAATAGGAGGACAAGTCGACCAGATAAGAAAAATAGAAGTGCTCACTGAAGAATCAAGACTAGAAGAAGCAACACAAACACTAGAGGTTTTGCTAATACAAGCCGCAATCCCATGAAAGGACCGAAAGGCGAAACAATGGTACAACCATGAATGCTACCTGCTAAGAAAAGAGGTACTGAAGGCCCTGCATGAACTAAAAATGAACAAGAAGAACCTTACACTCTTATCAGGTATACAACAGAAAAAGTCTGTATAAAACGCTCATGCGGGAGAAGAGAAGGATATACTTGGAGGAAGAAGGTAAAAGAATAGTAGAAGAGACAAGGAAGGACCCATCTCTCGCTCTACGTTCCAGGAAGCAAACACAGACACACTATA
This sequence comes from Anabrus simplex, assembly GCF_040414725.1. Classification (NCBI taxonomy): domain Eukaryota; kingdom Metazoa; phylum Arthropoda; class Insecta; order Orthoptera; family Tettigoniidae; genus Anabrus; species Anabrus simplex. Next base: position 214,077,402 of record NC_090265.1, on the reverse strand, counting down.
TAAGCATGGAAGAATGGATGACACACTTTAGCAATACACTCAACAAGCAAGGAATAACAAACATCCCAGAAAGTTATCAGAGTAGCAATACACTAGCGTCAACAGAATGGACTCCGCTGACAACAAATGAAGTCCAAAACATCATCTCAAGCACAAAGAAAAACAAAGCCGCAGGACCAGACAACATATACAGTGAGTACATAAAAGACACTGCTCATCTCCTACCGCCCACGTGGACAAACTTATACAATAAATGCATTGAGACGGCCTCAATACCGGAGAGATGGAGACATTCAACTATTAAAGTACTCTGTAAAGGAAATGGTGACCCATGTGACACAAACACATACAGAGGCATCGCTCTGGAGAACATACCGTTCAAGATATTCACAAAAACAATCGTGGCGAGAGTATTCACAAAAACAATCGTGGCGAGAGTCAGAGAAGAAATAGATGAGTATCTACCAGAAAATCAATTCGGATTCAGGAAAGGAAGATCAGCTATTAGCACCATACAATTACTACTCAAAAACATTTGGGGAATCCTTGAAAAAAGAGAGAATTTTTACATTGTGTTTATAGACTTCACAAAAGCATTCGACCTCATAAATCGGGAACTTGTGACCCAGAAGCTGCAAGAAGCCCTCAACAGAAACAATGTGTGGACTAAAACCATAAAAACTATACTACAATGGAACAAAATAAGAATATCTGACAATATATCGCTCTCAGAACCGATACTTCAAATGAATGGGGTATTACAGGGTGACCCAATTAGCCCGTTACTTTTCATCCTGGCAGCAGAAGAAATAATGAGAATAACCCATAAGGAAGACATAGTATAGTACCCCTACACCGATGATATAGTAATTGGATCAAGAGACATCACGAAACTACAAAACGCGATAAAAGATATGGAGGAATGGTGCTACAAACATAAGTTTGAAATTAATACATCAAAAACAAAAATGATGGTATTTAGGCAAGGAGGAAAGATCCCAGCAATGGCAGAAATCTCCATAAAGAGGCAGAAAGTAGCCATAGTAAACGACTTCAAGTACCTTGGCATTACTCTGCAAACAAGTGCCAAATGCTTCACAAAGCATGTAACAGAGAAAGCAATACAGGCGGTATGGGCGATGCACGAAATCAGCTATATCAGAACACTCAGCCTTGAGACGGCGATGGCACTATTTAAATCAAAAATCATGCCTATACTAACATAGGGGATAGAAATCATATGGCCGTACTTCACAGAAATGAACCTATCCTCTCTAGAAAGAGTAAAACCTCTATACATAAAAAGAGCGCTCGTCCAAGACAGCAAGATCAAGACTAGTCTACCTCCTAGCGTGAGAATCCTTCCTCATTGAAGATTTCAGAACACACCTGACCCTACCCAACACCAGAGCTTCAGAAAATCTCCTAGCAACACTCAAAAAAAAACCCAGACATTTCTTCAGAATTCTTTGGAACTGGGGCCATGATAGACCGGACATGGTCAACATCCAACTTCGAGATGAGGCACGTGTTCACAAGACTGGCAGTACATGGTTTCCACCATCTAACTTGTACCAGCACCTCATACCATGAACGGACAGAGACATGTAAGTCCAAACTATGTGGATACATGTGTGAACGTACCACGTAGAACTCTGCATCAAAAGAACAAAAACAATTAAAGAATATGCAATGCAAGGCGCAAGCGCGTGAGTACAGTGTATATAAATGTATTATTTTTCTCTTTCTGTATGGCTGTTTGGCTGCAATAAATGTATTATATATTTTGTGAAATATCTTCTAAAATATGCATCCCACGTCAAATATTATATGAAATGAAGTTGTAGTAAATTGAATTAGCTTTCATTCGAGACCAGATTGGTACCTATAGACCCAACGGTTCTCACAAAAACGGCAGATAACAAAAAACTGTCGTAAGTGGGTTTTGGGGGGAAATGCAAATATATTATTTTCATGTTATTTATTATGTTATGTTATGACCCGTTGACTACTATTTCCTAAATAAAATATGAAATGAAAGGGAACACATTTTCGTAATAAATGCTTACATAATGTAGCTCATATCAGTTAACTTGTTAGAAATAAAGGCTGAAGTAAACGATTGCTTAATTTTAATGCTATATACTGAAATGAAGTAAGAATATGTTGCACCTCAAGAGATGGCGGAGTACATCACTGATTTCGGAGATTAGTTTATATTTTCTCATTACTGGTTAAACTTCAGAAAGGCTATTTTCATGTAAATTTACAGCAAGAAGGTTATTTCTGTACTGGCTCTTGAAAGATGTGTTCAAGATACATGTTAGGTTAGGTGACTGTGTTTGAATAAGAAAGCTCATACAGTTGTCACAGAATATCTTCGATATCATATTCTCGCCATGTTCACTTGCAAGCTCCTTCGTTTACATTCAGAGGCAATGCCTGAGTCAATTGCTTCGTTTTCTAGCAGTGTTCCCTAGCAAGCGCTCTTATGGACATCCAAGGACGATGTCGGAGTCGATTAGTAACACCCATCGACTGCTGTTCCACAAAGAAAATTTGGAATGAAAGAGGAAAACATGTTTTTGTAATAAATGTGTAAATAACTTGTTCAATAATAGTATTGAACTCATTAGAAATAAAGGCTAAATTAAGTGATCGCTTCATGTTGATGCTATATACCTCTCTGGTGCTTCTTGAGAGCCTCCTTATCCACAGATTCAGGTTGGCTACTGGGAGCATAATGGTCAGCCGTCTGCCCAAAGATGTCCAGTTCAAACGGGACTATACAGTATACTGAAATTAAGTAAAAATGTGATAGATCTTGAGATATGGCAGAGCACAGCACTGATTTTAGAGGTTAGTTTATATTTTTTTTGCGTCTGGTTATATTTTGAAAGGCTACTTCCATGTAAATTTATTTCTCTACTGGCATTTGAAATATGTTTTCATGGTACATTTACAGTTAAAGTTTGGTGGTGCTGATTAAATAAAAAAAGAGACTGGTGTCTTTCCCACTTATGAGGAAGTATGTGAAAGGCTATAAAAGATGTACTTGTATCTCCTTGATATGGTTTTATTGAATTCCTTTCTCATTTGGCAAATTCTCAACCCAACAATGAAGAATAAACACTTCACAGCATTTCACATCAGTGTTGCAGAACAGTACTTAGAAGGTGCTCAAATACCGCAGTACCCCAGCAGAGGCTGTCCGCACACTGGTACCACCCCATTGAGTCTTCAGAGTCAACATTCTGGGCACTTTCCATCCAAAATTGCTCCTAAAGAGGAGAAATTAGTGCCATCCATGCGATGCAAGATGTGTTACGCGCAGAGTCTATGGAAGGAAACCTCTTTTCAATGCGTCAAATTCTTGGTTGCCCTCCTGATACCTGTTTCGTGGTCTACCATACAAAAACTGACTTCTCCAAACCATAAAAACATAAAACTCGAAAAAAGTTATAGTGTATATCTTAAATTTTCCTGATGTGATTGGTCAAATTTATGTTAAAGTGACTGAAAAATAAAGGGTATGTAAGAGAATATTTCCTTTCACAAGTAATGGTAGACCAAAGGGTCTCGTACTGAAGATGTGGCCTAGTTTTGTTCTCCCATTATGAAAGCCATATTGGTCTTCTTTTATAGTCCTTCCACCACCTTTTTTCTGAATCTCTTTTCTACTATCCTTTCAAATATTTTTGCTACCCGAGATACAAGTGTGATCCCTCGATAATTATCACAAATCATTGTATCTCTTCGTAAATATAGGTATTATTACTCCTTTTCTTCAGTCATTTGGTACCAATTTTTCTACACAGTCATTGTAGACCAGCAGGTCTTCCTGCTTTTTAACATTTCAACACAATTCATTAAATTCTGCTGCTTTCCTCACTTTCATTTGTTTGACAGCAGTTTCCACTTCCATTGTAAGTTCACTCTCTAATTCTGTCCCCTCACACTCTACCTCCGTCATCGCATATACACCCATTCTCACATTCAGGAGTTCACCAAAGTAATCCTTCAATCTTTTCATTGTCTTCTCTGGTTGTGTTATTATCTCTCCTTTCCCTTTTACCTGCTTTATATAGGCTCTTTCTTTTGTCTGCCTTCTTACAAGTCCATCCTTCTATCTCTATACACATTCTCTTCCAACTCACATGTAAATATTTCCCAGGTTTTCTTTGTTTGTTCCCTGAATACTTTCTTGCACCTTCTTTACATTTCCTGGTGCTTTCTTCCATTCTATCCCTATTCCACACATGCCATACTTTATTTTTCACCTGCTTCCTTTACCCTCTTATTCCACTATGTGGTCTCTTTTTCTTTCACTCTTTCAGCTTTTCTGCCACAAGCACACTCAGCACAGGTTACAAATGCCTCTTGAACATGTCCCATTCCGCTTCCATACTCTCCACCTCGGTTCTGGGTATGTGTTTTAATTCATTTTGAAATTTTTCTTTTACTTCCATATCTTTTAATTTCCATACTTTTATTTTCTTCTCTCTTAATACTTTCAGTTTCACTATTTTTCCTAATTCCATTTTTGCTACCATTCCTCTATGGTCTCCATCAAAGGCTGCTTCTGGCAAGGCTGTTACATGTAACAGCTGTCTACAGTTTGCTCTTTGTACCAGTAATTACAGTAATCAGTTGCTGTCTTCATCCTTCTGTTTCCTCATCCATACCTCGTGATCTTTCTGTTACTCAAGAACCTCTTTTATCCAGTCCTCAGTAATCCAGATTGATTTTTTATTTACTATTTTTTTCTTCACATAATCCTTTACTCTGTTCTCTGCCCTTAACTGTATTTTAATTATTCTATCACATATGTAGTCCACTTTATCTATTCTTTGCCTTATCTCCTCCACTTCAGTGGAGAGTGTATTACTTCAACTTCTTTCCTTTACCTCTCCACTTAACCCTTACACTGCTACATCAGAGATATCTTGTGCATGGTAGTACGTCATGTCCTTGCTGCGCCTGAGATATCTCATTGGCAACTTCAAGTAAATTTCTGAAAAGGAAATTGATAATGCATTCAGCTCAGTATACAACTGAGGTTGGCCGTCCCAAAAACCACATATGACCCCCTGTGGGTGGGGGACGCAGACGAAGAATACACCCACGGTAACCCCTGCCTGTCGTAAGATGTGACTAAAAGGGGCGACCAAGGGATGATTATATTTGAACTATGAAATTCCAACGCGGCTAACACCATGTGTTGCTTTTCCTTACGCATATTACCACTGTTTTAGATACCAAATAGGTTTGTGATCAGTAGCAAACGAGAGCGCGATGACTTTTACAGTACCTGCGATTAGTAGCACTATCTGAGCGACACCATGGGTTGGCAGAACCCATGGTTCTGGCTTGCCTATGATTGGTACCCACTATATGAGGAACACCACGGGATAGTAAGAGTCCCTGTGGTTAGTACACCTAGGTGATGAACACCATATGCTTGCGTTGCCTGTCAATGGCGCCGCAATGTGCGAAACGCTGTAGGTCTGTAACACGTGCGAATTTCATTACCTGTGGGTAGTACCATACTGTGTGGAATACCGCGAGTCTACGCTACTCTTGATTAGTACCGCAGCATGACAAATACTATGGTTCTACTTTTCTAGCGATAAGTACTATTATGAGGGGCCGATGACTTGAATTTTGGACTCCTTTCGACTACAAGCATCATCGATTCAGTATCGTGCTATAGAAGCAGACTCTTGGTCAGTAATATTATCGTTTTACGCCAGCTTCTGTGCATGTGAGGCACTGTGGGTCAGTTCCACTAATCGTTTTAAATTCATATCCATCCATTCATTCTTCGTCCTCACGTTTTGAATTGTGGTCAATGGAGGATTTTGGGTTTTTAATTTGTCATTTCATTTAGCCTCATTTTGTACCATTAGATGCCAATGACCTAGATGTTAGGCCCCTTTAAACAAGCATCAATCAATCAAACCACAGATGGCTTCAAGTAGCAGGCAGTGTGTGCTTTTGGAATTCAAACTTTAAATAAGCTGTGAATACTCTTGAATTGGAAGATTGACGCAAGTGTGATAAACGGATATACTGTAATTTGAAAACTATATTCTCTCACCCATGGGTAAATAATGCAAGTATCAAGCTCGAATTATTATTATTATTATTATTATTATTATTATTATTATTATTATTATTATTATTATTATTATTATTATTTTACAATTATTATTGTTGTTGTGATGTACGACCACTTATTAGTACCATTATTAGTTTATGATTGCATTATTTGTGAGGTTATGTCGTGAAACATTTGCTGTATATAGATATTTGTGAGTTTAGTTAATGTAAGAACCTGTAACACTGGGTAACATCATTTATGCGCTTTACATGAAAATTGGTGTATTTAGATCGCTTTTTAGAGCTGTTTACAAATATGGTATCAGATTTCCTGTAACACCCACAGTTTTTATGTAATTATGTAATTTTCCTTTGTTTTAAATTTGCACGTAACAATGTGCACTGATCGATAAAATATGTACAATAGAGTAATCGAAAACGATCAATTGCGGTAAAATCGATAGTCTGATGTCTATGTTTACAGAGGAACACTGCAACTGGTTTAGTTTCGTTTGGAAACGTGCTCTAAATAGCTATTTAATACATATTACAAGTGCAAATCTGTCTATAAATGGCGAGTTCCTCAAGACGACAGTGTGAAAACAATCCCAACTCCTTTTCTTTCATTTGCAGCTCATTGACTTTGAAATCGAGAAGAGGGAACATTACCTCATTCGTAAAGAAAGCTTACCTGGCATATTTCGGTGTCAAGTTAGGCGACCAAGATGAAAGGTTTGCGTCGCACAGTGTGTGTCATACGTGTGTTACAGGATTAAGAAAATGGACTCGGGAAGCAGAAGTCGCTACCTTTTGGAATTCTGATGGTGTGGAGAGAGCAAACAAATCACACCGATGATTGTTATTTTTGTATGGTAAAAGTTGAAGGTCATAACAAGAAAAGTATTAAAAGCATTGCATATCCAAACCTGAAATCAGCAATCAGACCTGTACCACACAGACCTGACATTCCTGTACGTAACCTACCAGCAACCCTGCAATCATCATCATCATCATCGTCGTCGTCGTCATCGTCGTCTGTTTCTAGTGACAGCGATGAAATCTTGATAACCACAGAAGAGCTACAACCAGAGTTGTTTACTCAATGTGAACTAAACGACTTGGTAAGAGATCTGGGTCTCTTAAAGAAGTTGTCAGAAATGCTGGGTTCTCGTTTAAAGGAGAAAAGACTGCTAGCTCCGGGTACAACATTTTCCTGGTATAGAACAAGAGAAGATGAATTTCGTGAGAACTTCACTGAAGAGGGTCCTCTTGTTTACTGTAAGAACATTGAGGGAGTAGTATCAAAATACGGAATTACATACAACAAGAATGAATGGAGGTTATTTATTGATGAAACCATAAACAATATCAAAGCTGTACACTTACACATCACCAGTAAGTATGGTTCGATACCTGTAGCGTATTCTTACATCTTGAAGGAAAACTATGAAACCCTTGCAATGTTATTAATGGCAAATAAGTATTCAGAGCACGAATGGATTGTATGTGGTGATCTAAAAGTTATAGGAATGCGTCTTGAAAAACAGTCAGGTTACACAAAGTGTCCACGTTTCCTCTGCCTGTGGGACAGCCGTAGACGTGGTGCACACTAGGTTAGAAAGGAATGGCCACCTAGAATAACAATGGATCCAGGAGACAAGAATATAATAAGATCATGTTTGGTGAAACGAGGAAAAATCATTCTGCCACCTCTCCATATTAAACCAGGGATCATGAAACAGTTAGTAAAGAGATTGAATAAAGATGGTGACTGTTTTAAGTACATCTGCCAGAAATTATCCTTCCTGTCTGATGTGAAATTAAAAGAAGGAATCTTTGTGGGACCACAGATACGGAGCCTTACGACAGATGAACAATTTGAGGCATTGATGACCTTTGAGAAAAGATTGGCTTGGATAGGTTTCAAGAATGTGATAAATGGTTTTTTGGCGGAACAGGAAGCACCCGGATTACAAGAAAATCGTAGAAGATATGTTGATGGCTATGAAAAATTTAGGTTGTAATATGAGTATCAAGCTACATTTCCTTCATAGTCACCTCGACTTTTCCCCTGAAAACTTAGGAGATTTTACTGAAGAACCTGGGGAGCGGTTCCACCAGGACATGAAAGAGATGAAACATGTTATCAGGGCAGGTGGAATGCTGTGATGTTAGCTGACTGTTGCTGGTCTATGAAGAGGGACAATCCAGAGTTGCAACACATCAGACGATCACACTTCCGCAGCAAAAGGAAGAGAGTGTAAGTCATTAAAATTGTATCCTGGACTTGCCATTTGTAGAATTTAATTTTATATGTTCACAAACAAGGTAAATAATAAATGTTTTGGATTCTTTTTAAGTTAGTTATAGTTACTTTACTGGTGTTTAGTTCCCAAACTTCGCTGCAAGTGATATTATAGATTAAGTAAATACTTAATTTGAATTTCTGTAAAATCCTTACGTGATTCATAAAATTTTATTTCAGATTCATAAACAGGAGGTAAAACACCCATCAAAACTAAAAGCCTTGAAAAAATTTCATTTTGTAACTCATTGTAATTAGTATTATATAATTCATTATTACCTGTATTAATGAATTGTAATCCACTACAGAATTGTGAAACACACTGTAACATCCAGAATGGTACTGGGTAGACAAGAACTCTGTAGAATATTCTGCACATTATATATGGGCATTAAGCACTCGCGAATTTACGAGAAAATGTATCTTTCTAGAAGCTTTGCCAGGCATATATATAAAGAGGTGGTCTTGATTGTAGAGATGAGTTATTACTTAATTGGAGTTATGGTTTAACAGGAGTATACTTGTGACCTCGTGTTGTGTTGAACCGACATGTTGTCAGCAGACAACGGTTTCAACTGAGTTTTAACCCTTTCACTCCGGCATAGCGAGTATGGTGGTATGACCCTCTGGACGCGAGCAGCGAGTGGCTCACCGAGCCTGCTGTGTGGAATACTCGTCTTACTCCACTCTCCCTTCCGCAGTCGAAGTTCAAAAGTATTTTATTTTATTTGAAATGCACATTTGGTGAAATTTTTATGATTATATTTTTAGAACTTTCCACTCTGTAAATTTTCTGTTTCACTACGATAGACTGCTGGAGTAGTTCAGCCTGGGAGGTCTCTCGTGATTGTCTTTGGAGTCTGTAGTTAAGGCTATCATCAACAGATGACAAGAGTAACTAGTTCGAAGACGAAAGGAATGTGTCCATTATGCTACTCACTTCGCGCGTAGTTGCTTCCCAGTACTGACATGCGTCGAACTTATGTTTCTTCGGATTCAAGTTCTCCTTTTTTCCAATTTACTTTTCTACTTGATGGTTCAGGCACCTCATCTTCATCCTCACTATCTTCATCTTCAGTCGATTTGTCAAAGTAGGCCGACCTTTTAGATGACGAAGAGGTACAGTAAAATTCCAATAGTCTGGCATCCAACAGTCCGGAATGCCTGATGGTCCGGCACCATTCCAAGATTTTTTAAATGTTATTATCTCTTAATAATAATCTCTCGTGAACAATTTGATGCATTATTTGTCGAAACTAATTGAAGTGTATTTTTTATTATTTCAAAGTTAACAGTGGAAATGTATCTGATACAATCCATTTGTTATGCATTGACTTACTTAAATATCTCTACAGTATCTCTGCAAATATTCAGCCTAGAAGGCTGTGTGCTATACTGAGTACTGGGAAGCCAACCATATGGTAAAAAAAACAGATTTCAAAAATTGAATGTATGGGCCAGATTCAAAAACGGATGGGAACATGCCTTCAAAAATTGAAGCGGACAGAGGGTGAAGGGAAGTTGTAGATGGAAATGGCTCTAAATGTTAAAGGAAGACTTACAGATAAAAACATCGATGAACTCCGACATTATTATGGAACGGCAATAAGAAACAACACGTTTGAAAAGAGGAGTGTGTTATTAAACTAAAGATTCTGTTGATCAACATTCTACTGCAAAATGCCGTTGTGACGTACCCACTTTGCCCACAATGTATGACAAATTTATAGCGTGGCGGGTCACTTTAATATTAAATAAATAAATGATATGTCATTGTTTCTCCAGAAACAGTATCCCAAGGGCGCCAGTCTTCAAGCTTATGGCTTGAAAACAAAAGTAGATAATTAATAATAATAATAATAATTAATAAAATTACGTAATGAGACTCAAAAAACTCCCAGGGGTTGGGTGAACGGAACACAAATCATTAAGTACACTAACTTGGAATTTAAGGATCATTAATAATCATTTCATAAAATATAAATTAAAACAGCTATTTATTAAGATGAAAAACGTGACGTAACGGCGTATTAACGAAATCTGAACTTGCGGAAGCAAAAGAAAAAGTGAATGAAATTAACTCTAAGAAAATGAACTGTTGCGCGAAGACTTGCAGTAACTTATGCCATAAGCTCACCAAATGTAGACTCTGTTGTCTTGAAGCTGAAGATGGGTGGATCTCTCGTACAGGCTGCCTCATCTGTTGTTGAATTCCAGTCCTACATCCACATTTCCTGTCCTTAGCACTTCCTACTGTACTCCTTACATAAAGTCGTAACGAGTCCTAATTTTAAGTGCAAAACCACCATGGGTTATGTTCATGGAGAGAATACACTTGTATTCTTCCTTATTACGGAAAAGTAGCGTAGCTAAACTCATAATAAAAGCTCTGCTCCCCTATACCAGTCAGAACCGGTCTCCCATTGACTACCTCTCGTCATTGAGATAACAAGTCCCAATGAGAGTAACTTTTGAGTAGAATATACTCAGATGCGAAGTGAACTAAGTTAAAATCTTCTCCAATGTGTAGACGTAGAATGAATAAGCATATAAATGAGAAAGTCCGGCTGTCCGAATGAATGTCCTCTCCAGCCCTTGTCGGTGGTATTTATCGGTTCACAAGTCTCCTTCCATCAGCCATATCACATGGTCCAGTAAGATTCGAGGTCTCATCCCTTCTCCGATGTATAGCTGTCAATCCATCACGTTGCTTCCTTACGTTCATTCACATAGGCTGAACTTTCCCGCTGAAATAAAGCGTCCCCAAGCCGAGTTTGAAAAGTGGGTGTTAATAATGTATCAACTGTATCTTCATGAGGTGGAGAGGGTAAGGTCTCTCGTAATCTCGATGACGTACTTTTCCTGGAATTGGGCTGAAATTAGCCGGCTGACTCTGGTCACCTCACAACGGCTATTGGAAAATTTACTGCAAGTTATAAATATGCGTGATGTTGAAATACTTTACCCAATAATTTGTTCGTTCAGAATACGTTATAGCCGCGATACAAAGAAATGAAATGATGATTGAAATGGATGATAAAGACCCTATATATATACATATTAATTTAAACATGACCTATCAGTGATTAAACATATACATCTTATCAATTAAATATATAGTTCAATAATTAAAAACCTTCAGTGATGTCCCAAACATCACATTCGCCCCTCTGAGCCTGAAACAAGTAGTACTTCGTTGAGGGCTCACACTTACACTTTGCCACTTACGTTTCACTTGTTTTCAAAACAACTGTACATTCATTCATTACTGTATACAACATAACACTATTTTACAAAATTACAACTTGATGATTCCACCTACAACTTAATAACGAATAATATATAACACTTCAAAATTTCCATTAAAACACAATATTACAACTTAGTGAGTTTCTGATGTCTCACTTTCTCAAATGTTCGTCATCTCTTGCTGATTTTATGAATCCAGTGTATGCAACACTTGACAATTCAATTTAGATCTGTACAAAATTTACACAAACAAAATGCATCGTATTACTCTCTCAAGTGTTTATACGTTCTTGCTGTATGACTATCACTTCACACACGCTAACACATTCACGTGGTTTTAGCCTAGGGTAAAATTATTGCAAGTCTTTATGAAGACATAATATAGTCTACGGTGAATTTACAAATTTTAAACTGCAATATTAATGATCCTCGTTATATAAAATCAAATACTAGATTACCCATACATGGCGTCACGTAAAGAGAACAGACGTAACCTTGGCAATGAACTCATGTCAATCGTATACACACATCGTGTAGCAAGCAAGACAAAACTTGGGAAACTCCACCTACCAGAGAGCAGTCACTCCACGCTGCAACAGGTGTATATTATATAAGAGATAAGCATGGCCTGGCTCACTGACCTATATTCCAGCACTATGGAAAATCCCCAGACTCGGAATATATTTACGTAAACTTCTAATGTTGTACGTACCCATTAAAATGCAATCGCCGTCAGATAATTTATAAGCACAAGGTCCTAGTTTCTTATGTATACGATAAGGTCCTTGATATAAAACTCCAGCCATATCATCAATAAAAACTGTGGCGAAATCCCCTGCCACATCACCTAATGCAATATTTAATGCTCTAATTAAGGCTGCAGAACTAGTCTTCGTCCCGTAGGGAACGCGCTGAAACTGATACAAGCTGTACTTATGACTAAATGCTGTCAGAGGCCTGTCCTCTACTCTCAAAGGAATCTGCCAAAAACTACTTCTTAAATCAACAGATGAAAACCATTTTTTACCCTCAAAGCCCTGAATTAACTCTTCAATAGTCTGCGATTTTAACTGGTCAGTACAAATACGTCTATTCATATCCCTCCCATCAATACAAAGTCTAACACTCCCATCACTCTTAGGCACAACGATTAAAGAATTTACATACTGGCTATTAGACACTTCAATTATCCCATCAGCTAACATAGCTTGTATCTGATCGTCAACTGCCTTGGCATATTTGTGTGGGATAGCATACCGTGGCCCGCTGAAAGGACTGTCATCCAGCACTGAAAAAGAATGTTCATAAACATGTGTTTTACCGGGTTTCTTAGAAAAAATCTCAGCGTGTTCACATAACACTGCCAACAATTCGTCCCTCTGGACTTCCTCTAATTTACTGTTACTCGCAGCTTCAAATAAGGCATCCTTCTGATCCTCATTCAACCACAACTGGCATAAATTAAACCCCTCACTGGGTTTCTCCTCATATCCAGAAACCTCAATAACACTCCACATAGCACAAACATTCGTTTTCCTCTGAATTTCATTTTTCAGTTCGAGTTTGACATACTTATTATCCCACTTCAGATCTACCGTTGCATCATCGTAATCTAGCTGAGCCGATTTTAAAGTCAGCCAGTCACATCCCAAGATGAGATCAAATACAAGGTGAGGAATAACCAAACATACCTGTACTGAAATAAAACCCTCTATACAAATCGGCACCGCAACCTGCTTGCATATTTGTTTCGACTTTTTTACCAACAGCTGTAATAATGAATGTAGACTTAACAGGCATCTCTTCTATCATAATACCCTGTTTAACTAAAGAGTCATACCATTCTGAACTAATACATGATTTCTGACTTCCAGTATCAATTAACGCGTTAACATACGCCCCCCAAACTTCTAATTGAACCACAGGATTAATCACTTCATCACCCAAATCTAAATAATTATTATCTGGTTCACACAAAAGGTCTTCCTTAACATCTAGGTCATATGGCAATAGTTTCATAACACAATTCCTAACTACTTCCTGGTAAGGCTGGAATTCTGACCCATCATTACAGCCTGCATTTAGTTTAAAGGTTGCGATCGTGTACCTACACTTGGCTCGTTAGTAACTTGTCCTCTGACTTGTTGGGCATTTCCCGTTCTAGTTTCAGGTGCGCCACCCCTACCGTTATGCCTTGGCTGAAACTGATTACGATTCTCATAGTTTGGCTCTCTCCTAATGTCCCTTGGTTCACTATGAGGAACAAAATTATGTGAGTTTCCTGTTCTATGCCCAATGTTTCCTAGCGCATCAAAACTCCCTAATAACTGCTCCATTTCCTGAATAGTTTTAATACTTTGCATACACGCTGCTTCGCGTACCCTGTCTGGAAAATGTCGTAACAGTAATCTGACTACATCTGAATCAGCCGTGATTCCGTCTAAATTCTGGCAAATCATAACATGTGACAAAAAATACTCAGTCATAGAGACACATTCATTATGTTTGAATTTCCCAAATACTACCCTTTCTCTTTCACGGCTTTGAACGTTTTCGTTCCAGTATTTGTCTGTGAACTTCGTCTTAAATTCCTCCAGACTTTTCATGTTACTTTTATAGACTGAAAACCAGGAACGCGTCTCTCCCACAAAAGCATGATCAATAATGTCGATCGCCTCTTCCCAGTCCATAAACCCTTCCTCAATCCGTTTCCCAAACCGTTTTTCTACTATTTTCAGAAATTCTAGTGGGTTAGTTTGTTTCCCATTGAACTTCGGTAATTCGATTTCCTTACTGTAAATCCCTCCATGACTTTGCCTCTCAGTGTTAACTTGCCTTTCTCTTACTTCTCGTCGAATGCGTGCTTCTGCCATCGCTATGCGGTTATCTACCTCTTTATCTCTTCTTTCAATTTCATTCACTACAGTGTTCTGTTTTTCTTTCAACGTCTTAATTTCCACTGCATTGCCTTCTACTTTCGCAAACTTTTCTCTTTGTTCCCTAGTGTTGTCTTCTATTATGCACTTAACCGTATCGATCTTGTTTTGTACCTGATCCTTAAATTCTTTTATTTCTTCCTGTTGGATCTCAACTTTATTATTAATACTTGTCACCTGTGTCTCTAACTCCTTTCTAGTGTTGTTGCTTTCTTTTTCCATTAATCCCAACAACTCACTCCTCTGCTCTACAAATTTCTTTTCTACCTCTTGTTTGTTTTGCTCAGTTGTCTCTTTCTGTTCCTCTATCTACTTGTTAAATCTTTCATTTTGTTTAAATAATTCTTGTAACTGTTTGCTGTGTTCGTCCATCCTTTTATTAGCTTCGACCTTGTTTTCATTCAGTGCCTTACTTAATTCTCGTTTAGTTTGTTCTACTTCATTTTTAATTTCTGATTTAGTTTGTTCTACATCTGTTTTAATTTGTTCCAATTCATTTTTTATTTCAGATTTACTTTGTTCCATTTCATACTTTATTTCAGATTTACTATCCTCTATCTTACTTAACATTAACTGCATCATTTCAAGTAACAGATTATTATTATCCTCACCGTTAGGGCTAACCTCCGCCTCGCCCCCCATTGTACTATCGTCTGAATCTAACGTAACTTCGTCATTCCTACTCTTATTCCCTTCGCTATCTTCGCTCCTAATATCAGTTTCCTCCTCTACACATTTATCTAACTCTTCCTTAGAATTACTTAAAGTACTACCCTTCAGCACGTGTCCACTACGCAGCGTCATGTCTTTCTCATCTAGCTCAGCCATGTTACCCCCAAAATCAAACACACAAGAAAATATACTGTGGATACACAACAGTTACCCCCAAACTACTGATTTTATCCTTCTATACCAGTACTTAATGATTTACGAGCCCCTCAGTTGTGGCGACAGTATGTGATGTACCCACTTTGCCCACAGATGTATGACAAATTTATAGCGTGGCGGGTCACTTTAATATTAAATAAATAAATGATATGTCATTGTTTCTCCAGAAACAGTATCCCAAGGGCGCCAGTCTTCA